>NC_079196.1:113281972-113630972 GCF_029499605.1 Hyla sarda | reverse complement strand
ATGACAGAAAGAAAAAAGGATGAAGAAAGAAGCATGAAGAAAAAAAAATGTATATGGAGTTGCTGACATGAGTGCAATCTACAAAGCCGTTGAGGCTGATCCTCATGGGAGGATTATTGCACCAGGACCCTTAGCACTTTTAAAATGCCATTCAATGCCACGGGCTAGATGTAAACTGCAGATGACCATGTTGTGGTAGTTACCATGGATACCCAAGTGATGTGTGAGCTAACACATAGGCCCAACAGATTCCAAGAAGGCCAGAATCACCAGCGGCACCACCATCGATTGTCAGGTCACCCGGATTCAGCAAATACCAGAGTCCAAAATGATGCAGGTTTATACTGTTAATTTTCAGTTTATCGTTACAGTTGGTGTTATTCCATGTCGGAAGGGACGCAGCTACAGCCAGTGGGGTAACTAGAGACAGGCAGGCAGCTATGTGCAACAAAGGTAGGCGTGTTGTTTTCATATGCAGATCTGAAATATTGTCTTATATGCAAGAGGAGGAGTGATGGGGGTTCAGGCAAAAGCCAGGCTATGGATTGCATTGCTAAATGCTCCATCAGAGTGCAATGGTCGCCTGTCCTTTTTTTAAGTGATGATGTGGGTTTAGCCTGTGCTGTATGTATGTATGGGTGGCTGACTGCCACCCACCCAGAAAGTGTATGGGAGGCTGGTTGGCTGCCAGCCTTCCTTCCATTCCTATGAGTAATGTGAGTGCTCATGAAGGGGACATGGTTGGGTCCACCCCTTTCCCGGTTATCCCCTCTAGGCCTTTTGGCTTAGATCAAGTGTAAAAAAAGAAAGGATCTTGCGACAGATCGCATCCTGAGGCACGTTTTTTTTTGTGTGAATACTTGCACTTGGGTGACTTGTGAGCACATACTGATACATACGTTCCCTATCTGGGGACCATAAATTAAATGGATTTTTGAGAAAGGGAGCTGATTTGGAAGCTTGCTTCTGTCGCCCTATGCATTGACCCGATGTGGCAGTATCTTCGGGTAGTGAACAGTGCACCACCCCATTCCAGTGTTAAACAAGAAAGATTCTCATTTAATCCTCCGTGGGTGAGAATTTGAGTTTGAGAATTGGAGACCAAAATGATGAGTTGCACTGACTGGTTTATGAACGTCTATTCATTTAGCGTTTTAATGACCATGTTTGCACACTGATTGGTGTAAAAAAATAAAATAAAACTAAATAATAATAATCTAGCACACCTGTGCAGGTTTGACATGACATGACAGGTAGCTGTCTTGTGGGTGGTGCTGAATCCTGTTAAATGACATGAGGGTCTCATGCCTATACACAAGGGTGTGTCATTGCTGTTGCTTGACCATGCATTGGTTTCTGTGGTCAGTGAATGATAAAAACAAAATTTACCATCCATTGATGGATGGGAAATCCGCCATGAGGCATTTGTTTTTAGAAACTGCTGCTCACAACCAATGTTGCAATGGAGTGTCTCCATCTGCTGGTGGTATTGGAAAGGCATTAGTGCTATGACAGGGTCTGAAGAAGAAGAAGAAGAAGAAGAAGAAGAAGACAGAAAAAAATATATATAAAAAGAAAAAGAGAGAGAGAGAGAGAGAGACTGACTTAGTGAGCGAGTGAGTGAGAGAGTGAGAGTGAGTGAGAGTGAATGAGTGAGTGAGTGATTGAGTGAGTGAGTGAGTGAGTGAGAACAAATGAGTTAAAGCAAGTGAGTGAGAGAGATCGAATGAATGAAAGTCTGAATGACAGAAAGAAAAAAGGATGAAGAAAGAAGCATGAAGAAAAAAAAATGTATATGGAGTTGCTGACATGAGTGCAATCTACAAAGCCGTTGAGGCTGATCCTCATGGGAGGATTATTGCACCAGGACCCTTAGCACTTTTAAAATGCCATTCAATGCCACGGGCTAGATGTAAACTGCAGATGACCATGTTGTGGTAGTTACCATGGATACCCAAGTGATGTGTGAGCTAACACATAGGCCCAACAGATTCCAAGAAGGCCAGAATCACCAGCGGCACCACCATCGATTGTCAGGTCACCCGGATTCAGCAAATACCAGAGTCCAAAATGATGCAGGTTTATACTGTTAATTTTCAGTTTATCGTTACAGTTGGTGTTATTCCATGTCGGAAGGGACGCAGCTACAGCCAGTGGGGTAACTAGAGACAGGCAGGCAGCTATGTGCAACAAAGGTAGGCGTGTTGTTTTCATATGCAGATCTGAAATATTGTCTTATATGCAAGAGGAGGAGTGATGGGGGTTCAGGCAAAAGCCAGGCTATGGATTGCATTGCTAAATGCTCCATCAGAGTGCAATGGTCGCCTGTCCTTTTTTTAAGTGATGATGTGGGTTTAGCCTGTGCTGTATGTATGTATGGGTGGCTGACTGCCACCCACCCAGAAAGTGTATGGGAGGCTGGTTGGCTGCCAGCCTTCCTTCCATTCCTATGAGTAATGTGAGTGCTCATGAAGGGGACATGGTTGGGTCCACCCCTTTCCCGGTTATCCCCTCTAGGCCTTTTGGCTTAGATCAAGTGTAAAAAAAGAAAGGATCTTGCGACAGATCGCATCCTGAGGCACGTTTTTTTTTGTGTGAATACTTGCACTTGGGTGACTTGTGAGCACATACTGATACATACGTTCCCTATCTGGGGACCATAAATTAAATGGATTTTTGAGAAAGGGAGCTGATTTGGAAGCTTGCTTCTGTCGCCCTATGCATTGACCCGATGTGGCAGTATCTTCGGGTAGTGAACAGTGCACCACCCCATTCCAGTGTTAAACAAGAAAGATTCTCATTTAATCCTCCGTGGGTGAGAATTTGAGTTTGAGAATTGGAGACCAAAATGATGAGTTGCACTGACTGGTTTATGAACGTCTATTCATTTAGCGTTTTAATGACCATGTTTGCACACTGATTGGTGTAAAAAAATAAAATAAAACTAAATAATAATAATCTAGCACACCTGTGCAGGTTTGACATGACATGACAGGTAGCTGTCTTGTGGGTGGTGCTGAATCCTGTTAAATGACATGAGGGTCTCATGCCTATACACAAGGGTGTGTCATTGCTGTTGCTTGACCATGCATTGGTTTCTGTGGTCAGTGAATGATAAAAACAAAATTTACCATCCATTGATGGATGGGAAATCCGCCATGAGGCATTTGTTTTTAGAAACTGCTGCTCACAACCAATGTTGCAATGGAGTGTCTCCATCTGCTGGTGGTATTGGAAAGGCATTAGTGCTATGACAGGGTCTGAAGAAGAAGAAGAAGAAGACGGAAAAAAATATATATAAAAAGAAAAAGAGAGAGAGAGAGAGAGAGACTGACTTAGTGAGCGAGTGAGTGAGAGAGTGAGAGTGAGTGAGAGTGAATGAGTGAGTGAGTGATTGAGTGAGTGAGTGAGTGAGTGAGAACAAAAGAGTTAAAGCAAGTGAGTGAGAGAGATCGAATGAATGAAAGTCTGAATGACAGAAAGAAAAAAGGATGAAGAAAGAAGCATGAAGAAAAAAAAATGTATATGGAGTTGCTGACATGAGTGCAATCTACAAAGCCGTTGAGGCTGATCCTCATGGGAGGATTATTGCACCAGGACCCTTAGCACTTTTAAAATGCCATTCAATGCCACGGGCTAGATGTAAACTGCAGATGACCATGTTGTGGTAGTTACCATGGATACCCAAGTGATGTGTGAGCTAACACATAGGCCCAACAGATTCCAAGAAGGCCAGAATCACCAGCGGCACCACCATCGATTGTCAGGTCACCCGGATTCAGCAAATACCAGAGTCCAAAATGATGCAGGTTTATACTGTTAATTTTCAGTTTATCGTTACAGTTGGTGTTATTCCATGTCGGAAGGGACGCAGCTACAGCCAGTGGGGTAACTAGAGACAGGCAGGCAGCTATGTGCAACAAAGGTAGGCGTGTTGTTTTCATATGCAGATCTGAAATATTGTCTTATATGCAAGAGGAGGAGTGATGGGGGTTCAGGCAAAAGCCAGGCTATGGATTGCATTGCTAAATGCTCCATCAGAGTGCAATGGTCGCCTGTCCTTTTTTTAAGTGATGATGTGGGTTTAGCCTGTGCTGTATGTATGTATGGGTGGCTGACTGCCACCCACCCAGAAAGTGTATGGGAGGCTGGTTGGCTGCCAGCCTTCCTTCCATTCCTATGAGTAATGTGAGTGCTCATGAAGGGGACATGGTTGGGTCCACCCCTTTCCCGGTTATCCCCTCTAGGCCTTTTGGCTTAGATCAAGTGTAAAAAAAGAAAGGATCTTGCGACAGATCGCATCCTGAGGCACGTTTTTTTTTGTGTGAATACTTGCACTTGGGTGACTTGTGAGCACATACTGATACATACGTTCCCTATCTGGGGACCATAAATTAAATGGATTTTTGAGAAAGGGAGCTGATTTGGAAGCTTGCTTCTGTCGCCCTATGCATTGACCCGATGTGGCAGTATCTTCGGGTAGTGAACAGTGCACCACCCCATTCCAGTGTTAAACAAGAAAGATTCTCATTTAATCCTCCGTGGGTGAGAATTTGAGTTTGAGAATTGGAGACCAAAATGATGAGTTGCACTGACTGGTTTATGAACGTCTATTCATTTAGCGTTTTAATGACCATGTTTGCACACTGATTGGTGTAAAAAAATAAAATAAAACTAAATAATAATAATCTAGCACACCTGTGCAGGTTTGACATGACATGACAGGTAGCTGTCTTGTGGGTGGTGCTGAATCCTGTTAAATGACATGAGGGTCTCATGCCTATACACAAGGGTGTGTCATTGCTGTTGCTTGACCATGCATTGGTTTCTGTGGTCAGTGAATGATAAAAACAAAATTTACCATCCATTGATGGATGGGAAATCCGCCATGAGGCATTTGTTTTTAGAAACTGCTGCTCACAACCAATGTTGCAATGGAGTGTCTCCATCTGCTGGTGGTATTGGAAAGGCATTAGTGCTATGACAGGGTCTGAAGAAGAAGAAGAAGAAGAAGAAGACGGAAAAAAATATATATAAAAAGAAAAAGAGAGAGAGAGAGAGAGACTGACTTAGTGAGCGAGTGAGTGAGAGAGTGAGAGTGAGTGAGAGTGAATGAGTGAGTGAGTGATTGAGTGAGTGAGTGAGTGAGAACAAATGAGTTAAAGCAAGTGAGTGAGAGAGATCGAATGAATGAAAATCTGAATGACAGAAAGAAAAAAGGATGAAGAAAGAAGCATGAAGAAAAAAAAATGTATATGGAGTTGCTGACATGAGTGCAATCTACAAAGCCGTTGAGGCTGATCCTCATGGGAGGATTATTGCACCAGGACCCTTAGCACTTTTAAAATGCCATTCAATGCCACGGGCTAGATGTAAACTGCAGATGACCATGTTGTGGTAGTTACCATGGATACCCAAGTGATGTGTGAGCTAACACATAGGCCCAACAGATTCCAAGAAGGCCAGAATCACCAGCGGCACCACCATCGATTGTCAGGTCACCCGGATTCAGCAAATACCAGAGTCCAAAATGATGCAGGTTTATACTGTTAATTTTCAGTTTATCGTTACAGTTGGTGTTATTCCATGTCGGAAGGGACGCAGCTACAGCCAGTGGGGTAACTAGAGACAGGCAGGCAGCTATGTGCAACAAAGGTAGGCGTGTTGTTTTCATATGCAGATCTGAAATATTGTCTTATATGCAAGAGGAGGAGTGATGGGGGTTCAGGCAAAAGCCAGGCTATGGATTGCATTGCTAAATGCTCCATCAGAGTGCAATGGTCGTCTGTCCTTTTTTTAAGTGATGATGTGGGTTTAGCCTGTGCTGTATGTATGTATGGGTGGCTGACTGCCACCCACCCAGAAAGTGTATGGGAGGCTGGTTGGCTGCCAGCCTTCCTTCCATTCCTATGAGTAATGTGAGTGCTCATGAAGGGGACATGGTTGGGTCCACCCCTTTCCCGGTTATCCCCTCTAGGCCTTTTGGCTTAGATCAAGTGTAAAAAAAGAAAGGATCTTGCGACAGATCGCATCCTGAGGCACGTTTTTTTTTGTGTGAATACTTGCACTTGGGTGACTTGTGAGCACATACTGATACATACGTTCCCTATCTGGGGACCATAAATTAAATGGATTTTTGAGAAAGGGAGCTGATTTGGAAGCTTGCTTCTGTCGCCCTATGCATTGACCCGATGTGGCAGTATCTTCGGGTAGTGAACAGTGCACCACCCCATTCCAGTGTTAAACAAGAAAGATTCTCATTTAATCCTCCGTGGGTGAGAATTTGAGTTTGAGAATTGGAGACCAAAATGATGAGTTGCACTGACTGGTTTATGAACGTCTATTCATTTAGCGTTTTAATGACCATGTTTGCACACTGATTGGTGTAAAAAAATAAAATAAAACTAAATAATAATAATCTAGCACACCTGTGCAGGTTTGACATGACATGACAGGTAGCTGTCTTGTGGGTGGTGCTGAATCCTGTTAAATGACATGAGGGTCTCATGCCTATACACAAGGGTGTGTCATTGCTGTTGCCTGACCATGCATTGGTTTCTGTGGTCAGTGAATGATAAAAACAAAATTTACCATCCATTGATGGATGGAAAATCCGCCATGAGGCATTTGTTTTTAGAAACTGCTGCTCACAACCAATGTTGCAATGGAGTGTCTCCATCTGCTGGTGGTATTGGAAAGGCATTAGTGCTATGACAGGGTCTGAAGAAGAAGAAGAAGACGGAAAAAAATATATATAAAAAGAAAAAGAGAGAGAGAGAGAGAGACTGACTTAGTGAGCGAGTGAGTTAGAGAGTGAGAGTGAGTGAGAGTGAATGAGTGAGTGAGTGATTGAGTGAGTGAGTGAGTGAGAACAAATGAGTTAAAGCAAGTGAGTGAGAGAGATCGAATGAATGAAAGTCTGAATGACAGAAAGAAAAAAGGATGAAGAAAGAAGCATGAAGAAAAAAAAATGTATATGGAGTTGCTGACATGAGTGCAATCTACAAAGCCGTTGAGGCTGATCCTCATGGGAGGATTATTGCACCAGGACCCTTAGCACTTTTAAAATGCCATTCAATGCCACGGGCTAGATGTAAACTGCAGATGACCATGTTGTGGTAGTTACCATGGATACCCAAGTGATGGGTGAGCTAACACATAGGCCCAACAGATTCCAAGAAGGCCAGAATCACCAGCGGCACCACCATCGATTGTCAGGTCACCCGGATTCAGCAAATACCAGAGTCCAAAATGATGCAGGTTTATACTGTTAATTTTCAGTTTATCGTTACAGTTGGTGTTATTCCATGTCGGAAGGGACGCAGCTACAGCCAGTGGGGTAACTAGAGACAGGCAGGCAGCTA
Source organism: Hyla sarda (assembly GCF_029499605.1). NCBI lineage: Eukaryota > Metazoa > Chordata > Amphibia > Anura > Hylidae > Hyla > Hyla sarda. The sequence continues at coordinate 113,623,608 of NC_079196.1, read as the reverse complement.
TGTGCAACAAAGGTAGGCGTGTTGTTTTCATATGCAGATCTGAAATATTGTCTTATATGCAAGAGGAGGAGTGATGGGGGTTCAGGCAAAAGCCAGGCTATGGATTGCATTGCTAAATGCTCCATCAGAGTGCAATGGTCGCCTGTCCTTTTTTTAAGTGATGATGTGGGTTTAGCCTGTGCTGTATGTATGTATGGGTGGCTGACTGCCACCCACCCAGAAAGTGTATGGGAGGCTGGTTGGCTGCCAGCCTTCCTTCCATTCCTATGAGTAATGTGAGTGCTCATGAAGGGGACATGGTTGGGTCCACCCCTTTCCCGGTTATCCCCTCTAGGCCTTTTGGCTTAGATCAAGTGTAAAAAAAGAAAGGATCTTGCGACAGATCGCATCCTGAGGCACGTTTTTTTTTGTGTGAATACTTGCACTTGGGTGACTTGTGAGCACATACTGATACATACGTTCCCTATCTGGGGACCATAAATTAAATGGATTTTTGAGAAAGGGAGCTGATTTGGAAGCTTGCTTCTGTCGCCCTATGCATTGACCCGATGTGGCAGTATCTTCGGGTAGTGAACAGTGCACCACCCCATTCCAGTGTTAAACAAGAAAGATTCTCATTTAATCCTCCGTGGGTGAGAATTTGAGTTTGAGAATTGGAGACCAAAATGATGAGTTGCACTGACTGGTTTATGAACGTCTATTCATTTAGCGTTTTAATGACCATGTTTGCACACTGATTGGTGTAAAAAAATAAAATAAAACTAAATAATAATAATCTAGCACACCTGTGCAGGTTTGACATGACATGACAGGTAGCTGTCTTGTGGGTGGTGCTGAATCCTGTTAAATGACATGAGGGTCTCATGCCTATACACAAGGGTGTGTCATTGCTGTTGCTTGACCATGCATTGGTTTCTGTGGTCAGTGAATGATAAAAACAAAATTTACCATCCATTGATGGATGGGAAATCCGCCATGAGGCATTTGTTTTTAGAAACTGCTGCTCACAACCAATGTTGCAATGGAGTGTCTCCATCTGCTGGTGGTATTGGAAAGGCATTAGTGCTATGACAGGGTCTGAAGAAGAAGAAGAAGAAGACGGAAAAAAATATATATAAAAAGAAAAAGAGAGAGAGAGAGAGAGACTGACTTAGTGAGCGAGTGAGTGAGAGAGTGAGAGTGAGTGAGAGTGAATGAGTGAGTGAGTGAGTGATTGAGTGAGTGAGTGAGAACAAATGAGTTAAAGCAAGTGAGTGAGAGAGATCGAATGAATGAAAGTCTGAATGACAGAAAGAAAAAAGGATGAAGAAAGAAGCATGAAGAAAAAAAAATGTATATGGAGTTGCTGACATGAGTGCAATCTACAAAGCCGTTGAGGCTGATCCTCATGGGAGGATTATTGCACCAGGACCCTTAGCACTTTTAAAATGCCATTCAATGCCACGGGCTAGATGTAAACTGCAGATGACCATGTTGTGGTAGTTACCATGGATACCCAAGTGATGTGTGAGCTAACACATAGGCCCAACAGATTCCAAGAAGGCCAGAATCACCAGCGGCACCACCATCGATTGTCAGGTCACCCGGATTCAGCAAATACCAGAGTCCAAAATGATGCAGGTTTATACTGTTAATTTTCAGTTTATCGTTACAGTTGGTGTTATTCCATGTCGGAAGGGACGCAGCTACAGCCAGTGGGGTAACTAGAGACAGGCAGGCAGCTATGTGCAACAAAGGTAGGAGTGTTGTTTTCATATGCAGATCTGAAATATTGTCTTATATGCAAGAGGAGGAGTGATGGGGGTTCAGGCAAAAGCCAGGCTATGGATTGCATTGCTAAATGCTCCATCAGAGTGCAATGGTCGCCTGTCCTTTTTTTAAGTGATGATGTGGGTTTAGCCTGTGCTGTATGTATGTATGGGTGGCTGACTGCCACCCACCCAGAAAGTGTATGGGAGGCTGGTTGGCTGCCAGCCTTCCTTCCATTCCTATGAGTAATGTGAGTGCTCATGAAGGGGACATGGTTGGGTCCACCCCTTTCCCGGTTATCCCCTCTAGGCCTTTTGGCTTAGATCAAGTGTAAAAAAAGAAAGGATCTTGCGACAGATCGCATCCTGAGGCACGTTTTTTTTTGTGTGAATACTTGCACTTGGGTGACTTGTGAGCACATACTGATACATACGTTCCCTATCTGGGGACCATAAATTAAATGGATTTTTGAGAAAGGGAGCTGATTTGGAAGCTTGCTTCTGTCGCCCTATGCATTGACCCGATGTGGCAGTATCTTCGGGTAGTGAACAGTGCACCACCCCATTCCAGTGTTAAACAAGAAAGATTCTCATTTAATCCTCCGTGGGTGAGAATTTGAGTTTGAGAATTGGAGACCAAAATGATGAGTTGCACTGACTGGTTTATGAACGTCTATTCATTTAGCGTTTTAATGACCATGTTTGCACACTGATTGGTGTAAAAAAATAAAACTAAATAATAATAATCTAGCACACCTGTGCAGGTTTGACATGACATGACAGGTAGCTGTCTTGTGGGTGGTGCTGAATCCTGTTAAATGACATGAGGGTCTCATGCCTATACACAAGGGTGTGTCATTGCTGTTGCTTGACCATGCATTGGTTTCTGTGGTCAGTGAATGATAAAAACAAAATTTACCATCCATTGATGGATGGGAAATCCGCCATGAGGCATTTGTTTTTAGAAACTGCTGCTCACAACCAATGTTGCAATGGAGTGTCTCCATCTGCTGGTGGTATTGGAAAGGCATTAGTGCTATGACAGGGTCTGAAGAAGAAGAAGAAGAAGATGGAAAAAAATATATATAAAAAGAAAAAGAGAGAGAGAGAGAGAGACTGACTTAGTGAGCGAGTGAGTGAGAGAGTGAGAGTGAGTGAGAGTGAATGAGTGAGTGAGTGATTGAGTGAGTGAGTGAGTGAGTGAGAACAAATGAGTTAAAGCAAGTGAGTGAGAGAGATCGAATGAATGAAAGTCTGAATGACAGAAAGAAAAAAGGATGAAGAAAGAAGCATGAAGAAAAAAAAATGTATATGGAGTTGCTGACATGAGTGCAATCTACAAAGCCGTTGAGGCTGATCCTCATGGGAGGATTATTGCACCAGGACCCTTAGCACTTTTAAAATGCCATTCAATGCCACGGGCTAGATGTAAACTGCAGATGACCATGTTGTGGTAGTTACCATGGATACCCAAGTGATGTGTGAGCTAACACATAGGCCCAACAGATTCCAAGAAGGCCAGAATCACCAGCGGCACCACCATCGATTGTCAGGTCACCCGGATTCAGCAAATACCAGAGTCCAAAATGATGCAGGTTTATACTGTTAATTTTCAGTTTATCGTTACAGTTGGTGTTATTCCATGTCGGAAGGGACGCAGCTACAGCCAGTGGGGTAACTAGAGACAGGCAGGCAGCTATGTGCAACAAAGGTAGGCGTGTTGTTTTCATATGCAGATCTGAAATATTGTCTTATATGCAAGAGGAGGAGTGATGGGGGTTCAGGCAAAAGCCAGGCTATGGATTGCATTGCTAAATGCTCCATCAGAGTGCAATGGTCGCCTGTCCTTTTTTTAAGTGATGATGTGGGTTTAGCCTGTGCTGTATGTATGTATGGGTGGCTGACTGCCACCCACCCAGAAAGTGTATGGGAGGCTGGTTGGCTGCCAGCCTTCCTTCCATTCCTATGAGTAATGTGAGTGCTCATGAAGGGGACATGGTTGGGTCCACCCCTTTCCCGGTTATCCCCTCTAGGCCTTTTGGCTTAGATCAAGTGTAAAAAAAGAAAGGATCTTGCGACAGATCGCATCCTGAGGCACGTTTTTTTTTTGTGTGAATACTTGCACTTGGGTGACTTGTGAGCACATACTGATACATACGTTCCCTATCTGGGGACCATAAATTAAATGGATTTTTGAGAAAGGGAGCTGATTTGGAAGCTTGCTTCTGTCGCCCTATGCATTGACCCGATGTGGCAGTATCTTCGGGTAGTGAACAGTGCACCACCCCATTCCAGTGTTAAACAAGAAAGATTCTCATTTAATCCTCCGTGGGTGAGAATTTGAGTTTGAGAATTGGAGACCAAAATGATGAGTTGCACTGACTGGTTTATGAACGTCTATTCATTTAGCGTTTTAATGACCATGTTTGCACACTGATTGGTGTAAAAAAATAAAATAAAACTAAATAATAATAATCTAGCACACCTGTGCAGGTTTGACATGACATGACAGGTAGCTGTCTTGTGGGTGGTGCTGAATCCTGTTAAATGACATGAGGGTCTCATGCCTATACACAAGGGTGTGTCATTGCTGTTGCTTGACCATGCATTGGTTTCTGTGGTCAGTGAATGATAAAAACTAAATTTACCATCCATTGATGGATGGGAAATCCGCCATGAGGCATTTGTTTTTAGAAACTGCTGCTCACAACCAATGTTGCAATGGAGTGTCTCCATCTGCTGGTGGTATTGGAAAGGCATTAGTGCTATGACAGGGTCTGAAGAAGAAGAAGAAGAAGACGGAAAAAAATATATATAAAAAGAAAAAGAGAGAGAGAGAGAGAGACTGACTTAGTGAGCGAGTGAGTGAGAGAGTGAGAGTGAGTGAGAGTGAATGAGTGAGTGAGTGATTGAGTGAGTGAGTGAGTGAGTGAGAACAAATGAGTTAAAGCAAGTGAGTGAGAGAGATCGAATGAATGAAAGTCTGAATGACAGAAAGAAAAAAGGATGAAGAAAGAAGCATGAAGAAAAAAAAATGTATATGGAGTTGCTGACATGAGTGCAATCTACAAAGCCGTTGAGGCTGATCCTCATGGGAGGATTATTGCACCAGGACCCTTAGCACTTTTAAAATGCCATTCAATGCCACGGGCTAGATGTAAACTGCAGATGACCATGTTGTGGTAGTTACCATGGATACCCAAGTGATGTGTGAGCTAACACATAGGCCCAACAGATTCCAAGAAGGCCAGAATCACCAGCGGCACCACCATCGATTGTCAGGTCACCCGGATTCAGCAAATACCAGAGTCCAAAATGATGCAGGTTTATACTGTTAATTTTCAGTTTATCGTTACAGTTGGTGTTATTCCATGTCGGAAGGGACGCAGCTACAGCCAGTGGGGTAACTAGAGACAGGCAGGCAGCTATGTGCAACAAAGGTAGGCGTGTTGTTTTCATATGCAGATCTGAAATATTGTCTTATATGCAAGAGGAGGAGTGATGGGGGTTCAGGCAAAAGCCAGGCTATGGATTGCATTGCTAAATGCTCCATCAGAGTGCAATGGTCGCCTGTCCTTTTTTTAAGTGATGATGTGGGTTTAGCCTGTGCTGTATGTATGTATGGGTGGCTGACTGCCACCCACCCAGAAAGTGTATGGGAGGCTGGTTGGCTGCCAGCCTTCCTTCCATTCCTATGAGTAATGTGAGTGCTCATGAAGGGGACATGGTTGGGTCCACCCCTTTCCCGGTTATCCCCTCTAGGCCTTTTGGCTTAGATCAAGTGTAAAAAAAGAAAGGATCTTGCGACAGATCGCATCCTGAGGCACGTTTTTTTTTGTGTGAATACTTGCACTTGGGTGACTTGTGAGCACATACTGATACATACGTTCCCTATCTGGGGACCATAAATTAAATGGATTTTTGAGAAAGGGAGCTGATTTGGAAGCTTGCTTCTGTCGCCCTATGCATTGACCCGATGTGGCAGTATCTTCGGGTAGTGAACAGTGCACCACCCCATTCCAGTGTTAAACAAGAAAGATTCTCATTTAATCCTCCGTGGGTGAGAATTTGAGTTTGAGAATTGGAGACCAAAATGATGAGTTGCACTGACTGGTTTATGAACGTCTATTCATTTAGCGTTTTAATGACCATGTTTGCACACTGATTGGTGTAAAAAAATAAAATAAAACTAAATAATAATAATCTAGCACACCTGTGCAGGTTTGACATGACATGACAGGTAGCTGTCTTGTGGGTGGTGCTGAATCCTGTTAAATGACATGAGGGTCTCATGCCTATACACAAGGGTGTGTCATTGCTGTTGCTTGACCATGCATTGGTTTCTGTGGTCAGTGAATGATAAAAACAAAATTTACCATCCATTGATGGATGGGAAATCCGCCATGAGGCATTTGTTTTTAGAAACTGCTGCTCACAACCAATGTTGCAATGGAGTGTCTCCATCTGCTGGTGGTATTGGAAAGGCATTAGTGCTATGACAGGGTCTGAAGAAGAAGAAGAAGACGGAAAAAAATATATATAAAAAGAAAAAGAGAGAGAGAGAGAGAGACTGACTTAGTGAGCGAGTGAGTGAGAGAGTGAGAGTGAGTGAGAGTGAATGAGTGAGTGAGTGATTGAGTGAGTGAGTGAGTGAGAACAAATGAGTTAAAGCAAGTGAGTGAGAGAGATCGAATGAATGAAAGTCTGAATGACAGAAAGAAAAAAGGATGAAGAAAGAAGCATGAAGAAAAAAAAATGTATATGGAGTTGCTGACATGAGTGCAATCTACAAAGCCGTTGAGGCTGATCCTCATGGGAGGATTATTGCACCAGGACCCTTAGCACTTTTAAAATGCCATTCAATGCCACGGGCTAGATGTAAACTGCAGATGACCATGTTGTGGTAGTTACCATGGATACCCAAGTGATGTGTGAGCTAACACATAGGCCCAACAGATTCCAAGAAGGCCAGAATCACCAGCGGCACCACCATCGATTGTCAGGTCACCCGGATTCAGCAAATACCAGAGTCCAAAATGATGCAGGTTTATACTGTTAATTTTCAGTTTATCGTTACAGTTGGTGTTATTCCATGTCGGAAGGGACGCAGCTACAGCCAGTGGGGTAACTAGAGACAGGCAGGCAGCTATGTGCAACAAAGGTAGGCGTGTTGTTTTCATATGCAGATCTGAAATATTGTCTTATATGCAAGAGGAGGAGTGATGGGGGTTCAGGCAAAAGCCAGGCTATGGATTGCATTGCTAAATGCTCCATCAGAGTGCAATGGTCGCCTGTCCTTTTTTTAAGTGATGATGTGGGTTTAGCCTGTGCTGTATGTATGTATGGGTGGCTGACTGCCACCCACCCAGAAAGTGTATGGGAGGCTGGTTGGCTGCCAGCCTTCCTTCCATTCCTATGAGTAATGTGAGTGCTCATGAAGGGGACATGGTTGGGTCCACCCCTTTCCCGGTTATCCCCTCTAGGCCTTTTGGCTTAGATCAAGTGTAAAAAAAAGAAAGGATCTTGCGACAGATCGCATCCTGAGGCACGTTTTTTTTTGTGTGAATACTTGCACTTGGGTGACTTGTGAGCACATACTGATACATACGTTCCCTATCTGGGGACCATAAATTAAATGGATTTTTGAGAAAGGGAGCTGATTTGGAAGCTTGCTTCTGTCGCCCTATGCATTGACCCGATGTGGCAGTATCTTCGGGTAGTGAACAGTGCACCACCCCATTCCAGTGTTAAACAAGAAAGATTCTCATTTAATCCTCCGTGGGTGAGAATTTGAGTTTGAGAATTGGAGACCAAAATGATGAGTTGCACTGACTGGTTTATGAACGTCTATTCATTTAGCGTTTTAATGACCATGTTTGCACACTGATTGGTGTAAAAAAATAAAATAAAACTAAATAATAATAATCTAGCACACCTGTGCAGGTTTGACATGACATGACAGGTAGCTGTCTTGTGGGTGGTGCTGAATCCTGTTAAATGACATGAGGGTCTCATGCCTATACACAAGGGTGTGTCATTGCTGTTGCTTGACCATGCATTGGTTTCTGTGGTCAGTGAATGATAAAAACAAAATTTACCATCCATTGATGGATGGGAAATCCGCCATGAGGCATTTGTTTTTAGAAACTGCTGCTCACAACCAATGTTGCAATGGAGTGTCTCCATCTGCTGGTGGTATTGGAAAGGCATTAGTGCTATGACAGGGTCTGAAGAAGAAGAAGAAGAAGACGGAAAATAATATATATAAAAAGAAAAAGAGAGAGAGAGAGAGAGACTGACTTAGTGAGCGAGTGAGTGAGAGAGTGAGAGTGAGTGAGAGTGAATGAGTGAGTGAGTGATTGAGTGAGTGAGTGAGTGAGTGAGAACAAATGAGTTAAAGCAAGTGAGTGAGAGAGATCGAATGAATGAAAGTCTGAATGACAGAAAGAAAAAAGGATGAAGAAAGAAGCATGAAGAAAAAAAAATGTATATGGAGTTGCTGACATGAGTGCAATCTACAAAGCCGTTGAGGCTGATCCTCATGGGAGGATTATTGCACCAGGACCCTTAGCACTTTTAAAATGCCATTCAATGCCACGGGCTAGATGTAAACTGCAGATGACCATGTTGTGGTAGTTACCATGGATACCCAAGTGATGTGTGAGCTAACACATAGGCCCAACAGATTCCAAGAAGGCCAGAATCACCAGCGGCACCACCATCGATTGTCAGGTCACCCGGATTCAGCAAATACCAGAGTCCAAAATGATGCAGGTTTATACTGTTAATTTTCAGTTTATCGTTACAGTTGGTGTTATTCCATGTCGGAAGGGACGCAGCTACAGCCAGTGGGGTAACTAGAGACAGGCAGGCAGCTATGTGCAACAAAGGTAGGCGTGTTGTTTTCATATGCAGATCTGAAATATTGTCTTATATGCAAGAGGAGGAGTGATGGGGGTTCAGGCAAAAGCCAGGCTATGGATTGCATTGCTAAATGCTCCATCAGAGTGCAATGGTCGCCTGTCCTTTTTTTAAGTGATGATGTGGGTTTAGCCTGTGCTGTATGTATGTATGGGTGGCTGACTGCCACCCACCCAGAAAGTGTATGGGAGGCTGGTTGGCTGCCAGCCTTCCTTCCATTCCTATGAGTAATGTGAGTGCTCATGAAGGGGACATGGTTGGGTCCTCCCCTTTCCCGGTTATCCCCTCTAGGCCTTTTGGCTTAGATCAAGTGTAAAAAAAAGAAAGGATCTTGCGACAGATCGCATCCCGAGGCACGTTTTTTTTTGTGTGAATACTTGCACTTGGGTGACTTGTGAGCACATACTGATACATACGTTCCCTATCTGGGGACCATAAATTAAATGGATTTTTGAGAAAGGGAGCTGATTTGGAAGCTTGCTTCTGTCGCCCTATGCATTGACCCGATGTGGCAGTATCTTCGGGTAGTGAACAGTGCACCACCCCATTCCAGTGTTAAACAAGAAAGATTCTCATTTAATCCTCCGTGGGTGAGAATTTGAGTTTGAGAATTGGAGACCAAAATGATGAGTTGCACTGACTGGTTTATGAACGTCTATTCATTTAGCGTTTTAATGACCATGTTTGCACACTGATTGGTGTAAAAAAATAAAATAAAACTAAATAATAATAATCTAGCACACCTGTGCAGGTTTGACATGACATGACAGGTAGCTGTCTTGTGGGTGGTGCTGAATCCTGTTAAATGACATGAGGGTCTCATGCCTATACACAAGGGTGTGTCATTGCTGTTGCTTGACCATGCATTGGTTTCTGTGGTCAGTGAATGATAAAAACAAAATTTACCATCCATTGATGGATGGGAAATCCGCCATGAGGCATTTGTTTTTAGAAACTGCTGCTCACAACCAATGTTGCAATGGAGTGTCTCCATCTGCTGGTGGTATTGGAAAGGCATTAGTGCTATGACAGGGTCTGAAGAAGAAGAAGAAGAAGACGGAAAAAAATATATATAAAAAGAAAAAGAGAGAGAGAGAGAGAGACTGACTTAGTGAGCGAGTGAGTGAGAGAGTGAGAGTGAGTGAGAGTGAATGAGTGAGTGAGTGATTGAGTGAGTGAGTGAGTGAGTGAGAACAAATGAGTTAAAGCAAGTGAGTGAGAGAGATCGAATGAATGAAAGTCTGAATGACAGAAAGAAAAAAGGATGAAGAAAGAAGCATGAAGAAAAAAAAATGTATATGGAGTTGCTGACATGAGTGCAATCTACAAAGCCGTTGAGGCTGATCCTCATGGGAGGATTATTGCACCAGGACCCTTAGCACTTTTAAAATGCCATTCAATGCCACGGGCTAGATGTAAACTGCAGATGACCATGTTGTGGTAGTTACCATGGATACCCAAGTGATGTGTGAGCTAACACATAGGCCCAACAGATTCCAAGAAGGCCAGAATCACCAGCGGCACCACCATCGATTGTCAGGTCACCCGGATTCAGCAAATACCAGAGTCCAAAATGATGCAGGTTTATACTGTTAATTTTCAGTTTATCGTTACAGTTGGTGTTATTCCATGTCGGAAGGACGCAGCTACAGCCAGTGGGGTAACTAGAGACAGGCAGGCAGCTATGTGCAACAAAGGTAGGCGTGTTGTTTTCATATGCAGATCTGAAATATTGTCTTATATGCAAGAGGAGGAGTGATGGGGGTTCAGGCAAAAGCCAGGCTATGGATTGCATTGCTAAATGCTCCATCAGAGTGCAATGGTCGCCTGTCCTTTTTTTTAAGTGATGATGTGGGTTTAGCCTGTGCTGTATGTATGTATGGGTGGCTGACTGCCACCCACCCAGAAAGTGTATGGGAGGCTGGTTGGCTGCCAGCCTTCCTTCCATTCCTATGAGTAATGTGAGTGCTCATGAAGGGGACATGGTTGGGTCCACCCCTTTCCCGGTTATCCCCTCTAGGCCTTTTGGCTTAGATCAAGTGTAAAAAAAAAAAGGATCTTGCGACAGATCGCATCCTGAGGCACGTTTTTTTTTGTGTGAATACTTGCACTTGGGTGACTTGTGAGCACATACTGATACATACGTTCCCTATCTGGGGACCATAAATTAAATGGATTTTTGAGAAAGGGAGCTGATTTGGAAGCTTGCTTCTGTCGCCCTATGCATTGACCCGATGTGGCAGTATCTTCGGGTAGTGAACAGTGCACCACCCCATTCCAGTGTTAAACAAGAAAGATTCTCATTTAATCCTCCGTGGGTGAGAATTTGAGTTTGAGAATTGGAGACCAAAATGATGAGTTGCACTGACTGGTTTATGAACGTCTATTCATTTAGCGTTTTAATGACCATGTTTGCACACTGATTGGTGTAAAAAAATAAAATAAAACTAAATAATAATAATCTAGCACACCTGTGCAGGTTTGACATGACATGACAGGTAGCTGTCTTGTGGGTGGTGCTGAATCCTGTTAAATGACATGAGGGTCTCATGCCTATACACAAGGGTGTGTCATTGCTGTTGCTTGACCATGCATTGGTTTCTGTGGTCAGTGAATGATAAAAACAAAATTTACCATCCATTGATGGATGGGAAATCCGCCATGAGGCATTTGTTTTTAGAAACTGCTGCTCACAACCAATGTTGCAATGGAGTGTCTCCATCTGCTGGTGGTATTGGAAAGGCATTAGTGCTATGACAGGGTCTGAAGAAGAAGAAGAAGAAGACGGAAAAAAATATATATAAAAAGAAAAAGAGAGAGAGAGAGAGAGAGACTGACTTAGTGAGCGAGCGAGTGAGAGAGTGAGAGTGAGTGAGAGTGAATGAGTGAGTGAGTGATTGAGTGAGTGAGTGAGTGAGTGAGAACAAATGAGTTAAAGCAAGTGAGTGAGAGAGATCGAATGAATGAAAGTCTGAATGACAGAAAGAAAAAAGGATGAAGAAAGAAGCATGAAGAAAAAAAAATGTATATGGAGTTGCTGACATGAGTGCAATCTACAAAGCCGTTGAGGCTGATCCTCATGGGAGGATTATTGCACCAGGACCCTTAGCACTTTTAAAATGCCATTCAATGCCACGGGCTAGATGTAAACTGCAGATGACCATGTTGTGGTAGTTACCATGGATACCCAAGTGATGTGTGAGCTAACACATAGGCCCAACAGATTCCAAGAAGGCCAGAATCACCAGCGGCACCACCATCGATTGTCAGGTCACCCGGATTCAGCAAATACCAGAGTCCAAAATGATGCAGGTTTATACTGTTAATTTTCAGTTTATCGTTACAGTTGGTGTTATTCCATGTCGGAAGGACGCAGCTACAGCCAGTGGGGTAACTAGAGACAGGCAGGCAGCTATGTGCAACAAAGGTAGGCGTGTTGTTTTCATATGCAGATCTGAAATATTGTCTTATATGCAAGAGGAGGAGTGATGGGGGTTCAGGCAAAAGCCAGGCTATGGATTGCATTGCTAAATGCTCCATCAGAGTGCAATGGTCGCCTGTCCTTTTTTTTAAGTGATGATGTGGGTTTAGCCTGTGCTGTATGTATGTATGGGTGGCTGACTGCCACCCACCCAGAAAGTGTATGGGAGGCTGGTTGGCTGCCAGCCTTCCTTCCATTCCTATGAGTAATGTGAGTGCTCATGAAGGGGACATGGTTGGGTCCACCCCTTTCCCGGTTATCCCCTCTAGGCCTTTTGGCTTAGATCAAGTGTAAAAAAAAAAAGGATCTTGCGACAGATCGCATCCTGAGGCACGTTTTTTTTTGTGTGAATACTTGCACTTGGGTGACTTGTGAGCACATACTGATACATACGTTCCCTATCTGGGGACCATAAATTAAATGGATTTTTGAGAAAGGGAGCTGATTTGGAAGCTTGCTTCTGTCGCCCTATGCATTGACCCGATGTGGCAGTATCTTCGGGTAGTGAACAGTGCACCACCCCATTCCAGTGTTAAACAAGAAAGATTCTCATTTAATCCTCCGTGGGTGAGAATTTGAGTTTGAGAATTGGAGACCAAAATGATGAGTTGCACTGACTGGTTTATGAACGTCTATTCATTTAGCGTTTTAATGACCATGTTTGCACACTGATTGGTGTAAAAAAATAAAATAAAACTAAATAATAATAATCTAGCACACCTGTGCAGGTTTGACATGACATGACAGGTAGCTGTCTTGTGGGTGGTGCTGAATCCTGTTAAATGACATGAGGGTCTCATGCCTATACACAAGGGTGTGTCATTGCTGTTGCTTGACCATGCATTGGTTTCTGTGGTCAGTGAATGATGAAAACAAAATTTACCATCCATTGATGGATGGGAAATCCGCCATGAGGCATTTGTTTTTAGAAACTGCTGCTCACAACCAATGTTGCAATGGAGTGTCTCCATCTGCTGGTGGTATTGGAAAGGCATTAGTGCTATGACAGGGTCTGAAGAAGAAGAAGAAGAAGAAGACGGAAAAAAATATATATAAAAAGAAAAAGAGAGAGAGAGAGAGAGACTGACTTAGTGAGCGAGTGAGTGAGAGAGTGAGAGTGAGTGAGAGTGAATGAGTGAGTGATTGAGTGAGTGAGTGAGTGAGAACAAATGAGTTAAAGCAAGTGAGTGAGAGAGATCGAATGAATGAAAGTCTGAATGACAGAAAGAAAAAAGGATGAAGAAAGAAGCATGAAGAAAAAAAAATGTATATGGAGTTGCTGACATGAGTGCAATCTACAAAGCCGTTGAGGCTGATCCTCATGGGAGGATTATTGCACCAGGACCCTTAGCACTTTTAAAATGCCATTCAATGCCACGGGCTAGATGTAAACTGCAGATGACCATGTTGTGGTAGTTACCATGGATACCCAAGTGATGTGTGAGCTAACACATAGGCCCAACAGATTCCAAGAAGGCCAGAATCACCAGCGGCACCACCATCGATTGTCAGGTCACCCGGATTCAGCAAATACCAGAGTCCAAAATGATGCAGGTTTATACTGTTAATTTTCAGTTTATCGTTACAGTTGGTGTTATTCCATGTCGGAAGGGACGCAGCTACAGCCAGTGGGGTAACTAGAGACAGGCAGGCAGCTATGTGCAACAAAGGTAGGCGTGTTGTTTTCATATGCAGATCTGAAATATTGTCTTATATGCAAGAGGAGGAGTGATGGGGGTTCAGGCAAAAGCCAGGCTATGGATTGCATTGCTAAATGCTCCATCAGAGTGCAATGGTCGCCTGTCCTTTTTTTAAGTGATGATGTGGGTTTAGCCTGTGCTGTATGTATGTATGGGTGGCTGACTGCCACCCACCCAGAAAGTGTATGGGAGGCTGGTTGGCTGCCAGCCTTCCTTCCATTCCTATGAGTAATGTGAGTGCTCATGAAGGGGACATGGTTGGGTCCACCCCTTTCCCGGTTATCCCCTCTAGGCCTTTTGGCTTAGATCAAGTGTAAAAAAAGAAAGGATCTTGCGACAGATTGCATCCTGAGGCACGTTTTTTTTTTTGTGTGAATACTTGCACTTGGGTGACTTGTGAGCACATACTGATACATACGTTCCCTATCTGGGGACCATAAATTAAATGGATTTTTGAGAAAGGGAGCTGATTTGGAAGCTTGCTTCTGTCGCCCTATGCATTGACCCGATGTGGCAGTATCTTCGGGTAGTGAACAGTGCACCACCCCATTCCAGTGTTAAACAAGAAAGATTCTCATTTAATCCTCCGTGGGTGAGAATTTGAGTTTGAGAATTGGAGACCAAAATGATGAGTTGCACTGACTGGTTTATGAACGTCTATTCATTTAGCGTTTTAATGACCATGTTTGCACACTGGTTGGTGTAAAAAAATAAAATAAAACTAAATAATAATAATCTAGCACACCTGTGCAGGTTTGACATGACATGACAGGTAGCTGTCTTGTGGGTGGTGCTGAATCCTGTTAAATGACATGAGGGTCTCATGCCTATACACAAGGGTGTGTCATTGCTGTTGCTTGACCATGCATTGGTTTCTGTGGTCAGTGAATGATAAAAACAAAATTTACCATCCATTGATGGATGGGAAATCCGCCATGAGGCATTTGTTTTTAGAAACTGCTGCTCACAACCAATGTTGCAATGGAGTGTCTCCATCTGCTGGTGGTATTGGAAAGGCATTAGTGCTATGACAGGGTCTGAAGAAGAAGAAGAAGAAGACGGAAAAAAATATATATAAAAAGAAAAAGAGAGAGAGAGAGAGAGACTGACTTAGTGAGCGAGTGAGTGAGAGAGTGAGAGTGAGTGAGAGTGAATGAGTGAGTGAGTGATTGAGTGAGTGAGTGAGTGAGAACAAATGAGTTAAAGCAAGTGAGTGAGAGAGATCGAATGAATGAAAGTCTGAATGACAGAAAGAAAAAAGGATGAAGAAAGAAGCATGAAGAAAAAAAAATGTATATGGAGTTGCTGACATGAGTGCAATCTACAAAGCCGTTGAGGCTGATCCTCATGGGAGGATTATTGCACCAGGACCCTTAGCACTTTTAAAATGCCATTCAATGCCACGGGCTAGATGTAAACTGCAGATGACCATGTTGTGGTAGTTACCATGGATACCCAAGTGATGTGTGAGCTAACACATAGGCCCAACAGATTCCAAGAAGGCCAGAATCACCAGCGGCACCACCATCGATTGTCAGGTCACCCGGATTCAGCAAATACCAGAGTCCAAAATGATGCAGGTTTATACTGTTAATTTTCAGTTTATCGTTACAGTTGGTGTTATTCCATGTCGGAAGGGACGCAGCTACAGCCAGTGGGGTAACTAGAGACAGGCAGGCAGCTATGTGCAACAAAGGTAGGCGTGTTGTTTTCATATGCAGATCTGAAATATTGTCTTATATGCAAGAGGAGGAGTGATGGGGGTTCAGGCAAAAGCCAGGCTATGGATTGCATTGCTAAATGCTCCATCAGAGTGCAATGGTCGCCTGTCCTTTTTTTAAGTGATGATGTGGGTTTAGCCTGTGCTGTATGTATGTATGGGTGGCTGACTGCCACCCACCCAGAAAGTGTATGGGAGGCTGGTTGGCTGCCAGCCTTCCTTCCATTCCTATGAGTAATGTGAGTGCTCATGAAGGGGACATGGTTGGGTCCACCCCTTTCCCGGTTATCCCCTCTAGGCCTTTTGGCTTAGATCAAGTGTAAAAAAAGAAAGGATCTTGCGACAGATTGCATCCTGAGGCACGTTTTTTTTTTGTGTGAATACTTGCACTTGGGTGACTTGTGAGCACATACTGATACATACGTTCCCTATCTGGGGACCATAAATTAAATGGATTTTTGAGAAAGGGAGCTGATTTGGAAGCTTGCTTCTGTCGCCCTATGCATTGACCCGATGTGGCAGTATCTTCGGGTAGTGAACAGTGCACCACCCCATTCCAGTGTTAAACAAGAAAGATTCTCATTTAATCCTCCGTGGGTGAGAATTTGAGTTTGAGAATTGGAGACCAAAATGATGAGTTGCACTGACTGGTTTATGAACGTCTATTCATTTAGCGTTTTAATGACCATGTTTGCACACTGATTGGTGTAAAAAAATAAAATAAAACTAAATAATAATAATCTAGCACACCTGTGCAGGTTTGACATGACATGACAGGTAGCTGTCTTGTGGGTGGTGCTGAATCCTGTTAAATGACATGAGGGTCTCATGCCTATACACAAGGGTGTGTCATTGCTGTTGCTTGACCATGCATTGGTTTCTGTGGTCAGTGAATGATAAAAACAAAATTTACCATCCATTGATGGATGGGAAATCCGCCATGAGGCATTTGTTTTTAGAAACTGCTGCTCACAACCGATGTTGCAATGGAGTGTCTCCATCTGCTGGTGGTATTGGAAAGGCATTAGTGCTATGACAGGGTCTGAAGAAGAAGAAGAAGAAGAAGAAGACGGAAAAAAATATATATAAAAAGAAAAAGAGAGAGAGAGAGAGAGACTGACTTAGTGAGCGAGTGAGTGAGAGAGTGAGAGTGAGTGAGAGTGAATGAGTGAGTGAGTGATTGAGTGAGTGAGTGAGTGAGTGAGAACAAATGAGTTAAAGCAAGTGAGTGAGAGAGATCGAATGAATGAAAGTCTGAATGACAGAAAGAAAAAAGGATGAAGAAAGAAGCATGAAGAAAAAAAAATGTATATGGAGTTGCTGACATGAGTGCAATCTACAAAGCCGTTGAGGCTGATCCTCATGGGAGGATTATTGCACCAGGACCCTTAGCACTTTTAAAATGCCATTCAATGCCACGGGCTAGATGTAAACTGCAGATGACCATGTTGTGGTAGTTACCATGGATACCCAAGTGATGTGTGAGCTAACACATAGGCCCAACAGATTCCAAGAAGGCCAGAATCACCAGCGGCACCACCATCGATTGTCAGGTCACCCGGATTCAGCAAATACCAGAGTCCAAAATGATGCAGGTTTATACTGTTAATTTTCAGTTTATCGTTACAGTTGGTGTTATTCCATGTCGGAAGGGACGCAGCTACAGCCAGTGGGGTAACTAGAGACAGGCAGGCAGCTATGTGCAACAAAGGTAGGCGTGTTGTTTTCATATGCAGATCTGAAATATTGTCTTATATGCAAGAGGAGGAGTGATGGGGGTTCAGGCAAAAGCCAGGCTATGGATTGCATTGCTAAATGCTCCATCAGAGTGCAATGGTCGCCTGTCCTTTTTTTAAGTGATGATGTGGGTTTAGCCTGTGCTGTATGTATGTATGGGTGGCTGACTGCCACCCACCCAGAAAGTGTATGGGAGGCTGGTTGGCTGCCAGCCTTCCTTCCATTCCTATGAGTAATGTGAGTGCTCATGAAGGGGACATGGTTGGGTCCACCCCTTTCCCGGTTATCCCCTCTAGGCCTTTTGGCTTAGATCAAGTGTAAAAAAAGAAAGGATCTTGCGACAGATTGCATCCTGAGGCACGTTTTTTTTTTGTGTGAATACTTGCACTTGGGTGACTTGTGAGCACATACTGATACATACGTTCCCTATCTGGGGACCATAAATTAAATGGATTTTTGAGAAAGGGAGCTGATTTGGAAGCTTGCTTCTGTCGCCCTATGCATTGACCCGATGTGGCAGTATCTTCGGGTAGTGAACAGTGCACCACCCCATTCCAGTGTTAAACAAGAAAGATTCTCATTTAATCCTCCGTGGGTGAGAATTTGAGTTTGAGAATTGGAGACCAAAATGATGAGTTGCACTGACTGGTTTATGAACGTCTATTCATTTAGCGTTTTAATGACCATGTTTGCACACTGATTGGTGTAAAAAAATAAAATAAAACTAAATAATAATAATCTAGCACACCTGTGCAGGTTTGACATGACATGACAGGTAGCTGTCTTGTGGGTGGTGCTGAATCCTGTTAAATGACATGAGGGTCTCATGCCTATACACAAGGGTGTGTCATTGCTGTTGCTTGACCATGCATTGGTTTCTGTGGTCAGTGAATGATAAAAACAAAATTTACCATCCATTGATGGATGGGAAATCCGCCATGAGGCATTTGTTTTTAGAAACTGCTGCTCACAACCAATGTTGCAATGGAGTGTCTCCATCTGCTGGTGGTATTGGAAAGGCATTAGTGCTATGACAGGGTCTGAAGAAGAAGAAGAAGAAGAAGACGGAAAAAAATATATATAAAAAGAAAAAGAGAGAGAGAGAGAGAGACTGACTTAGTGAGCGAGTGAGTGAGAGAGTGAGAGTGAGTGAGAGTGAATGAGTGAGTGAGTGATTGAGTGAGTGAGTGAGTGAGTGAGTGAGAACAAATGAGTTAAAGCAAGTGAGTGAGAGAGATCGAATGAATGAAAGTCTGAATGACAGAAAGAAAAAAGGATGAAGAAAGAAGCATGAAGAAAAAAAAATGTATATGGAGTTGCTGACATGAGTGCAATCTACAAAGCCGTTGAGGCTGATCCTCATGGGAGGATTATTGCACCAGGACCCTTAGCACTTTTAAAATGCCATTCAATGCCACGGGCTAGATGTAAACTGCAGATGACCATGTTGTGGTAGTTACCATGGATACCCAAGTGATGTGTGAGCTAACACATAGGCCCAACAGATTCCAAGAAGGCCAGAATCACCAGCGGCACCACCATCGATTGTCAGGTCACCCGGATTCAGCAAATACCAGAGTCCAAAATGATGCAGGTTTATACTGTTAATTTTCAGTTTATCGTTACAGTTGGTGTTATTCCATGTCGGAAGGGACGCAGCTACAGCCAGTGGGGTAACTAGAGACAGGCAGGCAGCTATGTGCAACAAAGGTAGGCGTGTTGTTTTCATATGCAGATCTGAAATATTGTCTTATATGCAAGAGGAGGAGTGATGGGGGTTCAGGCAAAAGCCAGGCTATGGATTGCATTGCTAAATGCTCCATCAGAGTGCAATGGTCGCCTGTCCTTTTTTTAAGTGATGATGTGGGTTTAGCCTGTGCTGTATGTATGTATGGGTGGCTGACTGCCACCCACCCAGAAAGTGTATGGGAGGCTGGTTGGCTGCCAGCCTTCCTTCCATTCCTATGAGTAATGTGAGTGCTCATGAAGGGGACATGGTTGGGTCCACCCCTTTCCCGGTTATCCCCTCTAGGCCTTTTGGCTTAGATCAAGTGTAAAAAAAGAAAGGATCTTGCGACAGATCGCATCCTGAGGCACGTTTTTTTTTGTGTGAATACTTGCACTTGGGTGACTTGTGAGCACATACTGATACATACGTTCCCTATCTGGGGACCATAAATTAAATGGATTTTTGAGAAAGGGAGCTGATTTGGAAGCTTGCTTCTGTCGCCCTATGCATTGACCCAATGTGGCAGTATCTTCGGGTAGTGAACAGTGCACCACCCCATTCCAGTGTTAAACAAGAAAGATTCTCATTTAGTCCTCCGTGGGTGAGAATTTGAGTTTGAGAATTGGAGACCAAAATGATGAGTTGCACTGACTGGTTTATGAACGTCTATTCATTTAGCGTTTTAATGACCATGTTTGCACACTGATTGGTGTAAAAAAATAAAATAAAACTAAATAATAATAATCTAGCACACCTGTGCAGGTTTGACATGACATGACAGGTAGCTGTCTTGTGGGTGGTGCTGAATCCTGTTAAATGACATGAGGGTCTCATGCCTATACACAAGGGTGTGTCATTGCTGTTGCTTGACCATGCATTGGTTTCTGTGGTCAGTGAATGATAAAAACAAAATTTACCATCCATTGATGGATGGGAAATCCGCCATGAGGCATTTGTTTTTAGAAACTGCTGCTCACAACCAATGTTGCAATGGAGTGTCTCCATCTGCTGGTGGTATTGGAAAGGCATTAGTGCTATGACAGGGTCTGAAGAAGAAGAAGAAGACGGAAAAAAATATATATAAAAAGAAAAAGAGAGAGAGAGAGAGACTGACTTAGTGAGCGAGTGAGTGAGAGAGTGAGAGTGAGTGAGAGTGAATGAGTGAGTGAGTGATTGAGTGAGTGAGTGAGTGAGTGAGAACAAATGAGTTAAAGCAAGTGAGTGAGAGAGATCGAATGAATGAAAGTCTGAATGACAGAAAGAAAAAAGGATGAAGAAAGAAGCATGAAGAAAAAAAAATGTATATGGAGTTGCTGACATGAGTGCAATCTACAAAGCCGTTGAGGCTGATCCTCATGGGAGGATTATTGCACCAGGACCCTTAGCACTTTTAAAATGCCATTCAATGCCACGGGCTAGATGTAAACTGCAGATGACCATGTTGTGGTAGTTACCATGGATACCCAAGTGATGTGTGAGCTAACACATAGGCCCAACAGATTCCAAGAAGGCCAGAATCACCAGCGGCACCACCATCGATTGTCAGGTCACCCGGATTCAGCAAATACCAGAGTCCAAAATGATGCAGGTTTATACTGTTAATTTTCAGTTTATCGTTACAGTTGGTGTTATTCCATGTCGGAAGGGACGCAGCTACAGCCAGTGGGGTAACTAGAGACAGGCAGGCAGCTATGTGCAACAAAGGTAGGCGTGTTGTTTTCATATGCAGATCTGAAATATTGTCTTATATGCAAGAGGAGGAGTGATGGGGGTTCAGGCAAAAGCCAGGATATGGATTGCATTGCTAAATGCTCCATCAGAGTGCAATGGTCGCCTGTCCTTTTTTTAAGTGATGATGTGGGTTTAGCCTGTGCTGTATGTATGTATGGGTGGCTGACTGACACCCACCCAGAAAGTGTATGGGAGGCTGGTTGGCTGCCAGCCTTCCTTCCATTCCTATGAGTAATGTGAGTGCTCATGAAGGGGACATGGTTGGGTCCACCCCTTTCCCGGTTATCCCCTCTAGGCCTTTTGGCTTAGATCAAGTGTAAAAAAAAGAAAGGATCTTGCGACAGATCGCATCCTGAGGCACGTTTTTTTTTTGTGTGAATACTTGCACTTGGGTGACTTGTGAGCACATACTGATACATACGTTCCCTATCTGGGGACCATAAATTAAATGGATTTTTGAGAAAGGGAGCTGATTTGGAAGCTTGCTTCTGTCGCCCTATGCATTGACCCGATGTGGCAGTATCTTCGGGTAGTGAACAGTGCACCACCCCATTCCAGTGTTAAACAAGAAAGATTCTCATTTAATCCTCCGTGGGTGAGAATTTGAGTTTGAGAATTGGAGACCAAAATGATGAGTTGCACTGACTGGTTTATGAACGTCTATTCATTTAGCGTTTTAATGACCATGTTTGCACACTGATTGGTGTAAAAAAATAAAATAAAACTAAATAATAATAATCTAGCACACCTGTGCAGGTTTGACATGACATGACAGGTAGCTGTCTTGTGGGTGGTGCTGAATCCTGTTAAATGACATGAGGGTCTCATGCCTATACACAAGGGTGTGTCATTGCTGTTGCTTGACCATGCATTGGTTTCTGTGGTCAGTGAATGATAAAAACAAAATTTACCATCCATTGATGGATGGGAAATCCGCCATGAGGCATTTGTTTTTAGAAACTGCTGCTCACAACCAATGTTGCAATGGAGTGTCTCCATCTGCTGGTGGTATTGGAAAGGCATTAGTGCTATGACAGGGTCTGAAGAAGAAGAAGAAGAAGACGGAAAAAAATATATATAAAAAGAGAGAGAGAGAGAGAGAGACTGACTTAGTGAGCGAGTGAGTGAGAGAGTGAGAGTGAGTGAGAGTGAATGAGTGAGTGAGTGATTGAGTGAGTGAGTGAGTGAGTGAGAACAAATGAGTTAAAGCAAGTGAGTGAGAGAGATCGAATGAATGAAAGTCTGAATGACAGAAAGAAAAAAGGATGAAGAAAGAAGCATGAAGAAAAAAAAATGTATATGGAGTTGCTGACATGAGTGCAATCTACAAAGCCGTTGAGGCTGATCCTCATGGGAGGATTATTGCACCAGGACCCTTAGCACTTTTAAAATGCCATTCAATGCCACGGGCTAGATGTAAACTGCAGATGACCATGTTGTGGTAGTTATCATGGATACCCAAGTGATGTGTGAGCTAACACATAGGCCCAACAGATTCCAAGAAGGCCAGAATCACCAGCGGCACCACCATCGATTGTCAGGTCACCCGGATTCAGCAAATACCAGAGTCCAAAATGATGCAGGTTTATACTGTTAATTTTCAGTTTATCGTTACAGTTGGTGTTATTCCATGTCGGAAGGGACGCAGCTACAGCCAGTGGGGTAACTAGAGACAGGCAGGCAGCTATGTGCAACAAAGGTAGGCGTGTTGTTTTCATATGCAGATCTGAAATATTGTCTTATATGCAAGAGGAGGAGTGATGGGGGTTCAGGCAAAAGCCAGGCTATGGATTGCATTGCTAAATGCTCCATCAGAGTGCAATGGTCGCCTGTCCTTTTTTTAAGTGATGATGTGGGTTTAGCCTGTGCTGTATGTATGTATGGGTGGCTGACTGCCACCCACCCAGAAAGTGTATGGGAGGCTGGTTGGCTGCCAGCCTTCCTTCCATTCCTATGAGTAATGTGAGTGCTCATGAAGGGGACATGGTTGGGTCCACCCCTTTCCCGGTTATCCCCTCTAGGCCTTTTGGCTTAGATCAAGTGTAAAAAAAGAAAGGATCTTGCGACAGATCGCATCCTGAGGCACGTTTTTTTTTTTGTGTGAATACTTGCACTTGGGTGACTTGTGAGCACATACTGATACATACGTTCCCTATCTGGGGACCATAAATTAAATGGATTTTTGAGAAAGGGAGCTGATTTGGAAGCTTGCTTCTGTCGCCCTATGCATTGACCCGATGTGGCAGTATCTTCGGGTAGTGAACAGTGCACCACCCCATTCCAGTGTTAAACAAGAAAGATTCTCATTTAATCCTCCGTGGGTGAGAATTTGAGTTTGAGAATTGGAGACCAAAATGATGAGTTGCACTGACTGGTTTATGAACGTCTATTCATTTAGCGTTTTAATGACCATGTTTGCACACTGATTGGTGTAAAAAAATAAAATAAAACTAAATAATAATAATCTAGCACACCTGTGCAGGTTTGACATGACATGACAGGTAGCTGTCTTGTGGGTGGTGCTGAATCCTGTTAAATGACATGAGGGTCTCATGCCTATACACAAGGGTGTGTCATTGCTGTTGCTTGACCATGCATTGGTTTCTGTGGTCAGTGAATGATAAAAACAAAATTTACCATCCATTGATGGATGGGAAATCCGCCATGAGGCATTTGTTTTTAGAAACTGCTGCTCACAACCAATGTTGCAATGGAGTGTCTCCATCTGCTGGTGGTATTGGAAAGGCATTAGTGCTATGACAGGGTCTGAAGAAGAAGAAGAAGAAGAAGAAGACGGAAAAAAATATATATAAAAAGAAAAAGAGAGAGAGAGAGAGAGAGACTGACTTAGTGAGCGAGTGAGTGAGAGAGTGAGAGTGAGTGAGAGTGAATGAGTGAGTGAGTGATTGAGTGAGTGAGTGAGTGAGAACAAATGAGTTAAAGCAAGTGAGTGAGAGAGATCGAATGAATGAAAGTCTGAATGACAGAAAGAACAAAGGATGAAGAAAGAAGCATGAAGAAAAAAAAATGTATATGGAGTTGCTGACATGAGTGCAATCTACAAAGCCGTTGAGGCTGATCTTCATGGGAGGATTATTGCACCAGGACCCTTAGCACTTTTAAAATGCCATTCAATGCCACGGGCTAGATGTAAACTGCAGATGACCATGTTGTGGTAGTTACCATGGAAACCCAAGTGATGTGTGAGCTAACACATAGGCCCAACAGATTCCAAGAAGGCCAGAATCACCAGCGGCACCACCATCGATTGTCAGGTCACCCGGATTCAGCAAATACCAGAGTCCAAAATGATGCAGGTTTATACTGTTAATTTTCAGTTTATCGTTACAGTTGGTGTTATTCCATGTCGGAAGGGACGCAGCTACAGCCAGTGGGGTAACTAGAGACAGGCAGGCAGCTATGTGCAACAAAGGTAGGCATGTTGTTTTCATATGCAGATCTGAAATATTGTCTTATATGCAAGAGGAGGAGTGATGGGGGTTCAGGCAAAAGCCAGGCTATGGATTGCATTGCTAAATGCTCCATCAGAGTGCAATGGTCGCCTGTCCTTTTTTTAAGTGATGATGTGGGTTTAGCCTGTGCTGTATGTATGTATGGGTGGCTGACTGCCACCCACCCAGAAAGTGTATGGGAGGCTGGTTGGCTGCCAGCCTTCCTTCCATTCCTATGAGTAATGTGAGTGCTCATGAAGGGGACATGGTTGGGTCCACCCCTTTCCCGGTTATCCCCTCTAGGCCTTTTGGCTTAGATCAAGTGTAAAAAAAGAAAGGATCTTGCGACAGATCGCATCCTGAGGCACGTTTTTTTTTGTGTGAATACTTGCACTTGGGTGACTTGTGAGCACATACTGATACATACGTTCCCTATCTGGGGACCATAAATTAAATGGATTTTTGAGAAAGGGAGCTGATTTGGAAGCTTGCTTCTGTCGCCCTATGCATTGACCCGATGTGGCAGTATCTTCGGGTAGTGAACAGTGCACCACCCCATTCCAGTGTTAAACAAGAAAGATTCTCATTTAATCCTCCGTGGGTGAGAATTTGAGTTTGAGAATTGGAGACCAAAATGATGAGTTGCACTGACTGGTTTATGAACGTCTATTCATTTAGCGTTTTAATGACCATGTTTGCACACTGATTGGTGTAAAAAAATAAAATAAAACTAAATAATAATAATCTAGCACACCTGTGCAGGTTTGACATGACATGACAGGTAGCTGTCTTGTGGGTGGTGCTGAATCCTGTTAAATGACATGAGGGTCTCATGCCTATACACAAGGGTGTGTCATTGCTGTTGCTTGACCATGCATTGGTTTCTGTGGTCAGTGAATGATAAAAACAAAATTTACCATCCATTGATGGATGGGAAATCCGCCATGAGGCATTTGTTTTTAGAAACTGCTGCTCACAACCAATGTTGCAATGGAGTGTCTCCATCTGCTGGTGGTATTGGAAAGGCATTAGTGCTATGACAGGGTCTGAAGAAGAAGAAGAAGAAGACGGAAAAAAATATATATAAAAAGAAAAAGAGAGAGAGAGAGAGAGAGACTCACTTAGTGAGCGAGTGAGTGAGAGAGTGAGAGTGAGTGAGAGTGAATGAGTGAGTGAGTGATTGAGTGAGTGAGTGAGTGAGAACAAATGAGTTAAAGCAAGTGAGTGAGAGAGATCGAATGAATGAAAGTCTGAATGACAGAAAGAAAAAAGGATGAAGAAAGAAGCATGAAGAAAAAAAAATGTATATGGAGTTGCTGACATGAGTGCAATCTACAAAGCCGTTGAGGCTGATCCTCATGGGAGGATTATTGCACCAGGACCCTTAGCACTTTTAAAATGCCATTCAATGCCACGGGCTAGATGTAAACTGCAGATGACCATGTTGTGGTAGTTACCATGGATACCCAAGTGATGTGTGAGCTAACACATAGGCCCAACAGATTCCAAGAAGGCCAGAATCACCAGCGGCACCACCATCGATTGTCAGGTCACCCGGATTCAGCAAATACCAGAGTCCAAAATGATGCAGGTTTATACTGTTAATTTTCAGTTTATCGTTACAGTTGGTGTTATTCCATGTCGGAAGGGACGCAGCTACAGCCAGTGGGGTAACTAGAGACAGGCAGGCAGCTATGTGCAACAAAGGTAGGCGTGTTGTTTTCATATGCAGATCTGAAATATTGTCTTATATGCAAGAGGAGGAGTGATGGGGGTTCAGGCAAAAGCCAGGCTATGGATTGCATTGCTAAATGCTCCATCAGAGTGCAATGGTCGCCTGTCCTTTTTTTAAGTGATGATGTGGGTTTAGCCTGTGCTGTATGTATGTATGGGTGGCTGACTGCCACCCACCCAGAAAGTGTATGGGAGGCTGGTTGGCTGCCAGCCTTCCTTCCATTCCTATGAGTAATGTGAGTGCTCATGAAGGGGACATGGTTGGGTCCACCCCTTTCCCGGTTATCCCCTCTAGGCCTTTTGGCTTAGATCAAGTGTAAAAAAAGAAAGGATCTTGCGACAGATCGCATCCTGAGGCACGTTTTTTTTTGTGTGAATACTTGCACTTGGGTGACTTGTGAGCACATACTGATACATACGTTCCCTATCTGGGGACCATAAATTAAATGGATTTTTGAGAAAGGGAGCTGATTTGGAAGCTTGCTTCTGTCGCCCTATGCATTGACCCGATGTGGCAGTATCTTCGGGTAGTGAACAGTGCACCACCCCATTCCAGTGTTAAACAAGAAAGATTCTCATTTAATCCTCCGTGGGTGAGAATTTGAGTTTGAGAATTGGAGACCAAAATGATGAGTTGCACTGACTGGTTTATGAACGTCTATTCATTTAGCGTTTTAATGACCATGTTTGCACACTGATTGGTGTAAAAAAATAAAATAAAACTAAATAATAATAATAATCTAGCACACCTGTGCAGGTTTGACATGACATGACAGGTAGCTGTCTTGTGGGTGGTGCTGAATCCTGTTAAATGACATGAGGGTCTCATGCCTATACACAAGGGTGTGTCATTGCTGTTGCTTGACCATGCATTGGTTTCTGTGGTCAGTGAATGATAAAAACAAAATTTACCATCCATTGATGGATGGGAAATCCGCCATGAGGCATTTGTTTTTAGAAACTGCTGCTCACAACCAATGTTGCAATGGAGTGTCTCCATCTGCTGGTGGTATTGGAAAGGCATTAGTGCTATGACAGGGTCTGAAGAAGAAGAAGAAGAAGACGGAAAAAAATATATATAAAAAGAAAAAGAGAGAGAGAGAGAGAGACTGACTTAGTGAGCGAGTGAGTGAGAGAGTGAGAGTGAGTGAGAGTGAATGAGTGAGTGAGTGATTGAGTGAGTGAGTGAGTGAGTGAGAACAAATGAGTTAAAGCAAGTGAGTGAGAGAGATCGAATGAATGAAAGTCTGAATGACAGAAAGAAAAAAGGATGAAGAAAGAAGCATGAAGAAAAAAAAATGTATATGGAGTTGCTGACATGAGTGCAATCTACAAAGCCGTTGAGGCTGATCCTCATGGGAGGATTATTGCACCAGGACCCTTAGCACTTTTAAAATGCCATTCAATGCCACGGGCTAGATGTAAACTGCAGATGACCATGTTGTGGTAGTTACCATGGATACCCAAGTGATGTGTGAGCTAACACATAGGCCCAACAGATTCCAAGAAGGCCAGAATCACCAGCGGCACCACCATCGATTGTCAGGTCACCCGGATTCAGCAAATACCAGAGTCCAAAATGATGCAGGTTTATACTGTTAATTTTCAGTTTATCGTTACAGTTGGTGTTATTCCATGTCGGAAGGGACGCAGCTACAGCCAGTGGGGTAACTAGAGACAGGCAGGCAGCTATGTGCAACAAAGGTAGGCGTGTTGTTTTCATATGCAGATCTGAAATATTGTCTTATATGCAAGAGGAGGAGTGATGGGGGTTCAGGCAAAAGCCAGGCTATGGATTGCATTGCTAAATGCTCCATCAGAGTGCAATGGTCGCCTGTCCTTTTTTTAAGTGATGATGTGGGTTTAGCCTGTGCTGTATGTATGTATGGGTGGCTGACTGCCACCCACCCAGAAAGTGTATGGGAGGCTGGTTGGCTGCCAGCCTTCCTTCCATTCCTATGAGTAATGTGAGTGCTCATGAAGGGGACATGGTTGGGTCCACCCCTTTCCCGGTTATCCCCTCTAGGCCTTTTGGCTTAGATCAAGTGTAAAAAAAGAAAGGATCTTGCGACAGATCGCATCCTGAGGCACGTTTTTTTTTTGTGTGAATACTTGCACTTGGGTGACTTGTGAGCACATACTGATACATACGTTCCCTATCTGGGGACCATAAATTAAATGGATTTTTGAGAAAGGGAGCTGATTTGGAAGCTTGCTTCTGTCGCCCTATGCATTGACCCGATGTGGCAGTATCTTCGGGTAGTGAACAGTGCACCACCCCATTCCAGTGTTAAACAAGAAAGATTCTCATTTAATCCTCCGTGGGTGAGAATTTGAGTTTGAGAATTGGAGACCAAAATGATGAGTTGCACTGACTGGTTTATGAACGTCTATTCATTTAGCGTTTTAATGACCATGTTTGCACACTGATTGGTGTAAAAAAATAAAATAAAACTAAATAATAATAATCTAGCACACCTGTGCAGGTTTGACATGACATGACAGGTAGCTGTCTTGTGGGTGGTGCTGAATCCTGTTAAATGACATGAGGGTCTCATGCCTATACACAAGGGTGTGTCATTGCTGTTGCTTGACCATGCATTGGTTTCTGTGGTCAGTGAATGATAAAAACAAAATTTACCATCCATTGATGGATGGGAAATCCGCCATGAGGCATTTGTTTTTAGAAACTGCTGCTCACAACCAATGTTGCAATGGAGTGTCTCCATCTGCTGGTGGTATTGGAAAGGCATTAGTGCTATGACAGGGTCTGAAGAAGAAGAAGAAGAAGAAGAAGAAGAAGACGGAAAAAAATATATATAAAAAGAAAAAGAGAGAGAGAGAGAGAGAGAGACTGACTTAGTGAGCGAGTGAGTGAGAGAGTGAAAGTGAGTGAGAGTGAATGAGTGAGTGAGTGATTGAGTGAGTGAGTGAGTGAGTGAGAACAAATGAGTTAAAGCAAGTGAGTGAGAGAGATCGAATGAATGAAAGTCTGAATGACAGAAAGAAAAAAGGATGAAGAAAGAAGCATGAAGAAAAAAAAATGTATATGGAGTTGCTGACATGAGTGCAATCTACAAAGCCGTTGAGGCTGATCCTCATGGGAGGATTATTGCACCAGGACCCTTAGCACTTTTAAAATGCCATTCAATGCCACGGGCTAGATGTAAACTGCAGATGACCATGTTGTGGTAGTTACCATGGATACCCAAGTGATGTGTGAGCTAACACATAGGCCCAACAGATTCCAAGAAGGCCAGAATCACCAGCGGCACCACCATCGATTGTCAGGTCACCCGGATTCAGCAAATACCAGAGTCCAAAATGATGCAGGTTTATACTGTTAATTTTCAGTTTATCGTTACAGTTGGTGTTATTCCATGTCGGAAGGGACGCAGCTACAGCCAGTGGGGTAACTAGAGACAGGCAGGCAGCTATGTGCAACAAAGGTAGGCGTGTTATTTTCATATGCAGATCTGAAATATTGTCTTATATGCAAGAGGAGGAGTGATGGGGGTTCAGGCAAAAGCCAGGCTATGGATTGCATTGCTAAATGCTCCATCAGAGTGCAATGGTCGCCTGTCCTTTTTTTAAGTGATGATGTGGGTTTAGCCTGTGCTGTATGTATGTATGGGTGGCTGACTGCCACCCACCCAGAAAGTGTATGGGAGGCTGGTTGGCTGCCAGCCTTCCTTCCATTCCTATGAGTAATGTGAGTGCTCATGAAGGGGACATGGTTGGGTCCACCCCTTTCCCGGTTATCCCCTCTAGGCCTTTTGGCTTAGATCAAGTGTAAAAAAAGAAAGGATCTTGCGACAGATCGCATCCTGAGGCACGTTTTTTTTTTGTGTGAATACTTGCACTTGGGTGACTTGTGAGCACATACTGATACATACGTTCCCTATCTGGGGACCATAAATTAAATGGATTTTTGAGAAAGGGAGCTGATTTGGAAGCTTGCTTCTGTCGCCCTATGCATTGACCCGATGTGGCAGTATCTTCGGGTAGTGAACAGTGCACCACCCCATTCCAGTGTTAAACAAGAAAGATTCTCATTTAATCCTCCGTGGGTGAGAATTTGAGTTTGAGAATTGGAGACCAAAATGATGAGTTGCACTGACTGGTTTATGAACGTCTATTCATTTAGCGTTTTAATGACCATGTTTGCACACTGATTGGTGTAAAAAAATAAAATAAAACTAAATAATAATAATCTAGCACACCTGTGCAGGTTTGACATGACATGACAGGTAGCTGTCTTGTGGGTGGTGCTGAATCCTGTTAAATGACATGAGGGTCTCATGCCTATACACAAGGGTGTGTCATTGCTGTTGCTTGACCATGCATTGGTTTCTGTGGTCAGTGAATGATAAAAACAAAATTTACCATCCATTGATGGATGGGAAATCCGCCATGAGGCATTTGTTTTTAGAAACTGCTGCTCACAACCAATGTTGCAATGGAGTGTCTCCATCTGCTGGTGGTATTGGAAAGGCATTAGTGCTATGACAGGGTCTGAAGAAGAAGAAGAAGAAGACGGAAAAAAATATATATAAAAAGAAAAAGAGAGAGAGAGAGAGAGACTGACTTAGTGAGCGAGTGAGTGAGAGAGTGAGAGTGAGTGAGAGTGAATGAGTGAGTGAGTGATTGAGTGAGTGAGTGAGTGAGTGAGAACAAATGAGTTAAAGCAAGTGAGTGAGAGAGATCGAATGAATGAAAGTCTGAATGACAGAAAGAAAAAAGGATGAAGAAAGAAGCATGAAGAAAAAAAAATGTATATGGAGTTGCTGACATGAGTGCAATCTACAAAGCCGTTGAGGCTGATCCTCATGGGAGGATTATTGCACCAGGACCCTTAGCACTTTTAAAATGCCATTCAATGCCACGGGCTAGATGTAAACTGCAGATGACCATGTTGTGGTAGTTACCATGGATACCCAAGTGATGTGTGAGCTAACACATAGGCCCAACAGATTCCAAGAAGGCCAGAATCACCAGCGGCACCACCATCGATTGTCAGGTCACCCGGATTCAGCAAATACCAGAGTCCAAAATGATGCAGGTTTATACTGTTAATTTTCAGTTTATCGTTACAGTTGGTGTTATTCCATGTCGGAAGGGACGCAGCTACAGCCAGTGGGGTAACTAGAGACAGGCAGGCAGCTATGTGCAACAAAGGTAGGCGTGTTGTTTTCATATGCAGATCTGAAATATTGTCTTATATGCAAGAGGAGGAGTGATGGGGGTTCAGGCAAAAGCCAGGCTATGGATTGCATTGCTAAATGCTCCATCAGAGTGCAATGGTCGCCTGTCCTTTTTTTAAGTGATGATGTGGGTTTAGCCTGTGCTGTATGTATGTATGGGTGGCTGACTGCCACCCACCCAGAAAGTGTATGGGAGGCTGGTTGGCTGCCAGCCTTCCTTCCATTCCTATGAGTAATGTGAGTGCTCATGAAGGGGACATGGTTGGGTCCACCCCTTTCCCGGTTATCCCCTCTAGGCCTTTTGGCTTAGATCAAGTGTAAAAAAAGAAAGGATCTTGCGACAGATCGCATCCTGAGGCACGTTTTTTTTTGTGTGAATACTTGCACTTGGGTGACTTGTGAGCACATACTGATACATACGTTCCCTATCTGGGGACCATAAATTAAATGGATTTTTGAGAAAGGGAGCTGATTTGGAAGCTTGCTTCTGTCGCCCTATGCATTGACCCGATGTGGCAGTATCTTCGGGTAGTGAACAGTGCACCACCCCATTCCAGTGTTAAACAAGAAAGATTCTCATTTAATCCTCCGTGGGTGAGAATTTGAGTTTGAGAATTGGAGACCAAAATGATGAGTTGCACTGACTGGTTTATGAACGTCTATTCATTTAGCGTTTTAATGACCATGTTTGCACACTGATTGGTGTAAAAAAATAAAATAAAACTAAATAATAATAATCTAGCACACCTGTGCAGGTTTGACATGACATGACAGGTAGCTGTCTTGTGGGTGGTGCTGAATCCTGTTAAATGACATGAGGGTCTCATGCCTATACACAAGGGTGTGTCATTGCTGTTGCTTGACCATGCATTGGTTTCTGTGGTCAGTGAATGATAAAAACAAAATTTACCATCCATTGATGGATGGGAAATCCGCCATGAGGCATTTGTTTTTAGAAACTGCTGCTCACAACCAATGTTGCAATGGAGTGTCTCCATCTGCTGGTGGTATTGGAAAGGCATTAGTGCTATGACAGGGTCTGAAGAAGAAGAAGAAGAAGAAGAAGACGGAAAAAAATATATATAAAAAGAAAAAGAGAGAGAGAGAGAGAGAGAGAGACTGACTTAGTGAGCGAGTGAGTGAGAGAGTGAGAGTGAGTGAGAGTGAATGAGTGAGTGAGTGATTGAGTGAGTGAGTGAGTGAGTGAGAACAAATGAGTTAAAGCAAGTGAGTGAGAGAGATCGAATGAATGAAAGTCTGAATGACAGAAAGAAAAAAGGATGAAGAAAGAAGCATGAAGAAAAAAAATGTATATGGAGTTGCTGACATGAGTGCAATCTACAAAGCCGTTGAGGCTGATCCTCATGGGAGGATTATTGCACCAGGACCCTTAGCACTTTTAAAATGCCATTCAATGCCACGGGCTAGATGTAAACTGCAGATGACCATGTTGTGGTAGTTACCATGGATACCCAAGTGATGTGTGAGCTAACACATAGGCCCAACAGATTCCAAGAAGGCCAGAATCACCAGCGGCACCACCATCGATTGTCAGGTCACCCGGATTCAGCAAATACCAGAGTCCAAAATGATGCAGGTTTATACTGTTAATTTTCAGTTTATCGTTACAGTTGGTGTTATTCCATGTCGGAAGGGACGCAGCTACAGCCAGTGGGGTAACTAGAGACAGGCAGGCAGCTATGTGCAACAAAGGTAGGCGTGTTGTTTTCATATGCAGATCTGAAATATTGTCTTATATGCAAGAGGAGGAGTGATGGGGGTTCAGGCAAAAGCCAGGCTATGGATTGCATTGCTAAATGCTCCATCAGAGTGCAATGGTCGCCTGTCCTTTTTTTAAGTGATGATGTGGGTTTAGCCTGTGCTGTATGTATGTATGGGTGGCTGACTGCCACCCACCCAGAAAGTGTATGGGAGGCTGGTTGGCTGCCAGCCTTCCTTCCATTCCTATGAGTAATGTGAGTGCTCATGAAGGGGACATGGTTGGGTCCACCCCTTTCCCGGTTATCCCCTCTAGGCCTTTTGGCTTAAATCAAGTGTAAAAAAAGAAAGGATCTTGCGACAGATCGCATCCTGAGGCACGTTTTTTTTTGTGTGAATACTTGCACTTGGGTGACTTGTGAGCACATACTGATACATACGTTCCCTATCTGGGGACCATAAATTAAATGGATTTTTGAGAAAGGGAGCTGATTTGGAAGCTTGCTTCTGTCGCCCTATGCATTGACCCGATGTGGCAGTATCTTCGGGTAGTGAACAGTGCACCACCCCATTCCAGTGTTAAACAAGAAAGATTCTCATTTAATCCTCCGTGGGTGAGAATTTGAGTTTGAGAATTGGAGACCAAAATGATGAGTTGCACTGACTGGTTTATGAACGTCTATTCATTTAGCGTTTTAATGACCATGTTTGCACACTGATTGGTGTAAAAAAATAAAATAAAACTAAATAATAATAATCTAGCACACCTGTGCAGGTTTGACATGACATGACAGGTAGCTGTCTTGTGGGTGGTGCTGAATCCTGTTAAATGACATGAGGGTCTCATGCCTATACACAAGGGTGTGTCATTGCTGTTGCTTGACCATCCATTGGTTTCTGTGGTCAGTGAATGATAAAAACAAAATTTACCATCCATTGATGGATGGGAAATCCGCCATGAGGCATTTGTTTTTAGAAACTGCTGCTCACAACCAATGTTGCAATGGAGTGTCTCCATCTGCTGGTGGTATTGGAAAGGCATTAGTGCTATGACAGGGTCTGAAGAAGAAGAAGAAGAAGAAGAAGACGGAAAAAAATATATATAAAAAGAAAAAGAGAGAGAGAGAGAGACTGACTTAGTGAGCGAGTGAGTGAGAGAGTGAGAGTGAGTGAGAGTGAATGAGTGAGTGAGTGATTGAGTGAGTGAGTGAGTGAGAACAAATGAGTTAAAGCAAGTGAGTGAGAGAGATCGAATGAATGAAAATCTGAATGACAGAAAGAAAAAAGGATGAAGAAAGAAGCATGAAGAAAAAAAAATGTATATGGAGTTGCTGACATGAGTGCAATCTACAAAGCCGTTGAGGCTGATCCTCATGGGAGGATTATTGCACCAGGACCCTTAGCACTTTTAAAATGCCATTCAATGCCACGGGCTAGATGTAAACTGCAGATGACCATGTTGTGGTAGTTACCATGGATACCCAAGTGATGTGTGAGCTAACACATAGGCCCAACAGATTCCAAGAAGGCCAGAATCACCAGCGGCACCACCATCGATTGTCAGGTCACCCGGATTCAGCAAATACCAGAGTCCAAAATGATGCAGGTTTATACTGTTAATTTTCAGTTTATCGTTACAGTTGGTGTTATTCCATGTCGGAAGGGACGCAGCTACAGCCAGTGGGGTAACTAGAGACAGGCAGGCAGCTATGTGCAACAAAGGTAGGCGTGTTGTTTTCATATGCAGATCTGAAATATTGTCTTATATGCAAGAGGAGGAGTGATGGGGGTTCAGGCAAAAGCCAGGCTATGGATTGCATTGCTAAATGCTCCATCAGAGTGCAATGGTCGCCTGTCCTTTTTTTAAGTGATGATGTGGGTTTAGCCTGTGCTGTATGTATGTATGGGTGGCTGACTGCCACCCACCCAGAAAGTGTATGGGAGGCTGGTTGGCTGCCAGCCTTCCTTCCATTCCTATGAGTAATGTGAGTGCTCATGAAGGGGACATGGTTGGGTCCACCCCTTTCCCGGTTATCCCCTCTAGGCCTTTTGGCTTAGATCAAGTGTAAAAAAAGAAAGGATCTTGCGACAGATCGCATCCTGAGGCACGTTTTTTTTTGTGTGAATACTTGCACTTGGGTGACTTGTGAGCACATACTGATACATACGTTCCCTATCTGGGGACCATAAATTAAATGGATTTTTGAGAAAGGGAGCTGATTTGGAAGCTTGCTTCTGTCGCCCTATGCATTGACCCGATGTGGCAGTATCTTCGGGTAGTGAACAGTGCACCACCCCATTCCAGTGTTAAACAAGAAAGATTCTCATTTAATCCTCCGTGGGTGAGAATTTGAGTTTGAGAATTGGAGACCAAAATGATGAGTTGCACTGACTGGTTTATGAACGTCTATTCATTTAGCGTTTTAATGACCATGTTTGCACACTGATTGGTGTAAAAAAATAAAATAAAACTAAATAATAATAATCTAGCACACCTGTGCAGGTTTGACATGACATGACAGGTAGCTGTCTTGTGGGTGGTGCTGAATCCTGTTAAATGACATGAGGGTCTCATGCCTATACACAAGGGTGTGTCATTGCTGTTGCTTGACCATGCATTGGTTTCTGTGGTCAGTGAATGATAAAAACAAAATTTACCATCCATTGATGGATGGGAAATCCGCCATGAGGCATTTGTTTTTAGAAACTGCTGCTCACAACCAATGTTGCAATGGAGTGTCTCCATCTGCTGGTGGTATTGGAAAGGCATTAGTGCTATGACAGGGTCTGAAGAAGAAGAAGAAGAAGAAGAAGAAGAAGAAGAAGAAGAAGAAGACGGAAAAAAATATATATAAAAAGAAAAATAGAGAGAGAGAGAGAGAGAGAGACTGACTTAGTGAGCGAGTGAGTGAGAGAGTGAGAGTGAGTGAGAGTGAATGAGTGAGTGAGTGATTGAGTGAGTGAGTAAGTGAGTGAGAACAAATGAGTTAAAGCAAGTGAGTGAGAGAGATCGAATGAATGAAAGTCTGAATGACAGAAAGAAAAAAGGATGAAGAAAGAAGCATGAAGAAAAAAAATGTATATGGAGTTGCTGACATGAGTGCAATCTACAAAGCCGTTGAGGCTGATCCTCATGGGAGGATTATTGCACCAGGACCCTTAGCACTTTTAAAATGCCATTCAATGCCACGGGCTAGATGTAAACTGCAGATGACCATGTTGTGGTAGTTACCATGGATACCCAAGTGATGTGTGAGCTAACACATAGGCCCAACAGATTCCAAGAAGGCCAGAATCACCAGCGGCACCACCATCGATTGTCAGGTCACCCGGATTCAGCAAATACCAGAGTCCAAAATGATGCAGGTTTATACTGTTAATTTTCAGTTTATCGTTACAGTTGGTGTTATTCCATGTCGGAAGGGACGCAGCTACAGCCAGTGGGGTAACTAGAGACAGGCAGGCAGCTATGTGCAACAAAGGTAGGCGTGTTGTTTTCATATGCAGATCTGAAATATTGTCTTATATGCAAGAGGAGGAGTGATGGGGGTTCAGGCAAAAGCCAGGCTATGGATTGCATTGCTAAATGCTCCATCAGAGTGCAATGGTCGCCTGTCCTTTTTTTAAGTGATGATGTGGGTTTAGCCTGTGCTGTATGTATGTATGGGTGGCTGACTGCCACCCACCCAGAAAGTGTATGGGAGGCTGGTTGGCTGCCAGCCTTCCTTCCATTCCTATGAGTAATGTGAGTGCTCATGAAGGGGACATGGTTGGGTCCACCCCTTTCCCGGTTATCCCCTCTAGGCCTTTTGGCTTAGATCAAGTGTAAAAAAAGAAAGGATCTTGCGACAGATCGCATCCTGAGGCACGTTTTTTTTTGTGTGAATACTTGCACTTGGGTGACTTGTGAGCACATACTGATACATACGTTCCCTATCTGGGGACCATAAATTAAATGGATTTTTGAGAAAGGGAGCTGATTTGGATGCTTGCTTCTGTCGCCCTATGCATTGACCCGATGTGGCAGTATCTTCGGGTAGTGAACAGTGCACCACCCCATTCCAGTGTTAAACAAGAAAGATTCTCATTTAATCCTCCGTGGGTGAGAATTTGAGTTTGAGAATTGGAGACCAAAATGATGAGTTGCACTGACTGGTTTATGAACGTCTATTCATTTAGCGTTTTAATGACCATGTTTGCACACTGATTGGTGTAAAAAAATAAAATAAAACTAAATAATAATAATCTAGCACACCTGTGCAGGTTTGACATGACATGACAGGTAGCTGTCTTGTGGGTGGTGCTGAATCCTGTTAAATGACATGAGGGTCTCATGCCTATACACAAGGGTGTGTCATTGCTGTTGCTTGACCATCCATTGGTTTCTGTGGTCAGTGAATGATAAAAACAAAATTTACCATCCATTGATGGATGGGAAATCCGCCATGAGGCATTTGTTTTTAGAAACTGCTGCTCACAACCAATGTTGCAATGGAGTGTCTCCATCTGCTGGTGGTATTGGAAAGGCATTAGTGCTATGACAGGGTCTGAAGAAGAAGAAGAAGCAGAAGAAGAAGACGGAAAAAAATATATATAAAAAGAAAAAGAGAGAGAGAGA
Organism: Hyla sarda; assembly: GCF_029499605.1. Taxonomy (NCBI): domain Eukaryota; kingdom Metazoa; phylum Chordata; class Amphibia; order Anura; family Hylidae; genus Hyla; species Hyla sarda. The sequence goes on along the minus strand of NC_079196.1, from coordinate 113,586,114 downwards.
GAGAGACTGACTTAGTGAGCGAGTGAGTGAGAGAGTGAGAGTGAGTGAGAGTGAATGAGTGAGTGAGTGATTGAGTGAGTGAGTGAGTGAGAACAAATGAGTTAAAGCAAGTGAGTGAGAGAGATCGAATGAATGAAAATCTGAATGACAGAAAGAAAAAAGGATGAAGAAAGAAGCATGAAGAAAAAAAAATGTATATGGAGTTGCTGACATGAGTGCAATCTACAAAGCCGTTGAGGCTGATCCTCATGGGAGGATTATTGCACCAGGACCCTTAGCACTTTTAAAATGCCATTCAATGCCACGGGCTAGATGTAAACTGCAGATGACCATGTTGTGGTAGTTACCATGGATACCCAAGTGATGTGTGAGCTAACACATAGGCCCAACAGATTCCAAGAAGGCCAGAATCACCAGCGGCACCACCATCGATTGTCAGGTCACCCGGATTCAGCAAATACCAGAGTCCAAAATGATGCAGGTTTATACTGTTAATTTTCAGTTTATCGTTACAGTTGGTGTTATTCCATGTCGGAAGGGACGCAGCTACAGCCAGTGGGGTAACTAGAGACAGGCAGGCAGCTATGTGCAACAAAGGTAGGCGTGTTGTTTTCATATGCAGATCTGAAATATTGTCTTATATGCAAGAGGAGGAGTGATGGGGGTTCAGGCAAAAGCCAGGCTATGGATTGCATTGCTAAATGCTCCATCAGAGTGCAATGGTCGCCTGTCCTTTTTTTAAGTGATGATGTGGGTTTAGCCTGTGCTGTATGTATGTATGGGTGGCTGACTGCCACCCACCCAGAAAGTGTATGGGAGGCTGGTTGGCTGCCAGCCTTCCTTCCATTCCTATGAGTAATGTGAGTGCTCATGAAGGGGACATGGTTGGGTCCACCCCTTTCCCGGTTATCCCCTCTAGGCCTTTTGGCTTAGATCAAGTGTAAAAAAAGAAAGGATCTTGCGACAGATCGCATCCTGAGGCACGTTTTTTTTTGTGTGAATACTTGCACTTGGGTGACTTGTGAGCACATACTGATACATACGTTCCCTATCTGGGGACCATAAATTAAATGGATTTTTGAGAAAGGGAGCTGATTTGGAAGCTTGCTTCTGTCGCCCTATGCATTGACCCGATGTGGCAGTATCTTCGGGTAGTGAACAGTGCACCACCCCATTCCAGTGTTAAACAAGAAAGATTCTCATTTAATCCTCCGTGGGTGAGAATTTGAGTTTGAGAATTGGAGACCAAAATGATGAGTTGCACTGACTGGTTTATGAACGTCTATTCATTTAGCGTTTTAATGACCATGTTTGCACACTGATTGGTGTAAAAAAATAAAATAAAACTAAATAATAATAATCTAGCACACCTGTGCAGGTTTGACATGACATGACAGGTAGCTGTCTTGTGGGTGGTGCTGAATCCTGTTAAATGACATGAGGGTCTCATGCCTATACACAAGGGTGTGTCATTGCTGTTGCTTGACCATGCATTGGTTTCTGTGGTCAGTGAATGATAAAAACAAAATTTACCATCCATTGATGGATGGGAAATCCGCCATGAGGCATTTGTTTTTAGAAACTGCTGCTCACAACCAATGTTGCAATGGAGTGTCTCCATCTGCTGGTGGTATTGGAAAGGCATTAGTGCTATGACAGGGTCTGAAGAAGAAGAAGAAGAAGAAGAAGAAGACTAAAAAAAATATATATAAAAAGAAAAAGAGAGAGAGAAGGAGAGACTGACTTAGTGAGCGAGTGAGTGAGAGAGTGAGAGTGAGTGAGAGTGAATGAGTGAGTGAGTGATTGAGTGAGTGAGTGAGTGAGTGAGAACAAATGAGTTAAAGCAAGTGAGTGAGAGAGATCGAATGAATGAAAGTCTGAATGACAGAAAGAAAAAAGGATGAAGAAAGAAGCATGAAGAAAAAAAAATGTATATGGAGTTGCTGACATGAGTGCAATCTACAAAGCCGTTGAGGCTGATCCTCATGGGAGGATTATTGCACCAGGACCCTTAGCACTTTTAAAATGCCATTCAATGCCACGGGCTAGATGTAAACTGCAGATGACCATGTTGTGGTAGTTACCATGGATACCCAAGTGATGTGTGAGCTAACACATAGGCCCAACAGATTCCAAGAAGGCCAGAATCACCAGCGGCACCACCATCGGTTGTCAGGTCACCCGGATTCAGCAAATACCAGAGTCCAAAATGATGCAGGTTTATACTGTTAATTTTCAGTTTATCGTTACAGTTGGTGTTATTCCATGTCGGAAGGGACGCAGCTACAGCCAGTGGGGTAACTAGAGACAGGCAGGCAGCTATGTGCAACAAAGGTAGGCGTGTTGTTTTCATATGCAGATCTGAAATATTGTCTTATATGCAAGAGGAGGAGTGATGGGGGTTCAGGCAAAAGCCAGGCTATGGATTGCATTGCTAAATGCTCCATCAGAGTGCAATGGTCGCCTGTCCTTTTTTTAAGTGATGATGTGGGTTTAGCCTGTGCTGTATGTATGTATGGGTGGCTGACTGCCACCCACCCAGAAAGTGTATGGGAGGCTGGTTGGCTGCCAGCCTTCCTTCCATTCCTATGAGTAATGTGAGTGCTCATGAAGGGGACATGGTTGGGTCCACCCCTTTCCCGGTTATCCCCTCTAGGCCTTTTGGCTTAGATCAAGTGTAAAAAAAGAAAGGATCTTGCGACAGATCGCATCCTGAGGCACGTTTTTTTTTGTGTGAATACTTGCACTTGGGTGACTTGTGAGCACATACTGATACATACGTTCCCTATCTGGGGACCATAAATTAAATGGATTTTTGAGAAAGGGAGCTGATTTGGAAGCTTGCTTCTGTCGCCCTATGCATTGACCCGATGTGGCAGTATCTTCGGGTAGTGAACAGTGCACCACCCCATTCCAGTGTTAAACAAGAAAGATTCTCATTTAATCCTCCGTGGGTGAGAATTTGAGTTTGAGAATTGGAGACCAAAATGATGAGTTGCACTGACTGGTTTATGAACGTCTATTCATTTAGCGTTTTAATGACCATGTTTGCACACTGATTGGTGTAAAAAAATAAAATAAAACTAAATAATAATAATCTAGCACACCTGTGCAGGTTTGACATGACATGACAGGTAGCTGTCTTGTGGGTGGTGCTGAATCCTGTTAAATGACATGAGGGTCTCATGCCTATACACAAGGGTGTGTCATTGCTGTTGCTTGACCATGCATTGGTTTCTGTGGTCAGTGAATGATAAAAACAAAATTTACCATCCATTGATGGATGGGAAATCCGCCATGAGGCATTTGTTTTTAGAAACTGCTGCTCACAACCAATGTTGCAATGGAGTGTCTCCATCTGCTGGTGGTATTGGAAAGGCATTAGTGCTATGACAGGGTCTGAAGAAGAAGAAGACGGAAAAAAATATATATAAAAAGAAAAAGAGAGAGAGAGAGAGAGACTGACTTAGTGAGCGAGTGAGTGAGAGAGTGAGAGTGAGTGAGAGTGAATGAGTGAGTGAGTGATTGAGTGAGTGAGTGAGTGAGTGAGAACAAATGAGTTAAAGCAAGTGAGTGAGAGAGATCGAATGAATGAAAGTCTGAATGACAGAAAGAAAAAAGGATGAAGAAAGAAGCATGAAGAAAAAAAAATGTATATGGAGTTGCTGACATGAGTGCAATCTACAAAGCCGTTGAGGCTGATCCTCATGGGAGGATTATTGCACCAGGACCCTTAGCACTTTTAAAATGCCATTCAATGCCACGGGCTAGATGTAAACTGCAGATGACCATGTTGTGGTAGTTACCATGGATACCCAAGTGATGGGTGAGCTAACACATAGGCCCAACAGATTCCAAGAAGGCCAGAATCACCAGCGGCACCACCATCGATTGTCAGGTCACCCGGATTCAGCAAATACCAGAGTCCAAAATGATGCAGGTTTATACTGTTAATTTTCAGTTTATCGTTACAGTTGGTGTTATTCCATGTCGGAAGGGACGCAGCTACAGCCAGTGGGGTAACTAGAGACAGGCAGGCAGCTATGTGCAACAAAGGTAGGCGTGTTGTTTTCATATGCAGATCTGAAATATTGTCTTATATGCAAGAGGAGGAGTGATGGGGGTTCAGGCAAAAGCCAGGCTATGGATTGCATTGCTAAATGCTCCATCAGAGTGCAATGGTCGCCTGTCCTTTTTTTAAGTGATGATGTGGGTTTAGCCTGTGCTGTATGTATGTATGGGTGGCTGACTGCCACCCACCCAGAAAGTGTATGGGAGGCTGGTTGGCTGCCAGCCTTCCTTCCATTCCTATGAGTAATGTGAGTGCTCATGAAGGGGACATGGTTGGGTCCACCCCTTTCCCGGTTATCCCCTCTAGGCCTTTTGGCTTAGATCAAGTGTAAAAAAAGAAAGGATCTTGCGACAGATCGCATCCTGAGGCACGTTTTTTTTTTGTGTGAATACTTGCACTTGGGTGACTTGTGAGCACATACTGATACATACGTTCCCTATCTGGGGACCATAAATTAAATGGATTTTTGAGAAAGGGAGCTGATTTGGAAGCTTGCTTCTGTCGCCCTATGCATTGACCCGATGTGGCAGTATCTTCGGGTAGTGAACAGTGCACCACCCCATTCCAGTGTTAAACAAGAAAGATTCTCATTTAATCCTCCGTGGGTGAGAATTTGAGTTTGAGAATTGGAGACCAAAATGATGAGTTGCACTGACTGGTTTATGAACGTCTATTCATTTAGCGTTTTAATGACCATGTTTGCACACTGATTGGTGTAAAAAAATAAAATAAAACTAAATAATAATAATCTAGCACACCTGTGCAGGTTTGACATGACATGACAGGTAGCTGTCTTGTGGGTGGTGCTGAATCCTGTTAAATGACATGAGGGTCTCATGCCTATACACAAGGGTGTGTCATTGCTGTTGCTTGACCATGCATTGGTTTCTGTGGTCAGTGAATGATAAAAACAAAATTTACCATCCATTGATGGATGGGAAATCCGCCATGAGGCATTTGTTTTTAGAAACTGCTGCTCACAACCAATGTTGCAATGGAGTGTCTCCATCTGCTGGTGGTATTGGAAAGGCATTAGTGCTATGACAGGGTCTGAAGAAGAAGAAGAAGAAGACGGAAAAAAATATATATAAAAAGAAAAAGAGAGAGAGAGAGAGAGACTGACTTAGTGAGCGAGTGAGTGAGAGAGTGAGAGTGAGTGAGAGTGAATGAGTGAGTGAGTGATTGAGTGAGTGAGTGAGTGAGTGAGAACAAATGAGTTAAAGCAAGTGAGTGAGAGAGATCGAATGAATGAAAGTCTGAATGACAGAAAGAAAAAAGGATGAAGAAAGAAGCATGAAGAAAAAAAAATGTATATGGAGTTGCTGACATGAGTGCAATCTACAAAGCCGTTGAGGCTGATCCTCATGGGAGGATTATTGCACCAGGACCCTTAGCACTTTTAAAATGCCATTCAATGCCACGGGCTAGATGTAAACTGCAGATGACCATGTTGTGGTAGTTACCATGGATACCCAAGTGATGTGTGAGCTAACACATAGGCCCAACAGATTCCAAGAAGGCCAGAATCACCAGCGGCACCACCATCGATTGTCAGGTCACCCGGATTCAGCAAATACCAGAGTCCAAAATGATGCAGGTTTATACTGTTAATTTTCAGTTTATCGTTACAGTTGGTGTTATTCCATGTCGGAAGGGACGCAGCTACAGCCAGTGGGGTAACTAGAGACAGGCAGGCAGCTATGTGCAACAAAGGTAGGCGTGTTGTTTTCATATGCAGATCTGAAATATTGTCTTATATGCAAGAGGAGGAGTGATGGGGGTTCAGGCAAAAGCCAGGCTATGGATTGCATTGCTAAATGCTCCATCAGAGTGCAATGGTCGCCTGTCCTTTTTTTTAAGTGATGATGTGGGTTTAGCCTGTGCTGTATGTATGTATGGGTGGCTGACTGCCACCCACCCAGAAAGTGTATGGGAGGCTGGTTGGCTGCCAGCCTTCCTTCCATTCCTATGAGTAATGTGAGTGCTCATGAAGGGGACATGGTTGGGTCCACCCCTTTCCCGGTTATCCCCTCTAGGCCTTTTGGCTTAGATCAAGTGTAAAAAAAAGAAAGGATCTTGCGACAGATCGCATCCTGAGGCACGTTTTTTTTTGTGTGAATACTTGCACTTGGGTGACTTGTGAGCACATACTGATACATACGTTCCCTATCTGGGGACCATAAATTAAATGGATTTTTGAGAAAGGGAGCTGATTTGGAAGCTTGCTTCTGTCGCCCTATGCATTGACCCGATGTGGCAGTATCTTCGGGTAGTGAACAGTGCACCACCCCATTCCAGTGTTAAACAAGAAAGATTCTCATTTAATCCTCCGTGGGTGAGAATTTGAGTTTGAGAATTGGAGACCAAAATGATGAGTTGCACTGACTGGTTTATGAACGTCTATTCATTTAGCGTTTTAATGACCATGTTTGCACACTGATTGGTGTAAAAAAATAAAATAAAACTAAATAATAATAATCTAGCACACCTGTGCAGGTTTGACATGACATGACAGGTAGCTGTCTTGTGGGTGGTGCTGAATCCTGTTAAATGACATGAGGGTCTCATGCCTATACACAAGGGTGTGTCATTGCTGTTGCTTGACCATGCATTGGTTTCTGTGGTCAGTGAATGATAAAAACAAAATTTACCATCCATTGATGGATGGGAAATCCGCCATGAGGCATTTGTTTTTAGAAACTGCTGCTCACAACCAATGTTGCAATGGAGTGTCTCCATCTGCTGGTGGTATTGGAAAGGCATTAGTGCTATGACAGGGTCTGAAGAAGAAGAAGAAGAAGACGGAAAAAAATATATATAAAAAGAAAAAGAGAGAGAGAGAGAGAGACTGACTTAGTGAGCGAGTGAGTGAGAGAGTGAGAGTGAGTGAGAGTGAATGAGTGAGTGAGTGATTGAGTGAGTGAGTGAGTGAGAACAAATGAGTTAAAGCAAGTGAGTGAGAGAGATCGAATGAATGAAAGTCTGAATGACAGAAAGAAAAAAGGATGAAGAAAGAAGCATGAAGAAAAAAAAATGTATATGGAGTTGCTGACATGAGTGCAATCTACAAAGCCGTTGAGGCTGATCCTCATGGGAGGATTATTGCACCAGGACCCTTAGCACTTTTAAAATGCCATTCAATGCCACGGGCTAGATGTAAACTGCAGATGACCATGTTGTGGTAGTTACCATGGATACCCAAGTGATGTGTGAGCTAACACATAGGCCCAACAGATTCCAAGAAGGCCAGAATCACCAGCGGCACCACCATCGATTGTCAGGTCACCCGGATTCAGCAAATACCAGAGTCCAAAATGATGCAGGTTTATACTGTTAATTTTCAGTTTATCGTTACAGTTGGTGTTATTCCATGTCGGAAGGGACGCAGCTACAGCCAGTGGGGTAACTAGAGACAGGCAGGCAGCTATGTGCAACAAAGGTAGGCGTGTTGTTTTCATATGCAGATCTGAAATATTGTCTTATATGCAAGAGGAGGAGTGATGGGGGTTCAGGCAAAAGCCAGGCTATGGATTGCATTGCTAAATGCTCCATCAGAGTGCAATGGTCGCCTGTCCTTTTTTTTAAGTGATGATGTGGGTTTAGCCTGTGCTGTATGTATGTATGGGTGGCTGACTGCCACCCACCCAGAAAGTGTATGGGAGGCTGGTTGGCTGCCAGCCTTCCTTCCATTCCTATGAGTAATGTGAGTGCTCATGAAGGGGACATGGTTGGGTCCACCCCTTTCCCGGTTATCCCCTCTAGGCCTTTTGGCTTAGATCAAGTGTAAAAAAAAGAAAGGATCTTGCGACAGATCGCATCCTGAGGCACGTTTTTTTTTGTGTGAATACTTGCACTTGGGTGACTTGTGAGCACATACTGATACATACGTTCCCTATCTGGGGACCATAAATTAAATGGATTTTTGAGAAAGGGAGCTGATTTGGAAGCTTGCTTCTGTCGCCCTATGCATTGACCCGATGTGGCAGTATCTTCGGGTAGTGAACAGTGCACCACCCCATTCCAGTGTTAAACAAGAAAGATTCTCATTTAATCCTCCGTGGGTGAGAATTTGAGTTTGAGAATTGGAGACCAAAATGATGAGTTGCACTGACTGGTTTATGAACGTCTATTCATTTAGCGTTTTAATGACCATGTTTGCACACTGATTGGTGTAAAAAAATAAAATAAAACTAAATAATAATAATCTAGCACACCTGTGCAGGTTTGACATGACATGACAGGTAGCTGTCTTGTGGGTGGTGCTGAATCCTGTTAAATGACATGAGGGTCTCATGCCTATACACAAGGGTGTGTCATTGCTGTTGCTTGACCATGCATTGGTTTCTGTGGTCAGTGAATGATAAAAACAAAATTTACCATCCATTGATGGATGGGAAATCCGCCATGAGGCATTTGTTTTTAGAAACTGCTGCTCACAACCAATGTTGCAATGGAGTGTCTCCATCTGCTGGTGGTATTGGAAAGGCATTAGTGCTATGACAGGGTCTGAAGAAGAAGAAGAAGAAGACGGAAAAAAATATATATAAAAAGAAAAAGAGAGAGAGAGAGAGAGACTGACTTAGTGAGCGAGTGAGTGAGAGAGTGAGAGTGAGTGAGAGTGAATGAGTGAGTGAGTGATTGAGTGAGTGAGTGAGTGAGTGAGAACAAATGAGTTAAAGCAAGTGAGTGAGAGAGATCGAATGAATGAAAGTCTGAATGACAGAAAGAAAAAAGGATGAAGAAAGAAGCATGAAGAAAAAAAAATGTATATGGAGTTGCTGACATGAGTGCAATCTACAAAGCCGTTGAGGCTGATCCTCATGGGAGGATTATTGCACCAGGACCCTTAGCACTTTTAAAATGCCATTCAATGCCACGGGCTAGATGTAAACTGCAGATGACCATGTTGTGGTAGTTACCATGGATACCCAAGTGATGTGTGAGCTAACACATAGGCCCAACAGATTCCAAGAAGGCCAGAATCACCAGCGGCACCACCATCGATTGTCAGGTCACCCGGATTCAGCAAATACCAGAGTCCAAAATGATGCAGGTTTATACTGTTAATTTTCAGTTTATCGTTACAGTTGGTGTTATTCCATGTCGGAAGGGACGCAGCTACAGCCAGTGGGGTAACTAGAGACAGGCAGGCAGCTATGTGCAACAAAGGTAGGCGTGTTGTTTTCATATGCAGATCTGAAATATTGTCTTATATGCAAGAGGAGGAGTGATGGGGGTTCAGGCAAAAGCCAGGCTATGGATTGCATTGCTAAATGCTCCATCAGAGTGCAATGGTCGCCTGTCCTTTTTTTTAAGTGATGATGTGGGTTTAGCCTGTGCTGTATGTATGTATGGGTGGCTGACTGCCACCCACCCAGAAAGTGTATGGGAGGCTGGTTGGCTGCCAGCCTTCCTTCCATTCCTATGAGTAATGTGAGTGCTCATGAAGGGGACATGGTTGGGTCCACCCCTTTCCCGGTTATCCCCTCTAGGCCTTTTGGCTTAGATCAAGTGTAAAAAAAGAAAGGATCTTGCGACAGATCGCATCCTGAGGCACGTTTTTTTTTGTGTGAATACTTGCACTTGGGTGACTTGTGAGCACATACTGATACATACGTTCCCTATCTGGGGACCATAAATTAAATGGATTTTTGAGAAAGGGAGCTGATTTGGAAGCTTGCTTCTGTCGCCCTATGCATTGACCCGATGTGGCAGTATCTTCGGGTAGTGAACAGTGCACCACCCCATTCCAGTGTTAAACAAGAAAGATTCTCATTTAATCCTCCGTGGGTGAGAATTTGAGTTTGAGAATTGGAGACCAAAATGATGAGTTGCTTTGACTGGTTTATGAACGTCTATTCATTTAGCGTTTTAATGACCATGTTTGCACACTGATTGGTGTAAAAAAATAAAATAAAACTAAATAATAATAATCTAGCACACCTGTGCAGGTTTGACATGACATGACAGGTAGCTGTCTTGTGGGTGGTGCTGAATCCTGTTGTCACGATGCCGGCTGGCAGGTAGTGGATCCTCTGTGCCAGAGAGGGATGGAGAGGACCGCGCTAGTGGACCGGTTCTAAGCCACTACAGGTTTTCACCAGAGCCCGCCGCAAAGCGGGATGGTCTTGCTGCGGCGGTAGTGACCAGGTCGTATCCACTAGCAACGGCTACCTCTCTGGCTGCTGAAGATGCTGATGATAGGCGCGGTACAAGGGAGTAGGCAGAAGCAAGGTCGGACGTAGCAGAAGGTCGGGGGCAGGCGGCAAGGATCGTAGTCAGGGGCAACGGCAGGAGGTCAGGAACACGGACTAGGAACAGACAAGGGAACGCTTTCACTAGGCACTAAGGCAACAAGATCCGGCAAGGGAGTGCAAGGGAAGTGAGGTGATATAGGGAAGTGCACAGGTGGGAGCCAATTAAGCTAATAGGCAGATTGGGCCAGGCACCATCATTGGTGCACTGGCCCTTTAAATCGCAGAGACCCGGCGCGCGCGCGCCCTAGGGAGCGGGGCCGCGCGCGCCGGGACAGGACCGAGGGAGAGCGAGTCAGGTACGGGGGCCGGGGTGCGCATCGCGAGCGGGCGCTATCCGCCTCGCGAATCGCATCCCGGCTGAAGGCGGGACCGCAGCGCACCCGGTCAGTGGATCTGACCGGGGCGCTGCAACAACGAAGATGAGGCGAGCGCTCCGGGGAGGAACGGGGACCCGGAGCGCTCGGCGTAACAGTACCCCCCCCCTTGGGTCTCCCCCTCTTCTTGGGGCCAAAGAACCTGAGGAAAAAAAATTCAATTTTTCCGTGATGAGGTCCGATGCAAATTAGGAGGGGTTCTGTGTGGAAACGTACGAGACAGTCCAATCTTTTATTGTAAAAACAATAGATGTAGAGGGGTCTGGCGAGACTGGTCACAGGAACGTAGAACCTGTTGATGAGAGAGGCCAAAAAAATTTTTCCTGCAGATCCGGAATCCAAGAAGAGCATAGTAGAGAACGAGAAGGTAGAGGCAGATATCCGCACAGGCACAGTAAGGCGTGGAGAAGCAGAGTAGACATCAAGAACTGTGTCACCTTTGTGCGGAGTCAGCGTATGTCTTTCCAGGCGGGGAGGACGGATAGGACAATCCTTCAGGAAGTGTTCGGTACCGGCATAGTACAGGCAAAGATTCTCCATGCGGCGTCGTGTCCTCTCTTGAGGTGTCAAGCGAGACCGGTCAACTTGCATAGCCTCCGCGGCGGGAAGCACAGGAACAGATTGCAGAGGACCAGAGGAGAGAGGAGCCGGGGAGAAAAAACGCTTCGTGCGAACAAAGTCCATATCCAGGCGAAGCTCCAGACGCCATCCGGAAGAACGCATGTCAATGCGAGTGGCAAGATGAATGAGTTCATGTAGGTCAGCAGGAGTCTCTCGTGCGGCCAGAACATCTTTAATGTTGCTGGATAGGCCTTTTTTAAAGGTCGCGCAGAGAACCTCACTATTCCAGGACAACTCGTAAGCAAGAGCACGGAACTGAATGGCGTACTCGCCAACGGAAGAAACACCCTGGGCCAGGTTCAGCAGGGCAATCTCGGCTGAAGAAGCTCGGGCAGGTTCCTCAAAGACACTTCGAATTTCCGAGAAGAAGGAGTGTACAGAGGCAGTGACGGGGTCATTGCGGTCCCAGAGCGGTGCGGCCCATGACAGGGCTTTTCCGGACAGAAGGCTGACTACGAAAGCCACCTTAGACCTTTCAGTAGGAAACTGGTCCGACATCATCTCCAAGTGCTGGGAACATTGCGAAAGAAAGCCACGGCAATACTTAGAGTCCCCATCAAATTTGTCCGGCAAGGACAGGCAGAGGCTAGGAGTGGCCACTCGCTGCGGAGGAGGTGCAGGAGCTGGCGGAGGAGAAGATTGCTGGAGAAGTTGCGACTGAAGTTGGTGCGAAATGGTGGACATTTCCGACAGCTGACGGGTTAGAAGGGCGATCTGTCGGGCTTGCTGGGCGGCCACCGTGGTTAGCTCAGCGACAACTGACAGAGGAACTTCAGCGGGATCCATGGCCGGATCTACTGTCACGATGCCGGCTGGCAGGTAGTGGATCCTCTGTGCCAGAGAGGGATGGAGAGGACCGCGCTAGTGGACCGGTTCTAAGCCACTACAGGTTTTCACCAGAGCCCGCCGCAAAGCGGGATGGTCTTGCTGCGGCGGTAGTGACCAGGTCGTATCCACTAGCAACGGCTACCTCTCTGGCTGCTGAAGATGCTGATGATAGGCGCGGTACAAGGGAGTAGGCAGAAGCAAGGTCGGACGTAGCAGAAGGTCGGGGGTAGGCGGCAAGGATCGTAGTCAGGGGCAACGGCAGGAGGTCAGGAACACGGACTAGGAACAGACAAGGGAACGCTTTCACTAGGCACTAAGGCAACAAGATCCGGCAAGGGAGTGCAAGGGAAGTGAGGTGATATAGGGAAGTGCACAGGTGGGAGCCAATTAAGCTAATAGGCAGATTGGGCCAGGCACCATCATTGGTGCACTGGCCCTTTAAATCGCAGAGACCCGGCGCGCGCGCGCCCTAGGGAGCGGGGCCGCGCGCGCCGGGACAGGACCGAGGGAGAGCGAGTCAGGTACGGGGGCCGGGGTGCGCATCGCGAGCGGGCGCTATCCGCCTCGCGAATCGCATCCCGGCTGAAGGCGGGACCGCAGCGCACCCGGTCAGTGGATCTGACCGGGGCGCTGCAACAACGAAGATGAGGCGAGCGCTCCGGGGAGGAACGGGGACCCGGAGCGCTCGGCGTAACACCTGTTAAATGACATGAGGGTCTCATGCCTATACACAAGGGTGTGTCATTGCTGTTGCTTGACCATGCATTGGTTTCTGTGGTCAGTGAATGATAAAAACAAAATTTACCATCCATTGATGGATGGGAAATCCGCCATGAGGCATTTGTTTTTAGAAACTGCTGCTCACAACCAATGTTGCAATGGAGTGTCTCCATCTGCTGGTGGTATTGGAAAGGCATTAGTGCTATGACAGGGTCTGAAGAAGAAGAAGAAGAAGACGGAAAAAAATATATATAAAAAGAAAAAGAGAGAGAGAGAGAGAGACTGACTTAGTGAGCGAGTGAGTGAGAGAGTGAGAGTGAGTGAGAGTGAATGAGTGAGTGAGTGATTGAGTGAGTGAGTGAGTGAGTGAGAACAAATGAGTTAAAGCAAGTGAGTGAGAGAGATCGAATGAATGAAAGTCTGAATGACAGAAAGAAAAAAGGATGAAGAAAGAAGCATGAAGAAAAAAAAATGTATATGGAGTTGCTGACATGAGTGCAATCTACAAAGCCGTTGAGGCTGATCCTCATGGGAGGATTATTGCACCAGGACCCTTAGCACTTTTAAAATGCCATTCAATGCCACGGGCTAGATGTAAACTGCAGATGACCATGTTGTGGTAGTTACCATGGATACCCAAGTGATGTGTGAGCTAACACATAGGACCAACAGATTCCAAGAAGGCCAGAATCACCAGCGGCACCACCATCGATTGTCAGGTCACCCGGATTCAGCAAATACCAGAGTCCAAAATGATGCAGGTTTATACTGTTAATTTTCAGTTTATCGTTACAGTTGGTGTTATTCCATGTCGGAAGGGACGCAGCTACAGCCAGTGGGGTAACTAGAGACAGGCAGGCAGCTATGTGCAACAAAGGTAGGCGTGTTGTTTTCATATGCAGATCTGAAATATTGTCTTATATGCAAGAGGAGGAGTGATGGGGGTTCAGGCAAAAGCCAGGCTATGGATTGCATTGCTAAATGCTCCATCAGAGTGCAATGGTCGCCTGTCCTTTTTTTAAGTGATGATGTGGGTTTAGCCTGTGCTGTATGTATGTATGGGTGGCTGACTGCCACCCACCCAGAAAGTGTATGGGAGGCTGGTTGGCTGCCAGCCTTCCTTCCATTCCTATGAGTAATGTGAGTGCTCATGAAGGGGACATGGTTGGGTCCACCCCTTTCCCGGTTATCCCCTCTAGGCCTTTTGGCTTAGATCAAGTGTAAAAAAAGAAAGGATCTTGCGACAGATCGCATCCTGAGGCACGTTTTTTTTTGTGTGAATACTTGCACTTGGGTGACTTGTGAGCACATACTGATACATACGTTCCCTATCTGGGGACCATAAATTAAATGGATTTTTGAGAAAGGGAGCTGATTTGGAAGCTTGCTTCTGTCGCCCTATGCATTGACCCGATGTGGCAGTATCTTCGGGTAGTGAACAGTGCACCACCCCATTCCAGTGTTAAACAAGAAAGATTCTCATTTAATCCTCCGTGGGTGAGAATTTGAGTTTGAGAATTGGAGACCAAAATGATGAGTTGCACTGACTGGTTTATGAACGTCTATTCATTTAGCGTTTTAATGACCATGTTTGCACACTGATTGGTGTAAAAAAATAAAATAAAACTAAATAATAATAATCTAGCACACCTGTGCAGGTTTGACATGACATGACAGGTAGCTGTCTTGTGGGTGGTGCTGAATCCTGTTAAATGACATGAGGGTCTCATGCCTATACACAAGGGTGTGTCATTGCTGTTGCTTGACCATGCATTGGTTTCTGTGGTCAGTGAATGATAAAAACAAAATTTACCATCCATTGATGGATGGGAAATCCGCCATGAGGCATTTGTTTTTAGAAACTGCTGCTCACAACCAATGTTGCAATGGAGTGTCTCCATCTGCTGGTGGTATTGGAAAGGCATTAGTGCTATGACAGGGTCTGAAGAAGAAGAAGAAGAAGACGGAAAAAAATATATATAAAAAGAAAAAGAGAGAGAGAGAGAGAGACTGACTTAGTGAGCGAGTGAGTGAGAGAGTGAGAGTGAGTGAGAGTGAATGAGTGAGTGAGTGATTGAGTGAGTGAGTGAGTGAGAACAAATGAGTTAAAGCAAGTGAGTGAGAGAGATCGAATGAATGAAAGTCTGAATGACAGAAAGAAAAAAGGATGAAGAAAGAAGCATGAAGAAAAAAAAATGTATATGGAGTTGCTGACATGAGTGCAATCTACAAAGCCGTTGAGGCTGATCCTCATGGGAGGATTATTGCACCAGGACCCTTAGCACTTTTAAAATGCCATTCAATGCCACGGGCTAGATGTAAACTGCAGATGACCATGTTGTGGTAGTTACCATGGATACCCAAGTGATGTGTGAGCTAACACATAGGCCCAACAGATTCCAAGAAGGCCAGAATCACCAGCGGCACCACCATCGATTGTCAGGTCACCCGGATTCAGCAAATACCAGAGTCCAAAATGATGCAGGTTTATACTGTTAATTTTCAGTTTATCGTTACAGTTGGTGTTATTCCATGTCGGAAGGGACGCAGCTACAGCCAGTGGGGTAACTAGAGACAGGCAGGCAGCTATGTGCAACAAAGGTAGGCGTGTTGTTTTCATATGCAGATCTGAAATATTGTCTTATATGCAAGAGGAGGAGTGATGGGGGTTCAGGCAAAAGCCAGGCTAT
Organism: Hyla sarda; assembly: GCF_029499605.1. NCBI lineage: Eukaryota > Metazoa > Chordata > Amphibia > Anura > Hylidae > Hyla > Hyla sarda. The sequence goes on along the minus strand of NC_079196.1, from coordinate 113,570,552 downwards.
GGATTGCATTGCTAAATGCTCCATCAGAGTGCAATGGTCGCCTGTCCTTTTTTTAAGTGATGATGTGGGTTTAGCCTGTGCTGTATGTATGTATGGGTGGCTGACTGCCACCCACCCAGAAAGTGTATGGGAGGCTGGTTGGCTGCCAGCCTTCCTTCCATTCCTATGAGTAATGTGAGTGCTCATGAAGGGGACATGGTTGGGTCCACCCCTTTCCCGGTTATCCCCTCTAGGCCTTTTGGCTTAGATCAAGTGTAAAAAAAGAAAGGATCTTGCGACAGATTGCATCCTGAGGCACGTTTTTTTTTTGTGTGAATACTTGCACTTGGGTGACTTGTGAGCACATACTGATACATACGTTCCCTATCTGGGGACCATAAATTAAATGGATTTTTGAGAAAGGGAGCTGATTTGGAAGCTTGCTTCTGTTGCCCTATGCATTGACCCGATGTGGCAGTATCTTCGGGTAGTGAACAGTGCACCACCCCATTCCAGTGTTAAACAAGAAAGATTCTCATTTAATCCTCCGTGGGTGAGAATTTGAGTTTGAGAATTGGAGACCAAAATGATGAGTTGCACTGACTGGTTTATGAACGTCTATTCATTTAGCGTTTTAATGACCATGTTTGCACACTGATTGGTGTAAAAAAATAAAATAAAACTAAATAATAATAATCTAGCACACCTGTGCAGGTTTGACATGACATGACAGGTAGCTGTCTTGTGGGTGGTGCTGAATCCTGTTAAATGACATGAGGGTCTCATGCCTATACACAAGGGTGTGTCATTGCTGTTGCTTGACCATGCATTGGTTTCTGTGGTCAGTGAATGATAAAAACAAAATTTACCATCCATTGATGGATGGGAAATCCGCCATGAGGCATTTGTTTTTAGAAACTGCTGCTCACAACCAATGTTGCAATGGAGTGTCTCCATCTGCTGGTGGTATTGGAAAGGCATTAGTGCTATGACAGGGTCTGAAGAAGAAGAAGAAGAAGAAGACGGAAAAAAATATATATAAAAAGAAAAAGAGAGAGAGAGAGAGAGACTGACTTAGTGAGCGAGTGAGTGAGAGAGTGAGAGTGAGTGAGAGTGAATGAGTGAGTGAGTGATTGAGTGAGTGAGTGAGTGAGAACAAATGAGTTAAAGCAAGTGAGTGAGAGAGATCGAATGAATGAAAGTCTGAATGACAGAAAGAAAAAAGGATGAAGAAAGAAGCATGAAGAAAAAAAAAATGTATATGGAGTTGCTGACATGAGTGCAATCTACAAAGCCGTTGAGGCTGATCCTCATGGGAGGATTATTGCACCAGGACCCTTAGCACTTTTAAAATGCCATTCAATGCCACGGGCTAGATGTAAACTGCAGATGACCATGTTGTGGTAGTTACCATGGATACCCAAGTGATGTGTGAGCTAACACATAGGCCCAACAGATTCCAAGAAGGCCAGAATCACCAGCGGCACCACCATCGATTGTCAGGTCACCCGGATTCAGCAAATACCAGAGTCCAAAATGATGCAGGTTTATACTGTTAATTTTCAGTTTATCGTTACAGTTGGTGTTATTCCATGTCGGAAGGGACGCAGCTACAGCCAGTGGGGTAACTAGAGACAGGCAGGCAGCTATGTGCAACAAAGGTAGGCGTGTTGTTTTCATATGCAGATCTGAAATATTGTCTTATATGCAAGAGGAGGAGTGATGGGGGTTCAGGCAAAAGCCAGGCTATGGATTGCATTGCTAAATGCTCCATCAGAGTGCAATGGTCGCCTGTCCTTTTTTTAAGTGATGATGTGGGTTTAGCCTGTGCTGTATGTATGTATGGGTGGCTGACTGCCACCCACCCAGAAAGTGTATGGGAGGCTGGTTGGCTGCCAGCCTTCCTTCCATTCCTATGAGTAATGTGAGTGCTCATGAAGGGGACATGGTTGGGTCCACCCCTTTCCCGGTTATCCCCTCTAGGCCTTTTGGCTTAGATAAAGTGTAAAAAAAGAAAGGATCTTGCGACAGATCGCATCCTGAGGCACGTTTTTTTTTGTGTGAATACTTGCACTTGGGTGACTTGTGAGCACATACTGATACATACGTTCCCTATCTGGGGACCATAAATTAAATGGATTTTTGAGAAAGGGAGCTGATTTGGAAGCTTGCTTCTGTCGCCCTATGCATTGACCCGATGTGGCAGTATCTTCGGGTAGTGAACAGTGCACCACCCCATTCCAGTGTTAAACAAGAAAGATTCTCATTTAATCCTCCGTGGGTGAGAATTTGAGTTTGAGAATTGGAGACCAAAATGATGAGTTGCACTGACTGGTTTATGAACGTCTATTCATTTAGCGTTTTAATGACCATGTTTGCACACTGATTGGTGTAAAAAAATAAAATAAAACTAAATAATAATAATCTAGCACACCTGTGCAGGTTTGACATGACATGACAGGTAGCTGTCTTGTGGGTGGTGCTGAATCCTGTTAAATGACATGAGGGTCTCATGCCTATACACAAGGGTGTGTCATTGCTGTTGCTTGACCATGCATTGGTTTCTGTGGTCAGTGAATGATAAAAACAAAATTTACCATCCATTGATATATGGGAAATCCGCCATGAGGCATTTGTTTTTAGAAACTGCTGCTCACAACCAATGTTGCAATGGAGTGTCTCCATCTGCTGGTGGTATTGGAAAGGCATTAGTGCTATGACAGGGTCTGAAGAAGAAGAAGAAGAAGACGGAAAAAAATATATATAAAAAGAAAAAGAGAGAGAGAGAGAGAGACTGACTTAGTGAGCGAGTGAGTGAGAGAGTGAGAGTGAGTGAGAGTGAATGAGTGAGTGAGTGATTGAGTGAGTGAGTGAGTGAGTGAGAACAAATGAGTTAAAGCAAGTGAGTGAGAGAGATCGAATGAATGAAAGTCTGAATGACAGAAAGAAAAAAGGATGAAGAAAGAAGCATGAAGAAAAAAAAATGTATATGGAGTTGCTGACATGAGTGCAATCTACAAAGCCGTTGAGGCTGATCCTCATGGGAGGATTATTGCACCAGGACCCTTAGCACTTTTAAAATGCCATTCAATGCCACGGGCTAGATGTAAACTGCAGATGACCATGTTGTGGTAGTTACCATGGATACCCAAGTGATGTGTGAGCTAACACATAGGCCCAACAGATTCCAAGAAGGCCAGAATCACCAGCGGCACCACCATCGATTGTCAGGTCACCCGGATTCAGCAAATACCAGAGTCCAAAATGATGCAGGTTTATACTGTTAATTTTCAGTTTATCGTTACAGTTGGTGTTATTCCATGTCGGAAGGGACGCAGCTACAGCCAGTGGGGTAACTAGAGACAGGCAGGCAGCTATGTGCAACAAAGGTAGGCGTGTTGTTTTCATATGCAGATCTGAAATATTGTCTTATATGCAAGAGGAGGAGTGATGGGGGTTCAGGCAAAAGCCAGGCTATGGATTGCATTGCTAAATGCTCCATCAGAGTGCAATGGTCGCCTGTCCTTTTTTTAAGTGATGATGTGGGTTTAGCCTGTGCTGTATGTATGTATGGGTGGCTGACTGCCACCCACCCAGAAAGTGTATGGGAGGCTGGTTGGCTGCCAGCCTTCCTTCCATTCCTATGAGTAATGTGAGTGCTCATGAAGGGGACATGGTTGGGTCCACCCCTTTCCCGGTTATCCCCTCTAGGCCTTTTGGCTTAGATCAAGTGTAAAAAAAAGAAAGGATCTTGCGACAGATCGCATCCTGAGGCACGTTTTTTTTTGTGTGAATACTTGCACTTGGGTGACTTGTGAGCACATACTGATACATACGTTCCCTATCTGGGGACCATAAATTAAATGGATTTTTGAGAAAGGGAGCTGATTTGGAAGCTTGCTTCTGTCGCCCTATGCATTGACCCGATGTGGCAGTATCTTCGGGTAGTGAACAGTGCACCACCCCATTCCAGTGTTAAACAAGAAAGATTCTCATTTAATCCTCCGTGGGTGAGAATTTGAGTTTGAGAATTGGAGACCAAAATGATGAGTTGCACTGACTGGTTTATGAACGTCTATTCATTTAGCGTTTTAATGACCATGTTTGCACACTGATTGGTGTAAAAAAATAAAATAAAACTAAATAATAATAATCTAGCACACCTGTGCAGGTTTGACATGACATGACAGGTAGCTGTCTTGTGGGTGGTGCTGAATCCTGTTAAATGACATGAGGGTCTCATGCCTATACACAAGGGTGTGTCATTGCTGTTGCTTGACCATGCATTGGTTTCTGTGGTCAGTGAATGATAAAAACAAAATTTACCATCCATTGATGGATGGGAAATCCGCCATGAGGCATTTGTTTTTAGAAACTGCTGCTCACAACCAATGTTGCAATGGAGTGTCTCCATCTGCTGGTGGTATTGGAAAGGCATTAGTGCTATGACAGGGTCTGAAGAAGAAGAAGAAGAAGACGGAAAAAAATATATATAAAAAGAAAAAGAGAGAGAGAGAGAGAGACTGACTTAGTGAGCGAGTGAGTGAGAGAGTGAGAGTGAGTGAGAGTGAATGAGTGAGTGAGTGATTGAGTGAGTGAGTGAGTGAGAACAAATGAGTTAAAGCAAGTGAGTGAGAGAGATCGAATGAATGAAAGTCTGAATGACAGAAAGAAAAAAGGATGAAGAAAGAAGCATGAAGAAAAAAAAATGTATATGGAGTTGCTGACATGAGTGCAATCTACAAAGCCGTTGAGGCTGATCCTCATGGGAGGATTATTGCACCAGGACCCTTAGCACTTTTAAAATGCCATTCAATGCCACGGGCTAGATGTAAACTGCAGATGACCATGTTGTGGTAGTTACCATGGATACCCAAGTGATGTGTGAGCTAACACATAGGCCCAACAGATTCCAAGAAGGCCAGAATCACCAGCGGCACCACCATCGATTGTCAGGTCACCCGGATTCAGCAAATACCAGAGTCCAAAATGATGCAGGTTTATACTGTTAATTTTCAGTTTATCGTTACAGTTGGTGTTATTCCATGTCGGAAGGGACGCAGCTACAGCCAGTGGGGTAACTAGAGACAGGCAGGCAGCTATGTGCAACAAAGGTAGGCGTGTTGTTTTCATATGCAGATCTGAAATATTGTCTTATATGCAAGAGGAGGAGTGATGGGGGTTCAGGCAAAAGCCAGGCTATGGATTGCATTGCTAAATGCTCCATCAGAGTGCAATGGTCGCCTGTCCTTTTTTTTAAGTGATGATGTGGGTTTAGCCTGTGCTGTATGTATGTATGGGTGGCTGACTGCCACCCACCCAGAAAGTGTATGGGAGGCTGGTTGGCTGCCAGCCTTCCTTCCATTCCTATGAGTAATGTGAGTGCTCATGAAGGGGACATGGTTGGGTCCACCCCTTTCCCGGTTATCCCCTCTAGGCCTTTTGGCTTAGATCAAGTGTAAAAAAAAGAAAGGATCTTGCGACAGATCGCATCCTGAGGCACGTTTTTTTTTGTGTGAATACTTGCACTTGGGTGACTTGTGAGCACATACTGATACATACGTTCCCTATCTGGGGACCATAAATTAAATGGATTTTTGAGAAAGGGAGCTGATTTGGAAGCTTGCTTCTGTCGCCCTATGCATTGACCCGATGTGGCAGTATCTTCGGGTAGTGAACAGTGCACCACCCCATTCCAGTGTTAAACAAGAAAGATTCTCATTTAATCCTCCGTGGGTGAGAATTTGAGTTTGAGAATTGGAGACCAAAATGATGAGTTGCACTGACTGGTTTATGAACGTCTATTCATTTAGCGTTTTAATGACCATGTTTGCACACTGATTGGTGTAAAAAAATAAAATAAAACTAAATAATAATAATCTAGCACACCTGTGCAGGTTTGACATGACATGACAGGTAGCTGTCTTGTGGGTGGTGCTGAATCCTGTTAAATGACATGAGGGTCTCATGCCTATACACAAGGGTGTGTCATTGCTGTTGCTTGACCATGCATTGGTTTCTGTGGTCAGTGAATGATAAAAACAAAATTTACCATCCATTGATGGATGGGAAATCCGCCATGAGGCATTTGTTTTTAGAAACTGCTGCTCACAACCAATGTTGCAATGGAGTGTCTCCATCTGCTGGTGGTATTGGAAAGGCATTAGTGCTATGACAGGGTCTGAAGAAGAAGAAGAAGAAGACGGAAAAAAATATATATAAAAAGAAAAAGAGAGAGAGAGAGAGAGACTGACTTAGTGAGCGAGTGAGTGAGAGAGTGAGAGTGAGTGAGAGTGAATGAGTGAGTGAGTGATTGAGTGAGTGAGTGAGTGAGTGAGAACAAATGAGTTAAAGCAAGTGAGTGAGAGAGATCGAATGAATGAAAGTCTGAATGACAGAAAGAAAAAAGGATGAAGAAAGAAGCATGAAGAAAAAAAAATGTATATGGAGTTGCTGACATGAGTGCAATCTACAAAGCCGTTGAGGCTGATCCTCATGGGAGGATTATTGCACCAGGACCCTTAGCACTTTTAAAATGCCATTCAATGCCACGGGCTAGATGTAAACTGCAGATGACCATGTTGTGGTAGTTACCATGGATACCCAAGTGATGTGTGAGCTAACACATAGGCCCAACAGATTCCAAGAAGGCCAGAATCACCAGCGGCACCACCATCGATTGTCAGGTCACCCGGATTCAGCAAATACCAGAGTCCAAAATGATGCAGGTTTATACTGTTAATTTTCAGTTTATCGTTACAGTTGGTGTTATTCCATGTCGGAAGGGACGCAGCTACAGCCAGTGGGGTAACTAGAGACAGGCAGGCAGCTATGTGCAACAAAGGTAGGCGTGTTGTTTTCATATGCAGATCTGAAATATTGTCTTATATGCAAGAGGAGGAGTGATGGGGGTTCAGGCAAAAGCCAGGCTATGGATTGCATTGCTAAATGCTCCATCAGAGTGCAATGGTCGCCTGTCCTTTTTTTAAGTGATGATGTGGGTTTAGCCTGTGCTGTATGTATGTATGGGTGGCTGACTGCCACCCACCCAGAAAGTGTATGGGAGGCTGGTTGGCTGCCAGCCTTCCTTCCATTCCTATGAGTAATGTGAGTGCTCATGAAGGGGACATGGTTGGGTCCACCCCTTTCCCGGTTATCCCCTCTAGGCCTTTTGGCTTAGATCAAGTGTAAAAAAAAGAAAGGATCTTGCGACAGATCGCATCCTGAGGCACGTTTTTTTTTGTGTGAATACTTGCACTTGGGTGACTTGTGAGCACATACTGATACATACGTTCCCTATCTGGGGACCATAAATTAAATGGATTTTTGAGAAAGGGAGCTGATTTGGAAGCTTGCTTCTGTCGCCCTATGCATTGACCCGATGTGGCAGTATCTTCGGGTAGTGAACAGTGCACCACCCCATTCCAGTGTTAAACAAGAAAGATTCTCATTTAATCCTCCGTGGGTGAGAATTCGAGTTTGAGAATTGGAGACCAAAATGATGAGTTGCACTGACTGGTTTATGAACGTCTATTCATTTAGCGTTTTAATGACCATGTTTGCACACTGATTGGTGTAAAAAAATAAAATAAAACTAAATAATAATAATCTAGCACACCTGTGCAGGTTTGACATGACATGACAGGTAGCTGTCTTGTGGGTGGTGCTGAATCCTGTTAAATGACATGAGGGTCTCATGCCTATACACAAGGGTGTGTCATTGCTGTTGCTTGACCATGCATTGGTTTCTGTGGTCAGTGAATGATAAAAACAAAATTTACCATCCATTGATGGATGGGAAATCCGCCATGAGGCATTTGTTTTTAGAAACTGCTGCTCACAACCAATGTTGCAATGGAGTGTCTCCATCTGCTGGTGGTATTGGAAAGGCATTAGTGCTATGACAGGGTCTGAAGAAGAAGAAGAAGAAGACGGAAAAAAATATATATAAAAAGAAAAAGAGAGAGAGAGAGAGAGACTGACTTAGTGAGCGAGTGAGTGAGAGAGTGAGAGTGAGTGAGAGTGAATGAGTGAGTGAGTGAGTGAGTGAGTGAGTGAGTGAGAACAAATGAGTTAAAGCAAGTGAGTGAGAGAGATCGAATGAATGAAAGTCTGAATGACAGAAAGAAAAAAGGATGAAGAAAGAAGCATGAAGAAAAAAAAATGTATATGGAGTTGCTGACATGAGTGCAATCTACAAAGCCGTTGAGGCTGATCCTCATGGGAGGATTATTGCACCAGGACCCTTAGCACTTTTAAAATGCCATTCAATGCCACGGGCTAGATGTAAACTGCAGATGACCATGTTGTGGTAGTTACCATGGATACCCAAGTGATGTGTGAGCTAACACATAGGCCCAACAGATTCCAAGAAGGCCAGAATCACCAGCGGCACCACCATCGATTGTCAGGTCACCCGGATTCAGCAAATACCAGAGTCCAAAATGATGCAGGTTTATACTGTTAATTTTCAGTTTATCGTTACAGTTGGTGTTATTCCATGTCGGAAGGGACGCAGCTACAGCCAGTGGGGTAACTAGAGACAGGCAGGCAGCTATGTGCAACAAAGGTAGGCGTGTTGTTTTCATATGCAGATCTGAAATATTGTCTTATATGCAAGAGGAGGAGTGATGGGGGTTCAGGCAAAAGCCAGGCTATGGATTGCATTGCTAAATGCTCCATCAGAGTGCAATGGTCGCCTGTCCTTTTTTTTAAGTGATGATGTGGGTTTAGCCTGTGCTGTATGTATGTATGGGTGGCTGACTGCCACCCACCCAGAAAGTGTATGGGAGGCTGGTTGGCTGCCAGCCTTCCTTCCATTCCTATGAGTAATGTGAGTGCTCATGAAGGGGACATGGTTGGGTCCACCCCTTTCCCGGTTATCCCCTCTAGGCCTTTTGGCTTAGATCAAGTGTAAAAAAAGAAAGGATCTTGCGACAGATCGCATCCTGAGGCACGTTTTTTTTTGTGTGAATACTTGCACTTGGGTGACTTGTGAGCACATACTGATACATACGTTCCCTATCTGGGGACCATAAATTAAATGGATTTTTGAGAAAGGGAGCTGATTTGGAAGCTTGCTTCTGTCGCCCTATGCATTGACCCGATGTGGCAGTATCTTCGGGTAGTGAACAGTGCACCACCCCATTCCAGTGTTAAACAAGAAAGATTCTCATTTAATCCTCCGTGGGTGAGAATTTGAGTTTGAGAATTGGAGACCAAAATGATGAGTTGCACTGACTGGTTTATGAACGTCTATTCATTTAGCGTTTTAATGACCATGTTTGCACACTGATTGGTGTAAAAAAATAAAATAAAACTAAATAATAATAATCTAGCACACCTGTGCAGGTTTGACATGACATGACAGGTAGCTGTCTTGTGGGTGGTGCTGAATCCTGTTGTCACGATGCCGGCTGGCAGGTAGTGGATCCTCTGTGCCAGAGAGGGATGGAGAGGACCGCGCTAGTGGACCGGTTCTAAGCCACTACAGGTTTTCACCAGAGCCCGCCGCAAAGCGGGATGGTCTTGCTGCGGCGGTAGTGACCAGGTCGTATCCACTAGCAACGGCTACCTCTCTGGCTGCTGAAGATGCTGATGATAGGCGCGGTACAAGGGAGTAGGCAGAAGCAAGGTCGGACGTAGCAGAAGGTCGGGGGCAGGCGGCAAGGATCGTAGTCAGGGGCAACGGCAGGAGGTCAGGAACACGGACTAGGAACAGACAAGGGAACGCTTTCACTAGGCACTAAGGCAACAAGATCCGGCAAGGGAGTGCAAGGGAAGTGAGGTGATATAGGGAAGTGCACAGGTGGGAGCCAATTAAGCTAATAGGCAGATTGGGCCAGGCACCATCATTGGTGCACTGGCCCTTTAAATCGCAGAGACCCGGCGCGCGCGCGCCCTAGGGAGCGGGGCCGCGCGCGCCGGGACAGGACCGAGGGAGAGCGAGTCAGGTACGGGGGCCGGGGTGCGCATCGCGAGCGGGCGCTATCCGCCTCGCGAATCGCATCCCGGCTGAAGGCGGGACCGCAGCGCACCCGGTCAGTGGATCTGACCGGGGCGCTGCAACAACGAAGATGAGGCGAGCGCTCCGGGGAGGAACGGGGACCCGGAGCGCTCGGCGTAACAGTACCCCCCCCCTTGGGTCTCCCCCTCTTCTTGGGGCCAAAGAACCTGAGGAAAAAAAATTCAATTTTTCCGTGATGAGGTCCGATGCAAATTAGGAGGGGTTCTGTGTGGAAACGTACGAGACAGTCCAATCTTTTATTGTAAAAACAATAGATGTAGAGGGGTCTGGCGAGACTGGTCACAGGAACGTAGAACCTGTTGATGAGAGAGGCCAAAAAAATTTTTCCTGCAGATCCGGAATCCAAGAAGAGCATAGTAGAGAACGAGAAGGTAGAGGCAGATATCCGCACAGGCACAGTAAGGCGTGGAGAAGCAGAGTAGACATCAAGAACTGTGTCACCTTTGTGCGGAGTCAGCGTATGTCTTTCCAGGCGGGGAGGACGGATAGGACAATCCTTCAGGAAGTGTTCGGTACCGGCATAGTACAGGCAAAGATTCTCCATGCGGCGTCGTGTCCTCTCTTGAGGTGTCAAGCGAGACCGGTCAACTTGCATAGCCTCCGCGGCGGGAAGCACAGGAACAGATTGCAGAGGACCAGAGGAGAGAGGAGCCGGGGAGAAAAAACGCTTCGTGCGAACAAAGTCCATATCCAGGCGAAGCTCCAGACGCCATCCGGAAGAACGCATGTCAATGCGAGTGGCAAGATGAATGAGTTCATGTAGGTCAGCAGGAGTCTCTCGTGCGGCCAGAACATCTTTAATGTTGCTGGATAGGCCTTTTTTAAAGGTCGCGCAGAGAACCTCACTATTCCAGGACAACTCGTAAGCAAGAGCACGGAACTGAATGGCGTACTCGCCAACGGAAGAAACACCCTGGGCCAGGTTCAGCAGGGCAATCTCGGCTGAAGAAGCTCGGGCAGGTTCCTCAAAGACACTTCGAATTTCCGAGAAGAAGGAGTGTACAGAGGCAGTGACGGGGTCATTGCGGTCCCAGAGCGGTGCGGCCCATGACAGGGCTTTTCCGGACAGAAGGCTGACTACGAAAGCCACCTTAGACCTTTCAGTAGGAAACTGGTCCGACATCATCTCCAAGTGCTGGGAACATTGCGAAAGAAAGCCACGGCAATACTTAGAGTCCCCATCAAATTTGTCCGGCAAGGACAGGCAGAGGCTAGGAGTGGCCACTCGCTGCGGAGGAGGTGCAGGAGCTGGCGGAGGAGAAGATTGCTGGAGAAGTTGCGACTGAAGTTGGTGCGAAATGGTGGACATTTCCGACAGCTGACGGGTTAGAAGGGCGATCTGTCGGGCTTGCTGGGCGGCCACCGTGGTTAGCTCAGCGACAACTGACAGAGGAACTTCAGCGGGATCCATGGCCGGATCTACTGTCACGATGCCGGCTGGCAGGTAGTGGATCCTCTGTGCCAGAGAGGGATGGAGAGGACCGCGCTAGTGGACCGGTTCTAAGCCACTACAGGTTTTCACCAGAGCCCGCCGCAAAGCGGGATGGTCTTGCTGCGGCGGTAGTGACCAGGTCGTATCCACTAGCAACGGCTACCTCTCTGGCTGCTGAAGATGCTGATGATAGGCGCGGTACAAGGGAGTAGGCAGAAGCAAGGTCGGACGTAGCAGAAGGTCGGGGGTAGGCGGCAAGGATCGTAGTCAGGGGCAACGGCAGGAGGTCAGGAACACGGACTAGGAACAGACAAGGGAACGCTTTCACTAGGCACTAAGGCAACAAGATCCGGCAAGGGAGTGCAAGGGAAGTGAGGTGATATAGGGAAGTGCACAGGTGGGAGCCAATTAAGCTAATAGGCAGATTGGGCCAGGCACCATCATTGGTGCACTGGCCCTTTAAATCGCAGAGACCCGGCGCGCGCGCGCCCTAGGGAGCGGGGCCGCGCGCGCCGGGACAGGACCGAGGGAGAGCGAGTCAGGTACGGGGGCCGGGGTGCGCATCGCGAGCGGGCGCTATCCGCCTCGCGAATCGCATCCCGGCTGAAGGCGGGACCGCAGCGCACCCGGTCAGTGGATCTGACCGGGGCGCTGCAACAACGAAGATGAGGCGAGCGCTCCGGGGAGGAACGGGGACCCGGAGCGCTCGGCGTAACACCTGTTAAATGACATGAGGGTCTCATGCCTATACACAAGGGTGTGTCATTGCTGTTGCTTGACCATGCATTGGTTTCTGTGGTCAGTGAATGATAAAAACAAAATTTACCATCCATTGATGGATGGGAAATCCGCCATGAGGCATTTGTTTTTAGAAACTGCTGCTCACAACCAATGTTGCAATGGAGTGTCTCCATCTGCTGGTGGTATTGGAAAGGCATTAGTGCTATGACAGGGTCTGAAGAAGAAGAAGAAGAAGACGGAAAAAAATATATATAAAAAGAAAAAGAGAGAGAGAGAGAGAGACTGACTTAGTGAGCGAGTGAGTGAGAGAGTGAGAGTGAGTGAGAGTGAATGAGTGAGTGAGTGATTGAGTGAGTGAGTGAGTGAGTGAGAACAAATGAGTTAAAGCAAGTGAGTGAGAGAGATCGAATGAATGAAAGTCTGAATGACAGAAAGAAAAAAGGATGAAGAAAGAAGCATGAAGAAAAAAAAATGTATATGGAGTTGCTGACATGAGTGCAATCTACAAAGCCGTTGAGGCTGATCCTCATGGGAGGATTATTGCACCAGGACCCTTAGCACTTTTAAAATGCCATTCAATGCCACGGGCTAGATGTAAACTGCAGATGACCATGTTGTGGTAGTTACCATGGATACCCAAGTGATGTGTGAGCTAACACATAGGACCAACAGATTCCAAGAAGGCCAGAATCACCAGCGGCACCACCATCGATTGTCAGGTCACCCGGATTCAGCAAATACCAGAGTCCAAAATGATGCAGGTTTATACTGTTAATTTTCAGTTTATCGTTACAGTTGGTGTTATTCCATGTCGGAAGGGACGCAGCTACAGCCAGTGGGGTAACTAGAGACAGGCAGGCAGCTATGTGCAACAAAGGTAGGCGTGTTGTTTTCATATGCAGATCTGAAATATTGTCTTATATGCAAGAGGAGGAGTGATGGGGGTTCAGGCAAAAGCCAGGCTATGGATTGCATTGCTAAATGCTCCATCAGAGTGCAATGGTCGCCTGTCCTTTTTTTAAGTGATGATGTGGGTTTAGCCTGTGCTGTATGTATGTATGGGTGGCTGACTGCCACCCACCCAGAAAGTGTATGGGAGGCTGGTTGGCTGCCAGCCTTCCTTCCATTCCTATGAGTAATGTGAGTGCTCATGAAGGGGACATGGTTGGGTCCACCCCTTTCCCGGTTATCCCCTCTAGGCCTTTTGGCTTAGATCAAGTGTAAAAAAAGAAAGGATCTTGCGACAGATCGCATCCTGAGGCACGTTTTTTTTTGTGTGAATACTTGCACTTGGGTGACTTGTGAGCACATACTGATACATACGTTCCCTATCTGGGGACCATAAATTAAATGGATTTTTGAGAAAGGGAGCTGATTTGGAAGCTTGCTTCTGTCGCCCTATGCATTGACCCGATGTGGCAGTATCTTCGGGTAGTGAACAGTGCACCACCCCATTCCAGTGTTAAACAAGAAAGATTCTCATTTAATCCTCCGTGGGTGAGAATTTGAGTTTGAGAATTGGAGACCAAAATGATGAGTTGCACTGACTGGTTTATGAACGTCTATTCATTTAGCGTTTTAATGACCATGTTTGCACACTGATTGGTGTAAAAAAATAAAATAAAACTAAATAATAATAATCTAGCACACCTGTGCAGGTTTGACATGACATGACAGGTAGCTGTCTTGTGGGTGGTGCTGAATCCTGTTAAATGACATGAGGGTCTCATGCCTATACACAAGGGTGTGTCATTGCTGTTGCTTGACCATGCATTGGTTTCTGTGGTCAGTGAATGATAAAAACAAAATTTACCATCCATTGATGGATGGGAAATCCGCCATGAGGCATTTGTTTTTAGAAACTGCTGCTCACAACCAATGTTGCAATGGAGTGTCTCCATCTGCTGGTGGTATTGGAAAGGCATTAGTGCTATGACAGGGTCTGAAGAAGAAGAAGAAGAAGACGGAAAAAAATATATATAAAAAGAAAAAGAGAGAGAGAGAGAGAGACTGACTTAGTGAGCGAGTGAGTGAGAGAGTGAGAGTGAGTGAGAGTGAATGAGTGAGTGAGTGATTGAGTGAGTGAGTGAGTGAGAACAAATGAGTTAAAGCAAGTGAGTGAGAGAGATCGAATGAATGAAAGTCTGAATGACAGAAAGAAAAAAGGATGAAGAAAGAAGCATGAAGAAAAAAAAATGTATATGGAGTTGCTGACATGAGTGCAATCTACAAAGCCGTTGAGGCTGATCCTCATGGGAGGATTATTGCACCAGGACCCTTAGCACTTTTAAAATGCCATTCAATGCCACGGGCTAGATGTAAACTGCAGATGACCATGTTGTGGTAGTTACCATGGATACCCAAGTGATGTGTGAGCTAACACATAGGCCCAACAGATTCCAAGAAGGCCAGAATCACCAGCGGCACCACCATCGATTGTCAGGTCACCCGGATTCAGCAAATACCAGAGTCCAAAATGATGCAGGTTTATACTGTTAATTTTCAGTTTATCGTTACAGTTGGTGTTATTCCATGTCGGAAGGGACGCAGCTACAGCCAGTGGGGTAACTAGAGACAGGCAGGCAGCTATGTGCAACAAAGGTAGGCGTGTTGTTTTCATATGCAGATCTGAAATATTGTCTTATATGCAAGAGGAGGAGTGATGGGGGTTCAGGCAAAAGCCAGGCTATGGATTGCATTGCTAAATGCTCCATCAGAGTGCAATGGTCGCCTGTCCTTTTTTTAAGTGATGATGTGGGTTTAGCCTGTGCTGTATGTATGTATGGGTGGCTGACTGCCACCCACCCAGAAAGTGTATGGGAGGCTGGTTGGCTGCCAGCCTTCCTTCCATTCCTATGAGTAATGTGAGTGCTCATGAAGGGGACATGGTTGGGTCCACCCCTTTCCCGGTTATCCCCTCTAGGCCTTTTGGCTTAGATCAAGTGTAAAAAAAGAAAGGATCTTGCGACAGATTGCATCCTGAGGCACGTTTTTTTTTTGTGTGAATACTTGCACTTGGGTGACTTGTGAGCACATACTGATACATACGTTCCCTATCTGGGGACCATAAATTAAATGGATTTTTGAGAAAGGGAGCTGATTTGGAAGCTTGCTTCTGTTGCCCTATGCATTGACCCGATGTGGCAGTATCTTCGGGTAGTGAACAGTGCACCACCCCATTCCAGTGTTAAACAAGAAAGATTCTCATTTAATCCTCCGTGGGTGAGAATTTGAGTTTGAGAATTGGAGACCAAAATGATGAGTTGCACTGACTGGTTTATGAACGTCTATTCATTTAGCGTTTTAATGACCATGTTTGCACACTGATTGGTGTAAAAAAATAAAATAAAACTAAATAATAATAATCTAGCACACCTGTGCAGGTTTGACATGACATGACAGGTAGCTGTCTTGTGGGTGGTGCTGAATCCTGTTAAATGACATGAGGGTCTCATGCCTATACACAAGGGTGTGTCATTGCTGTTGCTTGACCATGCATTGGTTTCTGTGGTCAGTGAATGATAAAAACAAAATTTACCATCCATTGATGGATGGGAAATCCGCCATGAGGCATTTGTTTTTAGAAACTGCTGCTCACAACCAATGTTGCAATGGAGTGTCTCCATCTGCTGGTGGTATTGGAAAGGCATTAGTGCTATGACAGGGTCTGAAGAAGAAGAAGAAGAAGAAGACGGAAAAAAATATATATAAAAAGAAAAAGAGAGAGAGAGAGAGAGACTGACTTAGTGAGCGAGTGAGTGAGAGAGTGAGAGTGAGTGAGAGTGAATGAGTGAGTGAGTGATTGAGTGAGTGAGTGAGTGAGAACAAATGAGTTAAAGCAAGTGAGTGAGAGAGATCGAATGAATGAAAGTCTGAATGACAGAAAGAAAAAAGGATGAAGAAAGAAGCATGAAGAAAAAAAAAATGTATATGGAGTTGCTGACATGAGTGCAATCTACAAAGCCGTTGAGGCTGATCCTCATGGGAGGATTATTGCACCAGGACCCTTAGCACTTTTAAAATGCCATTCAATGCCACGGGCTAGATGTAAACTGCAGATGACCATGTTGTGGTAGTTACCATGGATACCCAAGTGATGTGTGAGCTAACACATAGGCCCAACAGATTCCAAGAAGGCCAGAATCACCAGCGGCACCACCATCGATTGTCAGGTCACCCGGATTCAGCAAATACCAGAGTCCAAAATGATGCAGGTTTATACTGTTAATTTTCAGTTTATCGTTACAGTTGGTGTTATTCCATGTCGGAAGGGACGCAGCTACAGCCAGTGGGGTAACTAGAGACAGGCAGGCAGCTATGTGCAACAAAGGTAGGCGTGTTGTTTTCATATGCAGATCTGAAATATTGTCTTATATGCAAGAGGAGGAGTGATGGGGGTTCAGGCAAAAGCCAGGCTATGGATTGCATTGCTAAATGCTCCATCAGAGTGCAATGGTCGCCTGTCCTTTTTTTAAGTGATGATGTGGGTTTAGCCTGTGCTGTATGTATGTATGGGTGGCTGACTGCCACCCACCCAGAAAGTGTATGGGAGGCTGGTTGGCTGCCAGCCTTCCTTCCATTCCTATGAGTAATGTGAGTGCTCATGAAGGGGACATGGTTGGGTCCACCCCTTTCCCGGTTATCCCCTCTAGGCCTTTTGGCTTAGATCAAGTGTAAAAAAAGAAAGGATCTTGCGACAGATCGCATCCTGAGGCACGTTTTTTTTTTTGTGTGAATACTTGCACTTGGGTGACTTGTGAGCACATACTGATACATACGTTCCCTATCTGGGGACCATAAATTAAATGGATTTTTGAGAAAGGGAGCTGATTTGGAAGCTTGCTTCTGTCGCCCTATGCATTGACCCGATGTGGCAGTATCTTCGGGTAGTGAACAGTGCACCACCCCATTCCAGTGTTAAACAAGAAAGATTCTCATTTAATCCTCCGTGGGTGAGAATTTGAGTTTGAGAATTGGAGACCAAAATGATGAGTTGCACTGACTGGTTTATGAACGTCTATTCATTTAGCGTTTTAATGACCATGTTTGCACACTGATTGGTGTAAAAAAATAAAATAAAACTAAATAATAATAATCTAGCACACCTGTGCAGGTTTGACATGACAGGTAGCTGTCTTGTGGGTGGTGCTGAATCCTGTTAAATGACATGAGGGTCTCATGCCTATACACAAGGGTGTGTCATTGCTGTTGCTTGACCATGCATTGGTTTCTGTGGTCAGTGAATGATAAAAACAAAATTTACCATCCATTGATGGATGGGAAATCCGCCATGAGGCATTTGTTTTTAGAAACTGCTGCTCACAACCAATGTTGCAATGGAGTGTCTCCATCTGCTGGTGGTATTGGAAAGGCATTAGTGCTATGACAGGGTCTGAAGAAGAAGAAGAAGAAGACGGAAAAAAATATATATAAAAAGAAAAAGAGAGAGAGAGAGAGAGACTGACTTAGTGAGCGAGTGAGTGAGAGAGTGAGAGTGAGTGAGAGTGAATGAGTGAGTGAGTGATTGAGTGAGTGAGTGAGTGAGTGAGTGAGAACAAATGAGTTAAAGCAAGTGAGTGAGAGAGATCGAATGAATGAAAGTCTGAATGACAGAAAGAAAAAAGGATGAAGAAAGAAGCATGAAGAAAAAAAAATGTATATGGAGTTGCTGACATGAGTGCAATCTACAAAGCCGTTGAGGCTGATCCTCATGGGAGGATTATTGCACCAGGACCCTTAGCACTTTTAAAATGCCATTCAATGCCACGGGCTAGATGTAAACTGCAGATGACCATGTTGTGGTAGTTACCATGGATACCCAAGTGATGTGTGAGCTAACACATAGGCCCAACAGATTCCAAGAAGGCCAGAATCACCAGCGGCACCACCATCGATTGTCAGGTCACCCGGATTCAGCAAATACCAGAGTCCAAAATGAAGCAGGTTTATACTGTTAATTTTCAGTTTATCGTTACAGTTGGTGTTATTCCATGTCGGAAGGGACGCAGCTACAGCCAGTGGGGTAACTAGAGACAGGCAGGCAGCTATGTGCAACAAAGGTAGGCGTGTTGTTTTCATATGCAGATCTGAAATATTGTCTTATATGCAAGAGGAGGAGTGATGGGGGTTCAGGCAAAAGCCAGGCTATGGATTGCATTGCTAAATGCTCCATCAGAGTGCAATGGTCGCCTGTCCTTTTTTTTAAGTGATGATGTGGGTTTAGCCTGTGCTGTATGTATGTATGTATGGGTGGCTGACTGCCACCCACCCAGAAAGTGTATGGGAGGCTGGTTGGCTGCCAGCCTTCCTTCCATTCCTATGAGTAATGTGAGTGCTCATGAAGGGGACATGGTTGGGTCCACCCCTTTCCCGGTTATCCCCTCTAGGCCTTTTGGCTTAGATCAAGTGTAAAAAAAGAAAGGATCTTGCGACAGATTGCATCCTGAGGCACGTTTTTTTTTGTGTGAATACTTGCACTTGGTGACTTGTGAGCACATACTGATACATACGTTCCCTATCTGGGGACCATAAATTAAATGGATTTTTGAGAAAGGGAGCTGATTTGGAAGCTTGCTTCTGTCGCCCTATGCATTGACCCGATGTGGCAGTATCTTCGGGTAGTGAACAGTGCACCACCCCATTCCAGTGTTAAACAAGAAAGATTCTCATTTAATCCTCCGTGGGTGAGAATTTGAGTTTGAGAATTGGAGACCAAAATGATGAGTTGCACTGACTGGTTTATGAACGTCTATTCATTTAGCGTTTTAATGACCATGTTTGCACACTGATTGGTGTAAAAAAATAAAATAAAACTAAATAATAATAATCTAGCACACCTGTGCAGGTTTGACATGACATGACAGGTAGCTGTCTTGTGGGTGGTGCTGAATCCTGTTAAATGACATGAGGGTCTCATGCCTATACACAAGGGTGTGTCATTGCTGTTGCTTGACCATGCATTGGTTTCTGTGGTCAGTGAATGATAAAAACAAAATTTACCATCCATTGATGGATGGGAAATCCGCCATGAGGCATTTGTTTTTAGAAACTGCTGCTCACAACCAATGTTGCAATGGAGTGTCTCCATCTGCTGGTGGTATTGGAAAGGCATTAGTGCTATGACAGGGTCTGAAGAAGAAGAAGAAGAAGACGGAAAAAAATATATATAAAAAGAAAAAGAGAGAGAGAGAGAGACTGACTTAGTGAGCGAGTGAGTGAGAGAGTGAGAGTGAGTGAGAGTGAATGAGTGAGTGAGTGATTGAGTGAGTGAGTGAGTGAGAACAAATGAGTTAAAGCAAGTGAGTGAGAGAGATCGAATGAATGAAAGTCTGAATGACAGAAAGAAAAAAGGATGAAGAAAGAAGCATGAAGAAAAAAAAATGTATATGGAGTTGCTGACATGAGTGCAATCTACAAAGCCGTTGAGGCTGATCCTCATGGGAGGATTATTGCACCAGGACCCTTAGCACTTTTAAAATGCCATTCAATGCCACGGGCTAGATGTAAACTGCAGATGACCATGTTGTGGTAGTTACCATGGATACCCAAGTGATGTGTGAGCTAACACATAGGCCCAACAGATTCCAAGAAGGCCAGAATCACCAGCGGCACCACCATCGATTGTCAGGTCACCCGGATTCAGCAAATACCAGAGTCCAAAATGAAGCAGGTTTATACTGTTAATTTTCAGTTTATCGTTACAGTTGGTGTTATTCCATGTCGGAAGGGACGCAGCTACAGCCAGTGGGGTAACTAGAGACAGGCAGGCAGCTATGTGCAACAAAGGTAGGCGTGTTGTTTTCATATGCAGATCTGAAATATTGTCTTATATGCAAGAGGAGGAGTGATGGGGGTTCAGGCAAAAGCCAGGCTATGGATTGCATTGCTAAATGCTCCATCAGAGTGCAATGGTCGCCTGTCCTTTTTTTTAAGTGATGATGTGGGTTTAGCCTGTGCTGTATGTATGTATGGGTGGCTGACTGCCACCCACCCAGAAAGTGTATGGGAGGCTGGTTGGCTGCCAGCCTTCCTTCCATTCCTATGAGTAATGTGAGTGCTCATGAAGGGGACATGGTTGGGTCCACCCCTTTCCCGGTTATCCCCTCTAGGCCTTTTGGCTTAGATCAAGTGTAAAAAAAGAAAGGATCTTGCGACAGATTGCATCCTGAGGCACGTTTTTTTTTGTGTGAATACTTGCACTTGGTGACTTGTGAGCACATACTGATACATACGTTCCCTATCTGGGGACCATAAATTAAATGGATTTTTGAGAAAGGGAGCTGATTTGGAAGCTTGCTTCTGTCGCCCTATGCATTGACCCGATGTGGCAGTATCTTCGGGTAGTGAACAGTGCACCACCCCATTCCAGTGTTAAACAAGAAAGATTCTCATTTAATCCTCCGTGGGTGAGAATTTGAGTTTGAGAATTGGAGACCAAAATGATGAGTTGCACTGACTGGTTTATGAACGTCTATTCATTTAGCGTTTTAATGACCATGTTTGCACACTGATTGGTGTAAAAAAATAAAATAAAACTAAATAATAATAATCTAGCACACCTGTGCAGGTTTCACATGACATGACAGGTAGCTGTCTTGTGGGTGGTGCTGAATCCTGTTAAATGACATGAGGGTCTCATGCCTATACACAAGGGTGTGTCATTGCTGTTGCTTGACCATGCATTGGTTTCTGTGGTCAGTGAATGATAAAAACAAAATTTACCATCCATTGATGGATGGGAAATCCGCCATGAGGCATTTGTTTTTAGAAACTGCTGCTCACAACCAATGTTGCAATGGAGTGTCTCCATCTGCTGGTGGTATTGGAAAGGCATTAGTGCTATGACAGGGTCTGAAGAAGAAGAAGAAGAAGACGGAAAAAAATATATATAAAAAGAAAAAGAGAGAGAGAGAGAGAGACTGACTTAGTGAGCGAGTGAGTGAGAGAGTGAGAGTGAGTGAGAATGAATGAGTGAGTGAGTGATTGAGTGAGTGAGTGAGTGAGTGAGAACAAATGAGTTAAAGCAAGTGAGTGAGAGAGATCGAATGAATGAAAGTCTGAATGAAAGAAAGAAAAAAGGATGAAGAAAGAAGCATGAAGAAAAAAAAATGTATATGGAGTTGCTGACATGAGTGCAATCTACAAAGCCGTTGAGGCTGATCCTCATGGGAGGATTATTGCACCAGGACCCTTAGCACTTTTAAAATGCCATTCAATGCCACGGGCTAGATGTAAACTGCAGATGACCATGTTGTGGTAGTTACCATGGATACCCAAGTGATGTGTGAGCTAACACATAGGCCCAACAGATTCCAAGAAGGCCAGAATCACCAGCGGCACCTCCATCGATTGTCAGGTCACCCGGATTCAGCAAATACCAGAGTCCAAAATGATGCAGGTTTATACTGTTAATTTTCAGTTTATCGTTACAGTTGGTGTTATTCCATGTCGGAAGGGACGCAGCTACAGCCAGTGGGGTAACTAGAGACAGGCAGGCAGCTATGTGCAACAAAGGTAGGCGTGTTGTTTTCATATGCAGATCTGAAATATTGTCTTATATGCAAGAGGAGGAGTGATGGGGGTTCAGGCAAAAGCCAGGCTATGGATTGCATTGCTAAATGCTCCATCAGAGTGCAATGGTCGCCTGTCCTTTTTTTAAGTGATGATGTGGGTTTAGCCTGTGCTGTATGTATGTATGGGTGGCTGACTGCCACCCACCCAGAAAGTGTATGGGAGGCTGGTTGGCTGCCAGCCTTCCTTCCATTCCTATGAGTAATGTGAGTGCTCATGAAGGGGACATGGTTGGGTCCACCCCTTTCCCGGTTATCCCCTCTAGGCCTTTTGGCTTAGATCAAGTGTAAAAAAAGAAAGGATCTTGCGACAGATCGCATCCTGAGGCACGTTTTTTTTTGTGTGAATACTTGCACTTGGGTGACTTGTGAGCACATACTGATACATACGTTCCCTATCTGGGGACCATAAATTAAATGGATTTTTGAGAAAGGGAGCTGATTTGGAAGCTTGCTTCTGTCGCCCTATGCATTGACCCGATGTGGCAGTATCTTCGGGTAGTGAACAGTGCACCACCCCATTCCAGTGTTAAACAAGAAAGATTCTCATTTAGTCCTCCGTGGGTGAGAATTTGAGTTTGAGAATTGGAGACCAAAATGATGAGTTGCACTGACTGGTTTATGAACGTCTATTCATTTAGCGTTTTAATGACCATGTTTGCACACTGATTGGTGTAAAAAAATAAAATAAAACTAAATAATAATAATCTAGCACACCTGTGCAGGTTTGACATGACATGACAGGTAGCTGTCTTGTGGGTGGTGCTGAATCCTGTTAAATGACATGAGGGTCTCATGCCTATACACAAGGGTGTGTCATTGCTGTTGCTTGACCATGCATTGGTTTCTGTGGTCAGTGAATGATAAAAACAAAATTTACCATCCATTGATGGATGGGAAATCCGCCATGAGGCATTTGTTTTTAGAAACTGCTGCTCACAACCAATGTTGCAATGGAGTGTCTCCATCTGCTGGTGGTATTGGAAAGGCATTAGTGCTATGACAGGGTCTGAAGAAGAAGAAGAAGACGGAAAAAAATATATATAAAAAGAAAAAGAGAGAGAGAGAGAGAGACTGACTTAGTGAGCGAGTGAGTGAGAGAGTGAGAGTGAGTGAGAGTGAATGAGTGAGTGAGTGATTGAGTGAGTGAGTGAGTGAGTGAGTGAGAACAAATGAGTTAAAGCAAGTGAGTGAGAGAGATCGAATGAATGAAAGTCT
This sequence comes from Hyla sarda, assembly GCF_029499605.1. Taxonomy (NCBI): domain Eukaryota; kingdom Metazoa; phylum Chordata; class Amphibia; order Anura; family Hylidae; genus Hyla; species Hyla sarda. The sequence continues at coordinate 113,547,586 of NC_079196.1, read as the reverse complement.
GAATGACAGAAAGAAAAAAGGATGAAGAAAGAAGCATGAAGAAAAAAAAATGTATATGGAGTTGCTGACATGAGTGCAATCTACAAAGCCGTTGAGGCTGATCCTCATGGGAGGATTATTGCACCAGGACCCTTAGCACTTTTAAAATGCCATTCAATGCCACGGGCTAGATGTAAACTGCAGATGACCATGTTGTGGTAGTTACCATGGATACCCAAGTGATGTGTGAGCTAACACATAGGCCCAACAGATTCCAAGAAGGCCAGAATCACCAGCGGCACCACCATCGATTGTCAGGTCACCCGGATTCAGCAAATACCAGAGTCCAAAATGATGCAGGTTTATACTGTTAATTTTCAGTTTATCGTTACAGTTGGTGTTATTCCATGTCGGAAGGGACGCAGCTACAGCCAGTGGGGTAACTAGAGACAGGCAGGCAGCTATGTGCAACAAAGGTAGGCGTGTTGTTTTCATATGCAGATCTGAAATATTGTCTTATATGCAAGAGGAGGAGTGATGGGGGTTCAGGCAAAAGCCAGGCTATGGATTGCATTGCTAAATGCTCCATCAGAGTGCAATGGTCGCCTGTCCTTTTTTTAAGTGATGATGTGGGTTTAGCCTGTGCTGTATGTATGTATGGGTGGCTGACTGCCACCCACCCAGAAAGTGTATGGGAGGCTGGTTGGCTGCCAGCCTTCCTTCCATTCCTATGAGTAATGTGAGTGCTCATGAAGGGGACATGGTTGGGTCCACCCCTTTCCCGGTTATCCCCTCTAGGCCTTTTGGCTTAGATCAAGTGTAAAAAAAGAAAGGATCTTGCGACAGATCGCATCCTGAGGCACGTTTTTTTTTTGTGTGAATACTTGCACTTGGGTGACTTGTGAGCACATACTGATACATACGTTCCCTATCTGGGGACCATAAATTAAATGGATTTTTGAGAAAGGGAGCTGATTTGGAAGCTTGCTTCTGTCGCCCTATGCATTGACCCGATGTGGCAGTATCTTCGGGTAGTGAACAGTGCACCACCCCATTCCAGTGTTAAACAAGAAAGATTCTCATTTAATCCTCCGTGGGTGAGAATTTGAGTTTGAGAATTGGAGACCAAAATGATGAGTTGCACTGACTGGTTTATGAACGTCTATTCATTTAGCGTTTTAATGACCATGTTTGCACACTGATTGGTGTAAAAAAATAAAATAAAACTAAATAATAATAATCTAGCACACCTGTGCAGGTTTGACATGACATGACAGGTAGCTGTCTTGTGGGTGGTGCTGAATCCTGTTAAATGACATGAGGGTCTCATGCCTATACACAAGGGTGTGTCATTGCTGTTGCTTGACCATGCATTGGTTTCTGTGGTCAGTGAATGATAAAAACAAAATTTACCATCCATTGATGGATGGGAAATCCGCCATGAGGCATTTGTTTTTAGAAACTGCTGCTCACAACCAATGTTGCAATGGAGTGTCTCCATCTGCTGGTGGTATTGGAAAGGCATTAGTGCTATGACAGGGTCTGAAGAAGAAGAAGAAGAAGACGGAAAAAAATATATATAAAAAGAGAGAGAGAGAGAGAGAGAGACTGACTTAGTGAGCGAGTGAGTGAGAGAGTGAGAGTGAGTGAGAGTGAATGAGTGAGTGAGTGATTGAGTGAGTGAGTGAGTGAGAACAAATGAGTTAAAGCAAGTGAGTGAGAGAGATCGAATGAATGAAAGTCTGAATGACAGAAAGAAAAAAGGATGAAGAAAGAAGCATGAAGAAAAAAAAATGTATATGGAGTTGCTGACATGAGTGCAATCTACAAAGCCGTTGAGGCTGATCTTCATGGGAGGATTATTGCACCAGGACCCTTAGCACTTTTAAAATGCCATTCAATGCCACGGGCTAGATGTAAACTGCAGATGACCATGTTGTGGTAGTTACCATGGAAACCCAAGTGATGTGTGAGCTAACACATAGGCCCAACAGATTCCAAGAAGGCCAGAATCACCAGCGGCACCACCATCGATTGTCAGGTCACCCGGATTCAGCAAATACCAGAGTCCAAAATGATGCAGGTTTATACTGTTAATTTTCAGTTTATCGTTACAGTTGGTGTTATTCCATGTCGGAAGGGACGCAGCTACAGCCAGTGGGGTAACTAGAGACAGGCAGGCAGCTATGTGCAACAAAGGTAGGCGTGTTGTTTTCATATGCAGATCTGAAATATTGTCTTATATGCAAGAGGAGGAGTGATGGGGGTTCAGGCAAAAGCCAGGCTATGGATTGCATTGCTAAATGCTCCATCAGAGTGCAATGGTCGCCTGTCCTTTTTTTAAGTGATGATGTGGGTTTAGCCTGTGCTGTATGTATGTATGGGTGGCTGACTGCCACCCACCCAGAAAGTGTATGGGAGGCTGGTTGGCTGCCAGCCTTCCTTCCATTCCTATGAGTAATGTGAGTGCTCATGAAGGGGACATGGTTGGGTCCACCCCTTTCCCGGTTATCCCCTCTAGGCCTTTTGGCTTAGATCAAGTGTAAAAAAAGAAAGGATCTTGCGACAGATCGCATCCTGAGGCACGTTTTTTTTTGTGTGAATACTTGCACTTGGGTGACTTGTGAGCACATACTGATACATACGTTCCCTATCTGGGGACCATAAATTAAATGGATTTTTGAGAAAGGGAGCTGATTTGGAAGCTTGCTTCTGTCGCCCTATGCATTGTCCCGATGTGGCAGTATCTTCGGGTAGTGAACAGTGCACCACCCCATTCCAGTGTTAAACAAGAAAGATTCTCATTTAATCCTCCGTGGGTGAGAATTTGAGTTTGAGAATTGGAGACCAAAATGATGAGTTGCACTGACTGGTTTATGAACGTCTATTCATTTAGCGTTTTAATGACCATGTTTGCACACTGATTGGTGTAAAAAAATAAAATAAAACTAAATAATAATAATCTAGCACACCTGTGCAGGTTTGACATGACATGACAGGTAGCTGTCTTGTGGGTGGTGCTGAATCCTGTTAAATGACATGAGGGTCTCATGCCTATACACAAGGGTGTGTCATTGCTGTTGCTTGACCATGCATTGGTTTCTGTGGTCAGTGAATGATAAAAACAAAATTTACCATCCATTGATGGATGGGAAATCCGCCATGAGGCATTTGTTTTTAGAAACTGCTGCTCACAACCAATGTTGCAATGGAGTGTCTCCATCTGCTGGTGGTATTGGAAAGGCATTAGTGCTATGACAGGGTCTGAAGAAGAAGAAGACGGAAAAAAATATATATAAAAAGAAAAAGAGAGAGAGAGAGAGAGACTGACTTAGTGAGCGAGTGAGTGAGAGAGTGAGAGTGAGTGAGAGTGAATGAGTGAGTGAGTGATTGAGTGAGTGAGTGAGTGAGAACAAATGAGTTAAAGCAAGTGAGTGAGAGAGATCGAATGAATGAAAGTCTGAATGACAGAAAGAAAAAAGGATGAAGAAAGAAGCATGAAGAAAAAAAAATGTATATGGAGTTGCTGACATGAGTGCAATCTACAAAGCCGTTGAGGCTGATCCTCATGGGAGGATTATTGCACCAGGACCCTTAGCACTTTTAAAATGCCATTCAATGCCACGGGCTAGATGTAAACTGCAGATGACCATGTTGTGGTAGTTACCATGGATACCCAAGTGATGTGTGAGCTAACACATAGGCCCAACAGATTCCAAGAAGGCCAGAATCACCAGCGGCACCACCATCGATTGTCAGGTCACCCGGATTCAGCAAATACCAGAGTCCAAAATGATGCAGGTTTATACTGTTAATTTTCAGTTTATCGTTACAGTTGGTGTTATTCCATGTCGGAAGGGACGCAGCTACAGCCAGTGGGGTAACTAGAGACAGGCAGGCAGCTATGTGCAACAAAGGTAGGCGTGTTGTTTTCATATGCAGATCTGAAATATTGTCTTATATGCAAGAGGAGGAGTGATGGGGGTTCAGGCAAAAGCCAGGCTATGGATTGCATTGCTAAATGCTCCATCAGAGTGCAATGGTCGCCTGTCCTTTTTTTAAGTGATGATGTGGGTTTAGCCTGTGCTGTATGTATGTATGGGTGGCTGACTGCCACCCACCCAGAAAGTGTATGGGAGGCTGGTTGGCTGCCAGCCTTCCTTCCATTCCTATGAGTAATGTGAGTGCTCATGAAGGGGACATGGTTGGGTCCACCCCTTTCCCGGTTATCCCCTCTAGGCCTTTTGGCTTAGATCAAGTGTAAAAAAAAGAAAGGATCTTGCGACAGATTGCATCCTGAGGCACGTTTTTTTTTGTGTGAATACTTGCACTTGGGTGACTTGTGAGCACATACTGATACATACGTTCCCTATCTGGGGACCATAAATTAAATGGATTTTTGAGAAAGGGAGCTGATTTGGAAGCTTGCTTCTGTCGCCCTATGCATTGACCCGATGTGGCAGTATCTTCGGGTAGTGAACAGTGCACCACCCCCATTCCAGTGTTAAACAAGAAAGATTCTCATTTAATCCTCCGTGGGTGAGAATTTGAGTTTGAGAATTGGAGACCAAAATGATGAGTTGCACTGACTGGTTTATGAACGTCTATTCATTTAGCGTTTTAATGACCATGTTTGCACACTGATTGGTGTAAAAAAATAAAATAAAACTAAATAATAATAATCTAGCACACCTGTGCAGGTTTGACATGACATGACAGGTAGCTGTCTTGTGGGTGGTGCTGAATCCTGTTAAATGACATGAGGGTCTCATGCCTATACACAAGGGTGTGTCATTGCTGTTGCTTGACCATGCATTGGTTTCTGTGGTCAGTGAATGATAAAAACAAAATTTACCATCCATTGATGGATGGGAAATCCGCCATGAGGCATTTGTTTTTAGAAACTGCTGCTCACAACCAATGTTGCAATGGAGTGTCTCCATCTGCTGGTGGTATTGGAAAGGCATTAGTGCTATGACAGGGTCTGAAGAAGAAGAAGAAGAAGACGGAAAAAAATATATATAAAAAGAAAAAGAGAGAGAGAGAGAGAGAGACTGACTTAGTGAGCGAGTGAGTGAGAGAGTGAGAGTGAGTGAGAGTGAATGAGTGAGTGAGTGATTGAGTGAGTGAGTGAGTGAGTGAGAACAAATGAGTTAAAGCAAGTGAGTGAGAGAGATCGAATGAATGAAAGTCTGAATGACAGAAAGAAAAAAGGATGAAGAAAGAAGCATGAAGAAAAAAAAATGTATATGGAGTTGCTGACATGAGTGCAATCTACAAAGCCGTTGAGGCTGATCCTCATGGGAGGATTATTGCACCAGGACCCTTAGCACTTTTAAAATGCCATTCAATGCCACGGGCTAGATGTAAACTGCAGATGACCATGTTGTGGTAGTTACCATGGATACCCAAGTGATGTGTGAGCTAACACATAGGCCCAACAGATTCCAAGAAGGCCAGAATCACCAGCGGCACCACCATCGATTGTCAGGTCACCCGGATTCAGCAAATACCAGAGTCCAAAATGATGCAGGTTTATACTGTTAATTTTCAGTTTATCGTTACAGTTGGTGTTATTCCATGTCGGAAGGGACGCAGCTACAGCCAGTGGGGTAACTAGAGACAGGCAGGCAGCTATGTGCAACAAAGGTAGGCGTGTTGTTTTCATATGCAGATCTGAAATATTGTCTTATATGCAAGAGGAGGAGTGATGGGGGTTCAGGCAAAAGCCAGGCTATGGATTGCATTGCTAAATGCTCCATCAGAGTGCAATGGTCGCCTGTCCTTTTTTTAAGTGATGATGTGGGTTTAGCCTGTGCTGTATGTATGTATGGGTGGCTGACTGCCACCCACCCAGAAAGTGTATGGGAGGCTGGTTGGCTGCCAGCCTTCCTTCCATTCCTATGAGTAATGTGAGTGCTCATGAAGGGGACATGGTTGGGTCCACCCCTTTCCCGGTTATCCCCTCTAGGCCTTTTGGCTTAGATCAAGTGTAAAAAAAGAAATGATCTTGCGACAGATCGCATCCTGAGGCACGTTTTTTTTTTGTGTGAATACTTGCACTTGGGTGACTTGTGAGCACATACTGATACATACGTTCCCTATCTGGGGACCATAAATTAAATGGATTTTTGAGAAAGGGAGCTGATTTGGAAGCTTGCTTCTGTCGCCCTATGCATTGACCCGATGTGGCAGTATCTTCGGGTAGTGAACAGTGCACCACCCCATTCCAGTGTTAAACAAGAAAGATTCTCATTTAATCCTCCGTGGGTGAGAATTTGAGTTTGAGAATTGGAGACCAAAATGATGAGTTGCACTGACTGGTTTATGAACGTCTATTCATTTAGCGTTTTAATGACCATGTTTGCACACTGATTGGTGTAAAAAAATAAAATAAAACTAAATAATAATAATCTAGCACACCTGTGCAGGTTTGACATGACATGACAGGTAGCTGTCTTGTGGGTGGTGCTGAATCCTGTTAAATGACATGAGGGTCTCATGCCTATACACAAGGGTGTGTCATTGCTGTTGCTTGACCATGCATTGGTTTCTGTGGTCAGTGAATGATAAAAACAAAATTTACCATCCATTGATGGATGGGAAATCCGCCATGAGGCATTTGTTTTTAGAAACTGCTGCTCACAACCAATGTTGCAATGGAGTGTCTCCATCTGCTGGTGGTATTGGAAAGGCATTAGTGCTATGACAGGGTCTGAAGAAGAAGAAGAAGAAGACGGAAAAAAATATATATAAAAAGAAAAAGAGAGAGAGAGAGAGAGACTGACTTAGTGAGCGAGTGAGTGAGAGAGTGAGAGTGAGTGAGAGTGAATGAATGAGTGAGTGAGTGATTGAGTGAGTGAGTGAGTGAGTGAGAACAAATGAGTTAAAGCAAGTGAGTGAGAGAGATCGAATGAATGAAAGTCTGAATGACAGAAAGAAAAAAGGATGAAGAAAGAAGCATGAAGAAAAAAAAAATGTATATGGAGTTGCTGACATGAGTGCAATCTACAAAGCCGTTGAGGCTGATCCTCATGGGAGGATTATTGCACCAGGACCCTTAGCACTTTTAAAATGCCATTCAATGCCACGGGCTAGATGTAAACTGCAGATGACCATGTTGTGGTAGTTACCATGGATACCCAAGTGATGTGTGAGCTAACACATAGGCCCAACAGATTCCAAGAAGGCCAGAATCACCAGCGGCACCACCATCGATTGTCAGGTCACCCGGATTCAGCAAATACCAGAGTCCAAAATGATGCAGGTTTATACTGTTAATTTTCAGTTTATCGTTACAGTTGGTGTTATTCCATGTCGGAAGGGACGCAGCTACAGCCAGTGGGGTAACTAGAGACAGGCAGGCAGCTATGTGCAACAAAGGTAGGCGTGTTGTTTTCATATGCAGATCTGAAATATTGTCTTATATGCAAGAGGAGGAGTGATGGGGGTTCAGGCAAAAGCCAGGCTATGGATTGCATTGCTAAATGCTCCATCAGAGTGCAATGGTCGCCTGTCCTTTTTTTAAGTGATGATGTGGGTTTAGCCTGTGCTGTATGTATGTATGGGTGGCTGACTGCCACCCACCCAGAAAGTGTATGGGAGGCTGGTTGGCTGCCAGCCTTCCTTCCATTCCTATGAGTAATGTGAGTGCTCATGAAGGGGACATGGTTGGGTCCACCCCTTTCCCGGTTATCCCCTCTAGGCCTTTTGGCTTAGATCAAGTGTAAAAAAAGAAAGGATCTTGCGACAGATCGCATCCTGAGGCACGTTTTTTTTTGTGTGAATACTTGCACTTGGGTGACTTGTGAGCACATACTGATACATACGTTCCCTATCTGGGGACCATAAATTAAATGGATTTTTGAGAAAGGGAGCTGATTTGGAAGCTTGCTTCTGTCGCCCTATGCATTGACCCGATGTGGCAGTATCTTCGGGTAGTGAACAGTGCACCACCCCATTCCAGTGTTAAACAAGAAAGATTCTCATTTAATCCTCCGTGGGTGAGAATTTGAGTTTGAGAATTGGAGACCAAAATGATGAGTTGCACTGACTGGTTTATGAACGTCTATTCATTTAGCGTTTTAATGACCATGTTTGCACACTGATTGGTGTAAAAAAATAAAATAAAACTAAATAATAATAATCTAGCACACCTGTGCAGGTTTGACATGACATGACAGGTAGCTGTCTTGTGGGTGGTGCTGAATCCTGTTAAATGACATGAGGGTCTCATGCCTATACACAAGGGTGTGTCATTGCTGTTGCTTGACCATGCATTGGTTTCTGTGGTCAGTGAATGATAAAAACAAAATGTACCATCCATTGATGGATGGGAAATCCGCCATGAGGCATTTGTTTTTAGAAACTGCTGCTCACAACCAATGTTGCAATGGAGTGTCTCCATCTGCTGGTGGTATTGGAAAGGCATTAGTGCTATGACAGGGTCTGAAGAAGAAGAAGAAGAAGAAGAAGAAGACGGAAAAAAATATATATAAAAAGAAAAAGAGAGAGAGAGAGAGAGACTGACTTAGTGAGCGAGTGAGTGAGAGAGTGAAAGTGAGTGAGAGTGAATGAGTGAGTGAGTGATTGAGTGAGTGAGTGAGTGAGTGAGAACAAATGAGTTAAAGCAAGTGAGTGAGAGAGATCGAATGAATGAAAGTCTGAATGACAGAAAGAAAAAAGGATGAAGAAAGAAGCATGAAGAAAAAAAAATGTATATGGAGTTGCTGACATGAGTGCAATCTACAAAGCCGTTGAGGCTGATCCTCATGGGAGGATTATTGCACCAGGACCCTTAGCACTTTTAAAATGCCATTCAATGCCACGGGCTAGATGTAAACTGCAGATGACCATGTTGTGGTAGTTACCATGGATACCCAAGTGATGTGTGAGCTAACACATAGGCCCAACAGATTCCAAGAAGGCCAGAATCACCAGCGGCACCACCATCGATTGTCAGGTCACCCGGATTCAGCAAATACCAGAGTCCAAAATGATGCAGGTTTATACTGTTAATTTTCAGTTTATCGTTACAGTTGGTGTTATTCCATGTCGGAAGGGACGCAGCTACAGCCAGTGGGGTAACTAGAGACAGGCAGGCAGCTATGTGCAACAAAGGTAGGCGTGTTATTTTCATATGCAGATCTGAAATATTGTCTTATATGCAAGAGGAGGAGTGATGGGGGTTCAGGCAAAAGCCAGGCTATGGATTGCATTGCTAAATGCTCCATCAGAGTGCAATGGTCGCCTGTCCTTTTTTTAAGTGATGATGTGGGTTTAGCCTGTGCTGTATGTATGTATGGGTGGCTGACTGCCACCCACCCAGAAAGTGTATGGGAGGCTGGTTGGCTGCCAGCCTTCCTTCCATTCCTATGAGTAATGTGAGTGCTCATGAAGGGGACATGGTTGGGTCCACCCCTTTCCCGGTTATCCCATCTAGGCCTTTTGGCTTAGATCAAGTGTAAAAAAAGAAAGGATCTTGCGACAGATCGCATCCTGAGGCACGTTTTTTTTTTTTGTGTGAATACTTGCACTTGGGTGACTTGTGAGCACATACTGATACATACGTTCCCTATCTGGGGACCATAAATTAAATGGATTTTTGAGAAAGGGAGCTGATTTGGAAGCTTGCTTCTGTCGCCCTATGCATTGACCCGATGTGGCAGTATCTTCGGGTAGTGAACAGTGCACCACCCCATTCCAGTGTTAAACAAGAAAGATTCTCATTTAATCCTCCGTGGGTGAGAATTTGAGTTTGAGAATTGGAGACCAAAATGATGAGTTGCACTGACTGGTTTATGAACGTCTATTCATTTAGCGTTTTAATGACCATGTTTGCACACTGATTGGTGTAAAAAAATAAAATAAAACTAAATAATTATAATCTAGCACACCTGTGCAGGTTTGACATGACATGACAGGTAGCTGTCTTGTGGGTGGTGCTGAATCCTGTTAAATGACATGAGGGTCTCATGCCTATACACAAGGGTGTGTCATTGCTGTTGCTTGACCATGCATTGGTTTCTGTGGTCAGTGAATGATAAAAACAAAATTTACCATCCATTGATGGATGGGAAATCCGCCATGAGGCATTTGTTTTTAGAAACTGCTGCTCACAACCAATGTTGCAATGGAGTGTCTCCATCTGCTGGTGGTATTGGAAAGGCATTAGTGCTATGACAGGGTCTGAAGAAGAAGAAGAAGAAGACGGAAAAAAATATATATAAAAAGAAAAAGAGAGAGAGAGAGAGAGACTGACTTAGTGAGCGAGTGAGTGAGAGAGTGAGAGTGAGTGAGAGTGAATGAGTGAGTGAGTGATTGAGTGAGTGAGTGAGTGAGTGAGAACAAATGAGTTAAAGCAAGTGAGTGAGAGAGATCGAATGAATGAAAGTCTGAATGACAGAAAGAAAAAAGGATGAAGAAAGAAGCATGAAGAAAAAAAAATGTATATGGAGTTGCTGACATGAGTGCAATCTACAAAGCCGTTGAGGCTGATCCTCATGGGAGGATTATTGCACCAGGACCCTTAGCACTTTTAAAATGCCATTCAATGCCACGGGCTAGATGTAAACTGCAGATGACCATGTTGTGGTAGTTACCATGGATACCCAAGTGATGTGTGAGCTAACACATAGGCCCAACAGATTCCAAGAAGGCCAGAATCACCAGCGGCACCACCATCGATTGTCAGGTCACCCGGATTCAGCAAATACCAGAGTCCAAAATGATGCAGGTTTATACTGTTAATTTTCAGTTTATCGTTACAGTTGGTGTTATTCCATGTCGGAAGGGACGCAGCTACAGCCAGTGGGGTAACTAGAGACAGGCAGGCAGCTATGTGCAACAAAGGTAGGCGTGTTGTTTTCATATGCAGATCTGAAATATTGTCTTATATGCAAGAGGAGGAGTGATGGGGGTTCAGGCAAAAGCCAGGCTATGGATTGCATTGCTAAATGCTCCATCAGAGTGCAATGGTCGCCTGTCCTTTTTTTAAGTGATGATGTGGGTTTAGCCTGTGCTGTATGTATGTATGGGTGGCTGACTGCCACCCACCCAGAAAGTGTATGGGAGGCTGGTTGGCTGCCAGCCTTCCTTCCATTCCTATGAGTAATGTGAGTGCTCATGAAGTGGACATGGTTGGGTCCACCCCTTTCCCGGTTATCCCCTCTAGGCCTTTTGGCTTAGATCAAGTGTAAAAAAAGAAAGGATCTTGCGACAGATCGCATCCTGAGGCACGTTTTTTTTTTGTGTGAATACTTGCACTTGGGTGACTTGTGAGCACATACTGATACATACGTTCCCTATCTGGGGACCATAAATTAAATGGATTTTTGAGAAAGGGAGCTGATTTGGAAGCTTGCTTCTGTCGCCCTATGCATTGACCCGATGTGGCAGTATCTTCGGGTAGTGAACAGTGCACCACCCCATTCCAGTGTTAAACAAGAAAGATTCTCATTTAATCCTCCGTGGGTGAGAATTTGAGTTTGAGAATTGGAGACCAAAATGATGAGTTGCACTGACTGGTTTATGAACGTCTATTCATTTAGCGTTTTAATGACCATGTTTGCACACTGATTGGTGTAAAAAAATAAAATAAAACTAAATAATAATAATCTAGCACACCTGTGCAGGTTTGACATGACATGACAGGTAGCTGTCTTGTGGGTGGTGCTGAATCCTGTTAAATGACATGAGGGTCTCATGCCTATACACAAGGGTGTGTCATTGCTGTTGCTTGACCATGCATTGGTTTCTGTGGTCAGTGAATGATAAAAACAAAATTTACCATCCATTGATGGATGGGAAATCCGCCATGAGGCATTTGTTTTTAGAAACTGCTGCTCACAACCAATGTTGCAATGGAGTGTCTCCATCTGCTGGTGGTATTGGAAAGGCATTAGTGCTATGACAGGGTCTGAAGAAGAAGAAGAAGAAGACGGAAAAAAATATATATAAAAAGAAAAAGAGAGAGAGAGAGAGAGAGACTGACTTAGTGAGCGAGTGAGTGAGAGAGTGAGAGTGAGTGAGAGTGAATGAGTGAGTGAGTGATTGAGTGAGTGAGTGAGTGAGTGAGAACAAATGAGTTAAAGCAAGTGAGTGAGAGAGATCGAATGAATGAAAGTCTGAATGACAGAAAGAAAAAAGGATGAAGAAAGAAGCATGAAGAAAAAAAAATGTATATGGAGTTGCTGACATGAGTGCAATCTACAAAGCCGTTGAGGCTGATCCTCATGGGAGGATTATTGCACCAGGACCCTTAGCACTTTTAAAATGCCATTCAATGCCACGGGCTAGATGTAAACTGCAGATGACCATGTTGTGGTAGTTACCATGGATACCCAAGTGATGTGTGAGCTAACACATAGGCCCAACAGATTCCAAGAAGGCCAGAATCACCAGCGGCACCACCATCGATTGTCAGGTCACCCGGATTCAGCAAATACCAGAGTCCAAAATGATGCAGGTTTATACTGTTAATTTTCAGTTTATCGTTACAGTTGGTGTTATTCCATGTCGGAAGGGACGCAGCTACAGCCAGTGGGGTAACTAGAGACAGGCAGGCAGCTATGTGCAACAAAGGTAGGCGTGTTGTTTTCATATGCAGATCTGAAATATTGTCTTATATGCAAGAGGAGGAGTGATGGGGGTTCAGGCAAAAGCCAGGCTATGGATTGCATTGCTAAATGCTCCATCAGAGTGCAATGGTCGCCTGTCCTTTTTTTAAGTGATGATGTGGGTTTAGCCTGTGCTGTATGTATGTATGGGTGGCTGACTGCCACCCACCCAGAAAGTGTATGGGAGGCTGGTTGGCTGCCAGCCTTCCTTCCATTCCTATGAGTAATGTGAGTGCTCATGAAGTGGACATGGTTGGGTCCACCCCTTTCCCGGTTATCCCCTCTAGGCCTTTTGGCTTAGATCAAGTGTAAAAAAAGAAAGGATCTTGCGACAGATCGCATCCTGAGGCACGTTTTTTTTTGTGTGAATACTTGCACTTGGGTGACTTGTGAGCACATACTGATACATACGTTCCCTATCTGGGGACCATAAATTAAATGGATTTTTGAGAAAGGGAGCTGATTTGGAAGCTTGCTTCTGTCGCCCTATGCATTGACCCGATGTGGCAGTATCTTCGGGTAGTGAACAGTGCACCACCCCATTCCAGTGTTAAACAAGAAAGATTCTCATTTAATCCTCCGTGGGTGAGAATTTGAGTTTGAGAATTGGAGACCAAAATGATGAGTTGCACTGACTGGTTTATGAACGTCTATTCATTTAGCGTTTTAATGACCATGTTTGCACACTGATTGGTGTAAAAAAATAAAATAAAACTAAATAATAATAATCTAGCACACCTGTGCAGGTTTGACATGACATGACAGGTAGCTGTCTTGTGGGTGGTGCTGAATCCTGTTAAATGACATGAGGGTCTCATGCCTATACACAAGGGTGTGTCATTGCTGTTGCTTGACCATGCATTGGTTTCTGTGGTCAGTGAATGATAAAAACAAAATTTACCATCCATTGATGGATGGGAAATCCGCCATGAGGCATTTGTTTTTAGAAACTGCTGCTCACAACCAATGTTGCAATGGAGTGTCTCCATCTGCTGGTGGTATTGGAAAGGCATTAGTGCTATGACAGGGTCTGAAGAAGAAGAAGAAGAAGACGGAAAAAAATATATATAAAAAGAAAAAGAGAGAGAGAGAGACTGACTTAGTGAGCGAGTGAGTGAGAGAGTGAGAGTGAGTGAGAGTGAATGAGTGAGTGAGTGATTGAGTGAGTGAGTGAGTGAGTGAGAACAAATGAGTTAAAGCAAGTGAGTGAGAGAGATCGAATGAATGAAAGTCTGAATGACAGAAAGAAAAAAGGATGAAGAAAGAAGCATGAAGAAAAAAAAATGTATATGGAGTTGCTGACATGAGTGCAATCTACAAAGCCGTTGAGGCTGATCCTCATGGGAGGATTATTGCACCAGGACCCTTAGCACTTTTAAAATGCCATTCAATGCCACGGGCTAGATGTAAACTGCAGATGACCATGTTGTGGTAGTTACCATGGATACCCAAGTGATGTGTGAGCTAACACATAGGCCCAACAGATTCCAAGAAGGCCAGAATCACCAGCGGCACCACCATCGATTGTCAGGTCACCCGGATTCAGCAAATACCAGAGTCCAAAATGATGCAGGTTTATACTGTTAATTTTCAGTTTATCGTTACAGTTGGTGTTATTCCATGTCGGAAGGGACGCAGCTACAGCCAGTGGGGTAACTAGAGACAGGCAGGCAGCTATGTGCAACAAAGGTAGGCGTGTTGTTTTCATATGCAGATCTGAAATATTGTCTTATATGCAAGAGGAGGAGTGATGGGGGTTCAGGCAAAAGCCAGGCTATGGATTGCATTGCTAAATGCTCCATCAGAGTGCAATGGTCGCCTGTCCTTTTTTTAAGTGATGATGTGGGTTTAGCCTGTGCTGTATGTATGTATGGGTGGCTGACTGCCACCCACCCAGAAAGTGTATGGGAGGCTGGTTGGCTGCCAGCCTTCCTTCCATTCCTATGAGTAATGTGAGTGCTCATGAAGGGGACATGGTTGGGTCCACCCCTTTCCCGGTTATCCCCTCTAGGCCTTTTGGCTTAGATCAAGTGTAAAAAAAGAAAGGATCTTGCGACAGATCGCATCCTGAGGCACGTTTTTTTTTGTGTGAATACTTGCACTTGGGTGACTTGTGAGCACATACTGATACATACGTTCCCTATCTGGGGACCATAAATTAAATGGATTTTTGAGAAAGGGAGCTGATTTGGAAGCTTGCTTCTGTCGCCCTATGCATTGACCCGATGTGGCAGTATCTTCGGGTAGTGAACAGTGCACCACCCCATTCCAGTGTTAAACAAGAAAGATTCTCATTTAATCCTCCGTGGGTGAGAATTTGAGTTTGAGAATTGGAGACCAAAATGATGAGTTGCACTGACTGGTTTATGAACGTCTATTCATTTAGCGTTTTAATGACCATGTTTGCACACTGATTGGTGTAAAAAAATAAAATAAAACTAAATAATAATAATCTAGCACACCTGTGCAGGTTTGACATGACATGACAGGTAGCTGTCTTGTGGGTGGTGCTGAATCCTGTTAAATGACATGAGGGTCTCATGCCTATACACAAGGGTGTGTCATTGCTGTTGCTTGACCATGCATTGGTTTCTGTGGTCAGTGAATGATAAAAACAAAATTTACCATCCATTGATGGATGGGAAATCCGCCATGAGGCATTTGTTTTTAGAAACTGCTGCTCACAACCAATGTTGCAATGGAGTGTCTCCATCTGCTGGTGGTATTGGAAAGGCATTAGTGCTATGACAGGGTCTGAAGAAGAAGAAGAAGAAGACGGAAAAAAATATATATAAAAAGAAAAAGAGAGAGAGAGAGAGAGACTGACTTAGTGAGCGAGTGAGTGAGAGAGTGAGAGTGAGTGAGAGTGAATGAGTGAGTGAGTGATTGAGTGAGTGAGTGAGTGAGTGAGAACAAATGAGTTAAAGCAAGTGAGTGAGAGAGATCGAATGAATGAAAGTCTGAATGACAGAAAGAAAAAAGGATGAAGAAAGAAGCATGAAGAAAAAAAAATGTATATGGAGTTGCTGACATGAGTGCAATCTACAAAGCCGTTGAGGCTGATCCTCATGGGAGGATTATTGCACCAGGACCCTTAGCACTTTTAAAATGCCATTCAATGCCACGGGCTAGATGTAAACTGCAGATGACCATGTTGTGGTAGTTACCATGGATACCCAAGTGATGTGTGAGCTAACACATAGGCCCAACAGATTCCAAGAAGGCCAGAATCACCAGCGGCACCACCATCGATTGTCAGGTCACCCGGATTCAGCAAATACCAGAGTCCAAAATGATGCAGGTTTATACTGTTAATTTTCAGTTTATCGTTACAGTTGGTGTTATTCCATGTCGGAAGGGACGCAGCTACAGCCAGTGGGGTAACTAGAGACAGGCAGGCAGCTATGTGCAACAAAGGTAGGCGTGTTGTTTTCATATGCAGATCTGAAATATTGTCTTATATGCAAGAGGAGGAGTGATGGGGGTTCAGGCAAAAGCCAGGCTATGGATTGCATTGCTAAATGCTCCATCAGAGTGCAATGGTCGCCTGTCCTTTTTTTAAGTGATGATGTGGGTTTAGCCTGTGCTGTATGTATGTATGGGTGGCTGACTGCCACCCACCCAGAAAGTGTATGGGAGGCTGGTTGGCTGCCAGCCTTCCTTCCATTCCTATGAGTAATGTGAGTGCTCATGAAGGGGACATGGTTGGGTCCACCCCTTTCCCGGTTATCCCCTCTAGGCCTTTTGGCTTAGATCAAGTGTAAAAAAAGAAAGGATCTTGCGACAGATCGCATCCTGAGGCACGTTTTTTTTTGTGTGAATACTTGCACTTGGGTGACTTGTGAGCACATACTGATACATACGTTCCCTATCTGGGGACCATAAATTAAATGGATTTTTGAGAAAGGGAGCTGATTTGGAAGCTTGCTTCTGTCGCCCTATGCATTGACCCGATGTGGCAGTATCTTCGGGTAGTGAACAGTGCACCACCCCATTCCAGTGTTAAACAAGAAAGATTCTCATTTAATCCTCCGTGGGTGAGAATTTGAGTTTGAGAATTGGAGACCAAAATGATGAGTTGCACTGACTGGTTTATGAACGTCTATTCATTTAGCGTTTTAATGACCATGTTTGCACACTGATTGGTGTAAAAAAATAAAATAAAACTAAATAATAATAATCTAGCACACCTGTGCAGGTTTGACATGACATGACAGGTAGCTGTCTTGTGGGTGGTGCTGAATCCTGTTAAATGACATGAGGGTCTCATGCCTATACACAAGGGTGTGTCATTGCTGTTGCTTGACCATGCATTGGTTTCTGTGGTCAGTGAATGATAAAAACAAAATTTACCATCCATTGATGGATGGGAAATCCGCCATGAGGCATTTGTTTTTAGAAACTGCTGCTCACAACCAATGTTGCAATGGAGTGTCTCCATCTGCTGGTGGTATTGGAAAGGCATTAGTGCTATGACAGGGTCTGAAGAAGAAGAAGAAGAAGACGGAAAAAAATATATATAAAAAGAAAAAGAGAGAGAGAGAGAGAGACTGACTTAGTGAGCGAGTGAGTGAGAGAGTGAGAGTGAGTGAGAGTGAATGAGTGAGTGAGTGATTGAGTGAGTGAGTGAGTGAGTGAGAACAAATGAGTTAAAGCAAGTGAGTGAGAGAGATCGAATGAATGAAAGTCTGAATGACAGAAAGAAAAAAGGATGAAGAAAGAAGCATGAAGAAAAAAAAATGTATATGGAGTTGCTGACATGAGTGCAATCTACAAAGCCGTTGAGGCTGATCCTCATGGGAGGATTATTGCACCAGGACCCTTAGCACTTTTAAAATGCCATTCAATGCCACGGGCTAGATGTAAACTGCAGATGACCATGTTGTGGTAGTTACCATGGATACCCAAGTGATGTGTGAGCTAACACATAGGCCCAACAGATTCCAAGAAGGCCAGAATCACCAGCGGCACCACCATCGATTGTCAGGTCACCCGGATTCAGCAAATACCAGAGTCCAAAATGATGCAGGTTTATACTGTTAATTTTCAGTTTATCGTTACAGTTGGTGTTATTCCATGTCGGAAGGGACGCAGCTACAGCCAGTGGGGTAACTAGAGACAGGCAGGCAGCTATGTGCAACAAAGGTAGGCGTGTTGTTTTCATATGCAGATCTGAAATATTGTCTTATATGCAAGAGGAGGAGTGATGGGGGTTCAGGCAAAAGCCAGGCTATGGATTGCATTGCTAAATGCTCCATCAGAGTGCAATGGTCGCCTGTCCTTTTTTTAAGTGATGATGTGGGTTTAGCCTGTGCTGTATGTATGTATGGGTGGCTGACTGCCACCCACCCAGAAAGTGTATGAGAGGCTGGTTGGCTGCCAGCCTTCCTTCCATTCCTATGAGTAATGTGAGTGCTCATGAAGGGGACATGGTTGGGTCCACCCCTTTCCCGGTTATCCCCTCTAGGCCTTTTGGCTTAGATCAAGTGTAAAAAAAGAAAGGATCTTGCGACAGATCGCATCCTGAGGCACGTTTTTTTTTGTGTGAATACTTGCACTTGGGTGACTTGTGAGCTCATACTGATACATACGTTCCCTATCTGGGGACCATAAATTAAATGGATTTTTGAGAAAGGGAGCTGATTTGGAAGCTTGCTTCTGTCGCCCTATGCATTGACCCGATGTGGCAGTATCTTCGGGTAGTGAACAGTGCACCACCCCATTCCAGTGTTAAACAAGAAAGATTCTCATTTAATCCTCCGTGGGTGAGAATTTGAGTTTGAGAATTGGAGACCAAAATGATGAGTTGCACTGACTGGTTTATGAACGTCTATTCATTTAGCGTTTTAATGACCATGTTTGCACACTGATTGGTGTAAAAAAATAAAATAAAACTAAATAATAATAATCTAGCACACCTGTGCAGGTTTGACATGACATGACAGGTAGCTGTCTTGTGGGTGGTGCTGAATCCTGTTAAATGACATGAGGGTCTCATGCCTATACACAAGGGTGTGTCATTGCTGTTGCTTGACCATGCATTGGTTTCTGTGGTCAGTGAATGATAAAAACAAAATTTACCATCCATTGATGGATGGGAATTCCGCCATGAGGCATTTGTTTTTAGAAACTGCTGCTCACAACCAATGTTGCAATGGAGTGTCTCCATCTGCTGGTGGTATTGAAAAGGCATTAGTGCTATGACAGGGTCTGAAGAAGAAGAAGAAGAAGACGGAAAAAAATATATATAAAAAGAAAAAGAGAGAGAGAGAGAGAGACTGACTTAGTGAGCGAGTGAGTGAGAGAGTGAGAGTGAGTGAGAGTGAATGAGTGAGTGAGTGAGTGATTGAGTGAGTGAGTGAGTGAGTGAGAACAAATGAGTTAAAGCAAGTGAGTGAGAGAGATCGAATGAATGAAAGTCTGAATGACAGAAAGAAAAAAGGATGAAGAAAGAAGCATGAAGAAAAAAAAATGTATATGGAGTTGCTGACATGAGTGCAATCTACAAAGCCGTTGAGGCTGATCCTCATGGGAGGATTATTGCACCAGGACCCTTAGCACTTTTAAAATGCCATTCAATGCCACGGGCTAGATGTAAACTGCAGATGACCATGTTGTGGTAGTTACCATGGATACCCAAGTGATGTGTGAGCTAACACATAGGCCCAACAGATTCCAAGAAGGCCAGAATCACCAGCGGCACCACCATCGATTGTCAGGTCACCCGGATTCAGCAAATACCAGAGTCCAAAATGATGCAGGTTTATACTGTTAATTTTCAGTTTATCGTTACAGTTGGTGTTATTCCATGTCGGAAGGGACGCAGCTACAGCCAGTGGGGTAACTAGAGACAGGCAGGCAGCTATGTGCAACAAAGGTAGGCGTGTTGTTTTCATATGCAGATCTGAAATATTGTCTTATATGCAAGAGGAGGAGTGATGGGGGTTCAGGCAAAAGCCAGGCTATGGATTGCATTGCTAAATGCTCCATCAGAGTGCAATGGTCGCCTGTCCTTTTTTTAAGTGATGATGTGGGTTTAGCCTGTGCTGTATGTATGTATGGGTGGCTGACTGCCACCCACCCAGAAAGTGTATTGGAGGCTGGTTGGCTGCCAGCCTTCCTTCCATTCCTATGAGTAATGTGAGTGCTCATGAAGGGGACATGGTTGGGTCCACCCCTTTCCCGGTTATCCCCTCTAGGCCTTTTGGCTTAGATCAAGTGTAAAAAAAGAAAGGATCTTGCGACAGATCGCATCCTGAGGCACGTTTTTTTTTGTGTGAATACTTGCACTTGGGTGACTTGTGAGCACATACTGATACATACGTTCCCTATCTGGGGACCATAAATTAAATGGATTTTTGAGAAAGGGAGCTGATTTGGAAGCTTGCTTCTGTCGCCCTATGCATTGACCCGATGTGGCAGTATCTTCGGGTAGTGAACAGTGCACCACCCCATTCCAGTGTTAAACAAGAAAGATTCTCATTTAATCCTCCGTGGGTGAGAATTTGAGTTTGAGAATTGGAGACCAAAATGATGAGTTGCACTGACTGGTTTATGAACGTCTATTCATTTAGCGTTTTAATGACCATGTTTGCACACTGATTGGTGTAAAAAAATAAAATAAAACTAAATAATAATAATCTAGCACACCTGTGCAGGTTTGACATGACATGACAGGTAGCTGTCTTGTGGGTGGTGCTGAATCCTGTTAAATGACATGAGGGTCTCATGCCTATACACAAGGGTGTGTCATTGCTGTTGCTTGACCATGCATTGGTTTCTGTGGTCAGTGAATGATAAAAACAAAATTTACCATCCATTGATGGATGGGAAATCCGCCATGAGGCATTTGTTTTTAGAAACTGCTGCTCACAACCAATGTTGCAATGGAGTGTCTCCATCTGCTGGTGGTATTGGAAAGGCATTAGTGCTATGACAGGGTCTGAAGAAGAAGAAGAAGAAGAAGAAGACGGAAAAAAATATATATAAAAAGAAAAAGAGAGAGAGAGAGAGACTGACTTAGTGAGCGAGTGAGTGAGAGAGTGAGAGTGAGTGAGAGTGAATGAGTGAGTGAGTGATTGAGTGAGTGAGTGAGTGAGTGAGTGAGAACAAATGAGTTAAAGCAAGTGAGTGAGAGAGATCGAATGAATGAAAGTCTGAATGACAGAAAGAAAAAAGGATGAAGAAAGAAGCATGAAGAAAAAAAAATGTATATGGAGTTGCTGACATGAGTGCAATCTACAAAGCCGTTGAGGCTGATCCTCATGGGAGGATTATTGCACCAGGACCCTTAGCACTTTTAAAATTCCATTCAATGCCACGGGCTAGATGTAAACTGCAGATGACCATGTTGTGGTAGTTACCATGGATACCCAAGTGATGTGTGAGCTAACACATAGGCCCAACAGATTCCAAGAAGGCCAGAATCACCAGCGGCACCACCATCGATTGTCAGGTCACCCGGATTCAGCAAATACCAGAGTCCAAAATGATGCAGGTTTATACTGTTAATTTTCAGTTTATCGTTACAGTTGGTGTTATTCCATGTCGGAAGGGACGCAGCTACAGCCAGTGGGGTAACTAGAGACAGGCAGGCAGCTATGTGCAACAAAGGTAGGCGTGTTGTTTTCATATGCAGATCTGAAATATTGTCTTATATGCAAGAGGAGGAGTGATGGGGGTTCAGGCAAAAGCCAGGCTATGGATTGCATTGCTAAATGCTCCATCAGAGTGCAATGGTCGCCTGTCCTTTTTTTAAGTGATGATGTGGGTTTAGCCTGTGCTGTATGTATGTATGGGTGGCTGACTGCCACCCACCCAGAAAGTGTATGGGAGGCTGGTTGGCTGCCAGCCTTCCTTCCATTCCTATGAGTAATGTGAGTGCTCATGAAGGGGACATGGTTGGGTCCACCCCTTTCCCGGTTATCCCCTCTAGGCCTTTTGGCTTAGATCAAGTGTAAAAAAAGAAAGGATCTTGCGACAGATCGCATCCTGAGGCACGTTTTTTTTTTGTGTGAATACTTGCACTTGGGTGACTTGTGAGCACATACTGATACATACGTTCCCTATCTGGGGACCATAAATTAAATGGATTTTTGAGAAAGGGAGCTGATTTGGAAGCTTGCTTCTGTCGCCCTATGCATTGACCCGATGTGGCAGTATCTTCGGGTAGTGAACAGTGCACCACCCCATTCCAGTGTTAAACAAGAAAGATTCTCATTTAATCCTCCGTGGGTGAGAATTTGAGTTTGAGAATTGGAGACCAAAATGATGAGTTGCACTGACTGGTTTATGAACGTCTATTCATTTAGCGTTTTAATGACCATGTTTGCACACTGATTGGTGTAAAAAAATAAAATAAAACTAAATAATAATAATCTAGCACACCTGTGCAGGTTTGACATGACATGACAGGTAGCTGTCTTGTGGGTGGTGCTGAATCCTGTTAAATGACATGAGGGTCTCATGCCTATACACAAGGGTGTGTCATTGCTGTTGCTTGACCATGCATTGGTTTCTGTGGTCAGTGAATGATAAAAACAAAATTTACCATCCATTGATGGATGGGAAATCCGCCATGAGGCATTTGTTTTTAGAAACTGCTGCTCACAACCAATGTTGCAATGGAGTGTCTCCATCTGCTGGTGGTATTGGAAAGGCATTAGTGCTATGACAGGGTCTGAAGAAGAAGAAGAAGAAGACGGAAAAAAATATATATAAAAAGAAAAAGAGAGAGAGAGAGAGAGACTGACTTAGTGAGCGAGTGAGTGAGAGAGTGAGAGTGAGTGAGAGTGAATGAGTGAGTGAGTGAGTGAGTGAGTGAGAACAAATGAGTTAAAGCAAGTGAGTGAGAGAGATCGAATGAATGAAAGTCTGAATGACAGAAAGAAAAAAGGATGAAGAAAGAAGCATGAAGAAAAAAAAATGTATATGGAGTTGCTGACATGAGTGCAATCTACAAAGCCGTTGAGGCTGATCCTCATGGGAGGATTATTGCACCAGGACCCTTAGCACTTTTAAAATGCCATTCAATGCCACGGGCTAGATGTAAACTGCAGATGACCCTGTTGTGGTAGTTACCATGGATACCCAAGTGATGTGTGAGCTAACACATAGGCCCAACAGATTCCAAGAAGGCCAGAATCACCAGCGGCACCACCATCGATTGTCAGGTCACCCGGATTCAGCAAATACCAGAGTCCAAAATGATGCAGGTTTATACTGTTAATTTTCAGTTTATCGTTACAGTTGGTGTTATTCCATGTCGGAAGGGACGCAGCTACAGCCAGTGGGGTAACTAGAGACAGGCAGGCAGCTATGTGCAACAAAGGTAGGCGTGTTGTTTTCATATGCAGATCTGAAATATTGTCTTATATGCAAGAGGAGGAGTGATGGGGGTTCAGGCAAAAGCCAGGCTATGGATTGCATTGCTAAATGCTCCATCAGAGTGCAATGGTCGCCTGTCCTTTTTTTAAGTGATGATGTGGGTTTAGCCTGTGCTGTATGTATGTATGGGTGGCTGACTGCCACCCACCCAGAAAGTGTATGGGAGGCTGGTTGGCTGCCAGCCTTCCTTCCATTCCTATGAGTAATGTGAGTGCTCATGAAGGGGACATGGTTGGGTCCACCCCTTTCCCGGTTATCCCCTCTAGGCCTTTTGGCTTAGATCAAGTGTAAAAAAAGAAAGGATCTTGCGACAGATCGCATCCTGAGGCACGTTTTTTTTTGTGTGAATACTTGCACTTGGGTGACTTGTGAGCACATACTGATACATACGTTCCCTATCTGGGGACCATAAATTAAATGGATTTTTGAGAAAGGGAGCTGATTTGGAAGCTTGCTTCTGTCGCCCTATGCATTGACCCGATGTGGCAGTATCTTCGGGTAGTGAACAGTGCACCACCCCATTCCAGTGTTAAACAAGAAAGATTCTCATTTAATCCTCCGTGGGTGAGAATTTGAGTTTGAGAATTGGAGACCAAAATGATGAGTTGCACTGACTGGTTTATGAACGTCTATTCATTTAGCGTTTTAATGACCATGTTTGCACACTGATTGGTGTAAAAAAATAAAATAAAACTAAATAATAATAATCTAGCACACCTGTGCAGGTTTGACATGACATGACAGGTAGCTGTCTTGTGGGTGGTGCTGAATCCTGTTAAATGACATGAGGGTCTCATGCCTATACACAAGGGTGTGTCATTGCTGTTGCTTGACCATGCATTGGTTTCTGTGGTCAGTGAATGATAAAAACAAAATTTACCATCCATTGATGGATGGGAAATCCGCCATGAGGCATTTGTTTTTAGAAACTGCTGCTCACAACCAATGTTGCAATGGAGTGTCTCCATCTGCTGGTGGTATTGGAAAGGCATTAGTGCTATGACAGGGTCTGAAGAAGAAGAAGAAGAAGACGGAAAAAAATATATATAAAAAGAAAAAGAGAGAGAGAGAGAGAGACTGACTTAGTGAGCGAGTGAGTGAGAGAGTGAGAGTGAGTGAGAGTGAATGAGTGAGTGAGTGATTGAGTGAGTGAGTGAGTGAGTGAGAACAAATGAGTTAAAGCAAGTGAGTGAGAGAGATCGAATGAATGAAAGTCTGAATGACAGAAAGAAAAAAGGATGAAGAAAGAAGCATGAAGAAAAAAAAATGTATATGGAGTTGCTGACATGAGTGCAATCTACAAAGCCGTTGAGGCTGATCCTCATGGGAGGATTATTGCACCAGGACCCTTAGCACTTTTAAAATGCCATTCAATGCCACGGGCTAGATGTAAACTGCAGATGACCCTGTTGTGGTAGTTACCATGGATACCCAAGTGATGTGTGAGCTAACACATAGGCCCAACAGATTCCAAGAAGGCCAGAATCACCAGCGGCACCACCATCGATTGTCAGGTCACCCGGATTCAGCAAATACCAGAGTCCAAAATGATGCAGGTTTATACTGTTAATTTTCAGTTTATCGTTACAGTTGGTGTTATTCCATGTCGGAAGGGACGCAGCTACAGCCAGTGGGGTAACTAGAGACAGGCAGGCAGCTATGTGCAACAAAGGTAGGCGTGTTGTTTTCATATGCAGATCTGAAATATTGTCTTATATGCAAGAGGAGGAGTGATGGGGGTTCAGGCAAAAGCCAGGCTATGGATTGCATTGCTAAATGCTCCATCAGAGTGCAATGGTCGCCTGTCCTTTTTTTAAGTGATGATGTGGGTTTAGCCTGTGCTGTATGTATGTATGGGTGGCTGACTGCCACCCACCCAGAAAGTGTATGGGAGGCTGGTTGGCTGCCAGCCTTCCTTCCATTCCTATGAGTAATGTGAGTGCTCATGAAGGGGACATGGTTGGGTCCACCCCTTTCCCGGTTATCCCCTCTAGGCCTTTTGGCTTAGATCAAGTGTAAAAAAAGAAAGGATCTTGCGACAGATCGCATCCTGAGGCACGTTTTTTTTTGTGTGAATACTTGCACTTGGGTGACTTGTGAGCACATACTGATACATACGTTCCCTATCTGGGGACCATAAATTAAATGGATTTTTGAGAAAGGGAGCTGATTTGGAAGCTTGCTTCTGTCGCCCTATGCATTGACCCGATGTGGCAGTATCTTCGGGTAGTGAACAGTGCACCACCCCATTCCAGTGTTAAACAAGAAAGATTCTCATTTAATCCTCCGTGGGTGAGAATTTGAGTTTGAGAATTGGAGACCAAAATGATGAGTTGCACTGACTGGTTTATGAACGTCTATTCATTTAGCGTTTTAATGACCATGTTTGCACACTGATTGGTGTAAAAAAATAAAATAAAACTAAATAATAATAATCTAGCACACCTGTGCAGGTTTGACATGACATGACAGGTAGCTGTCTTGTGGGTGGTGCTGAATCCTGTTAAATGACATGAGGGTCTCATGCCTATACACAAGGGTGTGTCATTGCTGTTGCTTGACCATGCATTGGTTTCTGTGGTCAGTGAATGATAAAAACAAAATTTACCATCCATTGATGGATGGGAAATCCGCCATGAGGCATTTGTTTTTAGAAACTGCTGCTCACAACCAATGTTGCAATGGAGTGTCTCCATCTGCTGGTGGTATTGGAAAGGCATTAGTGCTATGACAGGGTCTGAAGAAGAAGAAGAAGAAGAAGAAGACGGAAAAAAATATATATAAAAAGAAAAAGAGAGAGAGAGAGAGAGACTGACTTAGTGAGCGAGTGAGTGAGAGAGTGAGAGTGAGTGAGAGTGAATGAGTGAGTGAGTGATTGAGTGAGTGAGTGAGTGAGTGAGAACAAATGAGTTAAAGCAAGTGAGTGAGAGAGATCGAATGAATGAAAGTCTGAATGACAGAAAGAAAAAAGGATGAAGAAAGAAGCATGAAGAAAAAAAAATGTATATGGAGTTGCTGACATGAGTGCAATCTACAAAGCCGTTGAGGCTGATCCTCATGGGAGGATTATTGCACCAGGACCCTTAGCACTTTTAAAATGCCATTCAATGCCACGGGCTAGATGTAAACTGCAGATGACCATGTTGTGGTAGTTACCATGGATACCCAAGTGATGTGTGAGCTAACACATAGGCCCAACAGATTCCAAGAAGGCCAGAATCACCAGCGGCACCACCATCGATTGTCAGGTCACCCGGATTCAGCAAATACCAGAGTCCAAAATGATGCAGGTTTATACTGTTAATTTTCAGTTTATCGTTACAGTTGGTGTTATTCCATGTCGGAAGGGACGCAGCTACAGCCAGTGGGGTAACTAGAGACAGGCAGGCAGCTATGTGCAACAAAGGTAGGCGTGTTGTTTTCATATGCAGATCTGAAATATTGTCTTATATGCAAGAGGAGGAGTGATGGGGGTTCAGGCAAAAGCCAGGCTATGGATTGCATTGCTAAATGCTCCATCAGAGTGCAATGGTCGCCTGTCCTTTTTTTAAGTGATGATGTGGGTTTAGCCTGTGCTGTATGTATGTATGGGTGGCTGACTGCCACCCACCCAGAAAGTGTATGGGAGGCTGGTTGGCTGCCAGCCTTCCTTCCATTCCTATGAGTAATGTGAGTGCTCATGAAGGGGACATGGTTGGGTCCACCCCTTTCCCGGTTATCCCCTCTAGGCCTTTTGGCTTAGATCAAGTGTAAAAAAAGAAAGGATCTTGCGACAGATCGCATCCTGAGGCACGTTTTTTTTTGTGTGAATACTTGCACTTGGGTGACTTGTGAGCACATACTGATACATACGTTCCCTATCTGGGGACCATAAATTAAATGGATTTTTGAGAAAGGGAGCTGATTTGGAAGCTTGCTTCTGTCGCCCTATGCATTGACCCGATGTGGCAGTATCTTCGGGTAGTGAACAGTGCACCACCCCATTCCAGTGTTAAACAAGAAAGATTCTCATTTAATCCTCCGTGGGTGAGAATTTGAGTTTGAGAATTGGAGACCAAAATGATGAGTTGCACTGACTGGTTTATGAACGTCTATTCATTTAGCGTTTTAATGACCATGTTTGCACACTGATTGGTGTAAAAAAATAAAATAAAACTAAATAATAATAATCTAGCACACCTGTGCAGGTTTGACATGACATGACAGGTAGCTGTCTTGTGGGTGGTGCTGAATCCTGTTAAATGACATGAGGGTCTCATGCCTATACACAAGGGTGTGTCATTGCTGTTGCTTGACCATGCATTGGTTTCTGTGGTCAGTGAATGATAAAAACAAAATTTACCATCCATTGATGGATGGGAAATCCGCCATGAGGCATTTGTTTTTAGAAACTGCTGCTCACAACCAATGTTAAAATGGAGTGTCTCCATCTGCTGGTGGTATTGGAAAGGCATTAGTGCTATGACAGGGTCTGAAGAAGAAGAAGAAGAAGAAGACGGAAAAAAATATATATAAAAAGAAAAAGAGAGAGAGAGACTGACTTAGTGAGCGAGTGAGTGAGAGAGTGAGAGTGAGTGAGAGTGAATGAGTGAGTGAGTGATTGAGTGAGTGAGTGAGTGAGTGAGAACAAATGAGTTAAAGCAAGTGAGTGAGAGAGATCGAATGAATGAAAGTCTGAATGACAGAAAGAAAAAAGGATGAAGAAAGAAGCATGAAGAAAAAAAAATGTATATGGAGTTGCTGACATGAGTGCAATCTACAAAGCCGTTGAGGCTGATCCTCATGGGAGGATTATTGCACCAGGACCCTTAGCACTTTTAAAATGCCATTCAATGCCACGGGCTAGATGTAAACTGCAGATGACCATGTTGTGGTAGTTACCATGGATACCCAAGTGATGTGTGAGCTAACACATAGGCCCAACAGATTCCAAGAAGGCCAGAATCACCAGCGGCACCACCATCGATTGTCAGGTCACCCGGATTCAGCAAATACCAGAGTCCAAAATGATGCAGGTTTATACTGTTAATTTTCAGTTTATCGTTACAGTTGGTGTTATTCCATGTCGGAAGGGACGCAGCTACAGCCAGTGGGGTAACTAGAGACAGGCAGGCAGCTATGTGCAACAAAGGTAGGCGTGTTGTTTTCATATGCAGATCTGAAATATTGTCTTATATGCAAGAGGAGGAGTGATGGGGGTTCAGGCAAAAGCCAGGCTATGGATTGCATTGCTAAATGCTCCATCAGAGTGCAATGGTCGCCTGTCCTTTTTTTAAGTGATGATGTGGGTTTAGCCTGTGCTGTATGTATGTATGGGTGGCTGACTGCCACCCACCCAGAAAGTGTATGGGAGGCTGGTTGGCTGCCAGCCTTCCTTCCATTCCTATGAGTAATGTGAGTGCTCATGAAGGGGACATGGTTGGGTCCACCCCTTTCCCGGTTATCCCCTCTAGGCCTTTTGGCTTAGATCAAGTGTAAAAAAAGAAAGGATCTTGCGACAGATCGCATCCTGAGGCACGTTTTTTTTTGTGTGAATACTTGCACTTGGGTGACTTGTGAGCACATACTGATACATACGTTCCCTATCTGGGGACCATAAATTAAATGGATTTTTGAGAAAGGGAGCTGATTTGGAAGCTTGCTTCTGTCGCCCTATGCATTGACCCGATGTGGCAGTATCTTCGGGTAGTGAACAGTGCACCACCCCATTCCAGTGTTAAACAAGAAAGATTCTCATTTAATCCTCCGTGGGTGAGAATTTGAGTTTGAGAATTGGAGACCAAAATGATGAGTTGCACTGACTGGTTTATGAACGTCTATTCATTTAGCGTTTTAATGACCATGTTTGCACACTGATTGGTGTAAAAAAATAAAATAAAACTAAATAATAATAATCTAGCACACCTGTGCAGGTTTGACATGACATGACAGGTAGCTGTCTTGTGGGTGGTGCTGAATCCTGTTAAATGACATGAGGGTCTCATGCCTATACACAAGGGTGTGTCATTGCTGTTGCTTGACCATGCATTGGTTTCTGTGGTCAGTGAATGATAAAAACAAAATTTACCATCCATTGATGGATGGGAAATCCGCCATGAGGCATTTGTTTTTAGAAACTGCTGCTCACAACCAATGTTGCAATGGAGTGTCTCCATCTGCTGGTGGTATTGGAAAGGCATTAGTGCTATGACAGGGTCTGAAGAAGAAGAAGAAGAAGACGGAAAAAAATATATATAAAAAGAAAAAGAGAGAGAGAGAGAGAGACTGACTTAGTGAGCGAGTGAGTGAGAGAGTGAGAGTGAGTGAGAGTGAATGAGTGAGTGAGTGATTGAGTGAGTGAGTGAGTGAGTGAGAGCAAATGAGTTAAAGCAAGTGAGTGAGAGAGATCGAATGAATGAAAGTCTGAATGACAGAAAGAAAAAAGGATGAAGAAAGAAGCATGAAGAAAAAAAAATGTATATGGAGTTGCTGACATGAGTGCAATCTACAAAGCCGTTGAGGCTGATCCTCATGGGAGGATTATTGCACCAGGACCCTTAGCACTTTTAAAATGCCATTCAATGCCACGGGCTAGATGTAAACTGCAGATGACCATGTTGTGGTAGTTACCATGGATACCCAAGTGATGTGTGAGCTAACACATAGGCCCAACAGATTCCAAGAAGGCCAGAATCACCAGCGGCACCACCATCGATTGTCAGGTCACCCGGATTCAGCAAATACCAGAGTCCAAAATGATGCAGGTTTATACTGTTAATTTTCAGTTTATCGTTACAGTTGGTGTTATTCCATGTCGGAAGGGACGCAGCTACAGCCAGTGGGGTAACTAGAGACAGGCAGGCAGCTATGTGCAACAAAGGTAGGCGTGTTGTTTTCATATGCAGATCTGAAATATTGTCTTATATGCAAGAGGAGGAGTGATGGGGGTTCAGGCAAAAGCCAGGCTATGGATTGCATTGCTAAATGCTCCATCAGAGTGCAATGGTCGCCTGTCCTTTTTTTAAGTGATGATGTGGGTTTAGCCTGTGCTGTATGTATGTATGGGTGGCTGACTGCCACCCACCCAGAAAGTGTATGGGAGGCTGGTTGGCTGCCAGCCTTCCTTCCATTCCTATGAGTAATGTGAGTGCTCATGAAGGGGACATGGTTGGGTCCACCCCTTTCCCGGTTATCCCCTCTAGGCCTTTTGGCTTAGATCAAGTGTAAAAAAAGAAAGGATCTTGCGACAGATCGCATCCTGAGGCACGTTTTTTTTTGTGTGAATACTTGCACTTGGGTGACTTGTGAGCACATACTGATACATACGTTCCCTATCTGGGGACCATAAATTAAATGGATTTTTGAGAAAGGGAGCTGATTTGGAAGCTTGCTTCTGTCGCCCTATGCATTGACCCGATGTGGCAGTATCTTCGGGTAGTGAACAGTGCACCACCCCATTCCAGTGTTAAACAAGAAAGATTCTCATTTAATCCTCCGTGGGTGAGAATTTGAGTTTGAGAATTGGAGACCAAAATGATGAGTTGCACTGACTGGTTTATGAACGTCTATTCATTTAGCGTTTTAATGACCATGTTTGCACACTGATTGGTGTAAAAAAATAAAATAAAACTAAATAATAATAATCTAGCACACCTGTGCAGGTTTGACATGACATGACAGGTAGCTGTCTTGTGGGTGGTGCTGAATCCTGTTAAATGACATGAGGGTCTCATGCCTATACACAAGGGTGTGTCATTGCTGTTGCTTGACCATGCATTGGTTTCTGTGGTCAGTGAATGATAAAAACAAAATTTACCATCCATTGATGGATGGGAAATCTGCCATGAGGCATTTGTTTTTAGAAACTGCTGCTCACAACCAATGTTGCAATGGAGTGTCTCCATCTGCTGGTGGTATTGGAAAGGCATTAGTGCTATGACAGGGTCTGAAGAAGAAGAAGAAGAAGACGGAAAAAAATATATATAAAAAGAAAAAGAGAGAGAGAGAGAGAGAGACTGACTTAGTGAGCGAGTGAGTGAGAGAGTGAGAGTGAGTGAGAGTGAATGAGTGAGTGAGTGAGTGAGTGAGTGAGTGAGAACAAATGAGTTAAAGCAAGTGAGTGAGAGAGATCGAATGAATGAAAGTCTGAATGACAGAAAGAAAAAAGGATGAAGAAAGAAGCATGAAGAAAAAAAAATGTATATGGAGTTGCTGACATGAGTGCAATCTACAAAGCCGTTGAGGCTGATCCTCATGGGAGGATTATTGCACCAGGACCCTTAGCACTTTTAAAATGCCATTCAATGCCACGGGCTAGATGTAAACTGCAGATGACCATGTTGTGGTAGTTACCATGGATACCCAAGTGATGTGTGAGCTAACACATAGGCCTAACAGATTCCAAGAAGGCCAGAATCACCAGCAGCACCACCATCGATTGTCAGGTCACCCGGATTCAGCAAATACCAGAGTCCAAAATGATGCAGGTTTATACTGTTAATTTTCAGTTTATCGTTACAGTTGGTGTTATTCCATGTCGGAAGGGACGCAGCTACAGCCAGTGGGGTAACTAGAGACAGGCAGGCAGCTATGTGCAACAAAGGTAGGCGTGTTGTTTTCATATGCAGATCTGAAATATTGTCTTATATGCAAGAGGAGGAGTGATGGGGGTTCAGGCAAAAGCCAGGCTATGGATTGCATTGCTAAATGCTCCATCAGAGTGCAATGGTCGCCTGTCCTTTTTTTAAGTGATGATGTGGGTTTAGCCTGTGCTGTATGTATGTATGGGTGGCTGACTGCCACCCACCCAGAAAGTGTATGGGAGGCTGGTTGGCTGCCAGCCTTCCTTCCATTCCTATGAGTAATGTGAGTGCTCATGAAGGGGACATGGTTGGGTCCACCCCTTTCCCGGTTATCCCCTCTAGGCCTTTTGGCTTAGATCAAGTGTAAAAAAAGAAAGGATCTTGCGACAGATCGCATCCTGAGGCACGTTTTTTTTTGTGTGAATACTTGCACTTGGGTGACTTGTGAGCACATACTGATACATACGTTCCCTATCTGGGGACCATAAATTAAATGGATTTTTGAGAAAGGGAGCTGATTTGGAAGCTTGCTTCTGTCGCCCTATGCATTGACCCGATGTGGCAGTATCTTCGGGTAGTGAACAGTGCACCACCCCATTCCAGTGTTAAACAAGAAAGATTCTCATTTAATCCTCCGTGGGTGAGAATTTGAGTTTGAGAATTGGAGACCAAAATGATGAGTTGCACTGACTGGTTTATGAACGTCTATTCATTTAGCGTTTTAATGACCATGTTTGCACACTGATTGGTGTAAAAAAATAAAATAAAACTAAATAATAATAATCTAGCACACCTGTGCAGGTTTGACATGACATGACAGGTAGCTGTCTTGTGGGTGGTGCTGAATCCTGTTAAATGACATGAGGGTCTCATGCCTATACACAAGGGTGTGTCATTGCTGTTGCTTGACCATGCATTGGTTTCTGTGGTCAGTGAATGATAAAAACAAAATTTACCATCCATTGATGGATGGGAAATCCGCCATGAGGCATTTGTTTTTAGAAACTGCTGCTCACAACCAATGTTGCAATGGAGTGTCTCCATCTGCTGGTGGTATTGGAAAGGCATTAGTGCTATGACAGGGTCTGAAGAAGAAGAAGAAGAAGAAGACGGAAAAAAATATATATAAAAAGAAAAAGAGAGAGAGAGAGAGACTGACTTAGTGAGCGAGTGAGTGAGAGAGTGAGAGTGAGTGAGAGTGAATGAGTGAGTGAGTGATTGAGTGAGTGAGTGAGTGAGTGAGTGAGAACAAATGAGTTAAAGCAAGTGAGTGAGAGAGATCGAATGAATGAAAGTCTGAATGACAGAAAGAAAAAAGGATGAAGAAAGAAGCATGAAGAAAAAAAAATGTATATGGAGTTGCTGACATGAGTGCAATCTACAAAGCCGTTGAGGCTGATCCTCATGGGAGGATTATTGCACCAGGACCCTTAGCACTTTTAAAATGCCATTCAATGCCACGGGCTAGATGTAAACTGCAGATGACCATGTTGTGGTAGTTACCATGGATACCCAAGTGATGTGTGAGCTAACACATAGGCCCAACAGATTCCAAGAAGGCCAGAATCACCAGCGGCACCACCATCGATTGTCAGGTCACCCGGATTCAGCAAATACCAGAGTCCAAAATGATGCAGGTTTATACTGTTAATTTTCAGTTTATCGTTACAGTTGGTGTTATTCCATGTCGGAAGGGACGCAGCTACAGCCAGTGGGGTAACTAGAGACAGGCAGGCAGCTATGTGCAACAAAGGTAGGCGTGTTGTTTTCATATGCAGATCTGAAATATTGTCTTATATGCAAGAGGAGGAGTGATGGGGGTTCAGGCAAAAGCCAGGCTATGGATTGCATTGCTAAATGCTCCATCAGAGTGCAATGGTCGCCTGTCCTTTTTTTAAGTGATGATGTGGGTTTAGCCTGTGCTGTATGTATGTATGGGTGGCTGACTGCCACCCACCCAGAAAGTGTATGGGAGGCTGGTTGGCTGCCAGCCTTCCTTCCATTCCTATGAGTAATGTGAGTGCTCATGAAGGGGACATGGTTGGGTCCACCCCTTTCCCGGTTATCCCCTCTAGGCCTTTTGGCTTAGATCAAGTGTAAAAAAAGAAAGGATCTTGCGACAGATCGCATCCTGAGGCACGTTTTTTTTTTGTGTGAATACTTGCACTTGGGTGACTTGTGAGCACATACTGATACATACGTTCCCTATCTGGGGACCATAAATTAAATGGATTTTTGAGAAAGGGAGCTGATTTGGAAGCTTGCTTCTGTCGCCCTATGCATTGACCCGATGTGGCAGTATCTTCGGGTAGTGAACAGTGCACCACCCCATTCCAGTGTTAAACAAGAAAGATTCTCATTTAATCCTCCGTGGGTGAGAATTTGAGTTTGAGAATTGGAGACCAAAATGATGAGTTGCACTGACTGGTTTATGAACGTCTATTCATTTAGCGTTTTAATGACCATGTTTGCACACTGATTGGTGTAAAAAAATAAAATAAAACTAAATAATAATAATCTAGCACACCTGTGCAGGTTTGACATGACATGACAGGTAGCTGTCTTGTGGGTGGTGCTGAATCCTGTTAAATGACATGAGGGTCTCATGCCTATACACAAGGGTGTGTCATTGCTGTTGCTTGACCATGCATTGGTTTCTGTGGTCAGTGAATGATAAAAACAAAATTTACCATCCATTGATGGATGGGAAATCCGCCATGAGGCATTTGTTTTTAGAAACTGCTGCTCACAACCAATGTTGCAATGGAGTGTCTCCATCTGCTGGTGGTATTGGAAAGGCATTAGTGCTATGACAGGGTCTGAAGAAGAAGAAGCAGAAGAAGAAGACGGAAAAAAATATATATAAAAAGAAAAAGAGAGAGAGAGAGAGACTGACTTAGTGAGCGAGTGAGTGAGAGAGTGAGAGTGAGTGAGAGTGAATGAGTGAGTGAGTGATTGAGTGAGTGAGTGAGTGAGAACAAATGAGTTAAAGCAAGTGAGTGAGAGAGATCGAATGAATGAAAGTCTGAATGACAGAAAGAAAAAAGGATGAAGAAAGAAGCATGAAGAAAAAAAAATGTATATGGAGTTGCTGACATGAGTGCAATCTACAAAGCCGTTGAGGCTGATCCTCATGGGAGGATTATTGCACCAGGACCCTTAGCACTTTTAAAATGCCATTCAATGCCACGGGCTAGATGTAAACTGCAGATGACCATGTTGTGGTAGTTACCATGGATACCCAAGTGATGTGTGAGCTAACACATAGGCCCAACAGATTCCAAGAAGGCCAGAATCACCAGCGGCACCACCATCGATTGTCAGGTCACCCGGATTCAGCAAATACCAGAGTCCAAAATGATGCAGGTTTATACTGTTAATTTTCAGTTTATCGTTACAGTTGGTGTTATTCCATGTCGGAAGGGACGCAGCTACAGCCAGTGGGGTAACTAGAGACAGGCAGGCAGCTATGTGCAACAAAGGTAGGCGTGTTGTTTTCATATGCAGATCTGAAATATTGTCTTATATGCAAGAGGAGGAGTGATGGGGGTTCAGGCAAAAGCCAGGCTATGGATTGCATTGCTAAATGCTCCATCAGAGTGCAATGGTCGCCTGTCCTTTTTTTAAGTGATGATGTGGGTTTAGCCTGTGCTGTATGTATGTATGGGTGGCTGACTGCCACCCACCCAGAAAGTGTATGGGAGGCTGGTTGGCTGCCAGCCTTCCTTCCATTCCTATGAGTAATGTGAGTGCTCATGAAGGGGACATGGTTGGGTCCACCCCTTTCCCGGTTATCCCCTCTAGGCCTTTTGGCTTAGATCAAGTGTAAAAAAAGAAAGGATCTTGCGACAGATCGCATCCTGAGGCACGTTTTTTTTTTGTGTGAATACTTGCACTTGGGTGACTTGTGAGCACATACTGATACATACGTTCCCTATCTGGGGACCATAAATTAAATGGATTTTTGAGAAAGGGAGCTGATTTGGAAGCTTGCTTCTGTCGCCCTATGCATTGACCCGATGTGGCAGTATCTTCGGGTAGTGAACAGTGCACCACCCCATTCCAGTGTTAAACAAGAAAGATTCTCATTTAATCCTCCGTGGGTGAGAATTTGAGTTTGAGAATTGGAGACCAAAATGATGAGTTGCACTGACTGGTTTATGAACGTCTATTCATTTAGCGTTTTAATGACCATGTTTGCACACTGATTGGTGTAAAAAAATAAAATAAAACTAAATAATAATAATCTAGCACACCTGTGCAGGTTTGACATGACATGACAGGTAGCTGTCTTGTGGGTGGTGCTGAATCCTGTTAAATGACATGAGGGTCTCATGCCTATACACAAGGGTGTGTCATTGCTGTTGCTTGACCATGCATTGGTTTCTGTGGTCAGTGAATGATAAAAACAAAATTTACCATCCATTGATGGATGGGAAATCCGCCATGAGGCATTTGTTTTTAGAAACTGCTGCTCACAACCAATGTTGCAATGGAGTGTCTCCATCTGCTGGTGGTATTGGAAAGGCATTAGTGCTATGACAGGGTCTGAAGAAGAAGAAGAAGAAGACGGAAAAAAATATATATAAAAAGAAAAAGAGAGAGAGAGAGAGAGACTGACTTAGTGAGCGAGTGAGTGAGAGAGTGAGAGTGAGTGAGAGTGAATGAGTGAGTGAGTGAGTGAGTGAGTGAGTGAGTGAGAACAAATGAGTTAAAGCAAGTGAGTGAGAGAGATCGAATGAATGAAAGTCTGAATGACAGAAAGAAAAAAGGATGAAGAAAGAAGCATGAAGAAAAAAAAATGTATATGGAGTTGCTGACATGAGTGCAATCTACAAAGCCGTTGAGGCTGATCCTCATGGGAGGATTATTGCACCAGGACCCTTAGCACTTTTAAAATGCCATTCAATGCCACGGGCTAGATGTAAACTGCAGATGACCATGTTGTGGTAGTTACCATGGATACCCAAGTGATGTGTGAGCTAACACATAGGCCCAACAGATTCCAAGAAGGCCAGAATCACCAGCGGCACCACCATCGATTGTCAGGTCACCCGGATTCAGCAAATACCAGAGTCCAAAATGATGCAGGTTTATACTGTTAATTTTCAGTTTATCGTTACAGTTGGT
The DNA here is from genome assembly GCF_029499605.1 of Hyla sarda. NCBI lineage: Eukaryota > Metazoa > Chordata > Amphibia > Anura > Hylidae > Hyla > Hyla sarda. The sequence continues at coordinate 113,510,913 of NC_079196.1, read as the reverse complement.
GTTATTCCATGTCGGAAGGGACGCAGCTACAGCCAGTGGGGTAACTAGAGACAGGCAGGCAGCTATGTGCAACAAATGTAGGCGTGTTGTTTTCATATGCAGATCTGAAATATTGTCTTATATGCAAGAGGAGGAGTGATGGGGGTTCAGGCAAAAGCCAGGCTATGGATTGCATTGCTAAATGCTCCATCAGAGTGCAATGGTCGCCTGTCCTTTTTTTAAGTGATGATGTGGGTTTAGCCTGTGCTGTATGTATGTATGGGTGGCTGACTGCCACCCACCCAGAAAGTGTATGGGAGGCTGGTTGGCTGCCAGCCTTCCTTCCATTCCTATGAGTAATGTGAGTGCTCATGAAGGGGACATGGTTGGGTCCACCCCTTTCCCGGTTATCCCCTCTAGGCCTTTTGGCTTAGATCAAGTGTAAAAAAAGAAAGGATCTTGCGACAGATCGCATCCTGAGGCACGTTTTTTTTTTGTGTGAATACTTGCACTTGGGTGACTTGTGAGCACATACTGATACATACGTTCCCTATCTGGGGACCATAAATTAAATGGATTTTTGAGAAAGGGAGCTGATTTGGAAGCTTGCTTCTGTCGCCCTATGCATTGACCCGATGTGGCAGTATCTTCGGGTAGTGAACAGTGCACCACCCCATTCCAGTGTTAAACAAGAAAGATTCTCATTTAATCCTCCGTGGGTGAGAATTTGAGTTTGAGAATTGGAGACCAAAATGATGAGTTGCACTGACTGGTTTATGAACGTCTATTCATTTAGCGTTTTAATGACCATGTTTGCACACTGATTGGTGTAAAAAAATAAAATAAAACTAAATAATAATAATCTAGCACACCTGTGCAGGTTTGACATGACATGACAGGTAGCTGTCTTGTGGGTGGTGCTGAATCCTGTTAAATGACATGAGGGTCTCATGCCTATACACAAGGGTGTGTCATTGCTGTTGCTTGACCATGCATTGGTTTCTGTGGTCAGTGAATGATAAAAACAAAATTTACCATCCATTGATGGATGGGAAATCCGCCATGAGGCATTTGTTTTTAGAAACTGCTGCTCACAACCAATGTTGCAATGGAGTGTCTCCATCTGCTGGTGGTATTGGAAAGGCATTAGTGCTATGACAGGGTCTGAAGAAGAAGAAGAAGACGGAAAAAAATATATATAAAAAGAAAAAGAGAGAGAGAGAGAGAGACTGACTTAGTGAGCGAGTGAGTGAGAGAGTGAGAGTGAGTGAGAGTGAATGAGTGAGTGAGTGAGTGATTGAGTGAGTGAGTGAGTGAGTGAGAACAAATGAGTTAAAGCAAGTGAGTGAGAGAGATCGAATGAATGAAAGTCTGAATGACAGAAAGAAAAAAGGATGAAGAAAGAAGCATGAAGAAAAAAAAATGTATATGGAGTTGCTGACATGAGTGCAATCTACAAAGCCGTTGAGGCTGATCCTCATGGGAGGATTATTGCACCAGGACCCTTAGCACTTTTAAAATGCCATTCAATGCCACGGGCTAGATGTAAACTGCAGATGACCATGTTGTGGTAGTTACCATGGATACCCAAGTGATGTGTGAGCTAACACATAGGCCCAACAGATTCCAAGAAGGCCAGAATCACCAGCGGCACCACCATCGATTGTCAGGTCACCCGGATTCAGCAAATACCAGAGTCCAAAATGATGCAGGTTTATACTGTTAATTTTCAGTTTATCGTTACAGTTGGTGTTATTCCATGTCGGAAGGGACGCAGCTACAGCCAGTGGGGTAACTAGAGACAGGCAGGCAGCTATGTGCAACAAATGTAGGCGTGTTGTTTTCATATGCAGATCTGAAATATTGTCTTATATGCAAGAGGAGGAGTGATGGGGGTTCAGGCAAAAGCCAGGCTATGGATTGCATTGCTAAATGCTCCATCAGAGTGCAATGGTCGCCTGTCCTTTTTTTAAGTGATGATGTGGGTTTAGCCTGTGCTGTATGTATGTATGGGTGGCTGACTGCCACCCACCCAGAAAGTGTATGGGAGGCTGGTTGGCTGCCAGCCTTCCTTCCATTCCTATGAGTAATGTGAGTGCTCATGAAGGGGACATGGTTGGGTCCACCCCTTTCCCGGTTATCCCCTCTAGGCCTTTTGGCTTAGATCAAGTGTAAAAAAAGAAAGGATCTTGCGACAGATCGCATCCTGAGGCACGTTTTTTTTTTGTGTGAATACTTGCACTTGGGTGACTTGTGAGCACATACTGATACATACGTTCCCTATCTGGGGACCATAAATTAAATGGATTTTTGAGAAAGGGAGCTGATTTGGAAGCTTGCTTCTGTCGCCCTATGCATTGACCCGATGTGGCAGTATCTTCGGGTAGTGAACAGTGCACCACCCCATTCCAGTGTTAAACAAGAAAGATTCTCATTTAATCCTCCGTGGGTGAGAATTTGAGTTTGAGAATTGGAGACCAAAATGATGAGTTGCACTGACTGGTTTATGAACGTCTATTCATTTAGCGTTTTAATGACCATGTTTGCACACTGATTGGTGTAAAAAAATAAAATAAAACTAAATAATAATAATCTAGCACACCTGTGCAGGTTTGACATGACATGACAGGTAGCTGTCTTGTGGGTGGTGCTGAATCCTGTTAAATGACATGAGGGTCTCATGCCTATACACAAGGGTGTGTCATTGCTGTTGCTTGACCATGCATTGGTTTCTGTGGTCAGTGAATGATAAAAACAAAATTTACCATCCATTGATGGATGGGAAATCCGCCATGAGGCATTTGTTTTTAGAAACTGCTGCTCACAACCAATGTTGCAATGGAGTGTCTCCATCTGCTGGTGGTATTGGAAAGGCATTAGTGCTATGACAGGGTCTGAAGAAGAAGAAGAAGACGGAAAAAAATATATCTAAAAAGAAAAAGAGAGAGAGAGAGAGAGACTGACTTAGTGAGCGAGTGAGTGAGAGAGTGAGAGTGAGTGAGAGTGAATGAGTGAGTGAGTGAGTGATTGAGTGAGTGAGTGAGTGAGTGAGAACAAATGAGTTAAAGCAAGTGAGTGAGAGAGATCGAATGAATGAAAGTCTGAATGACAGAAAGAAAAAAGGATGAAGAAAGAAGCATGAAGAAAAAAAAATGTATATGGAGTTGCTGACATGAGTGCAATCTACAAAGCCGTTGAGGCTGATCCTCATGGGAGGATTATTGCACCAGGACCCTTAGCACTTTTAAAATGCCATTCAATGCCACGGGCTAGATGTAAACTGCAGATGACCATGTTGTGGTAGTTACCATGGATACCCAAGTGATGTGTGAGCTAACACATAGGCCCAACAGATTCCAAGAAGGCCAGAATCACCAGCGGCACCACCATCGATTGTCAGGTCACCCGGATTCAGCAAATACCAGAGTCCAAAATGATGCAGGTTTATACTGTTAATTTTCAGTTTATCGTTACAGTTGGTGTTATTCCATGTCGGAAGGGACGCAGCTACAGCCAGTGGGGTAACTAGAGACAGGCAGGCAGCTATGTGCAACAAAGGTAGGCGTGTTGTTTTCATATGCAGATCTGAAATATTGTCTTATATGCAAGAGGAGGAGTGATGGGGGTTCAGGCAAAAGCCAGGCTATGGATTGCATTGCTAAATGCTCCATCAGAGTGCAATGGTCGCCTGTCCTTTTTTTAAGTGATGATGTGGGTTTAGCCTGTGCTGTATGTATGTATGGGTGGCTGACTGCCACCCACCCAGAAAGTGTATGGGAGGCTGGTTGGCTGCCAGCCTTCCTTCCATTCCTATGAGTAATGTGAGTGCTCATGAAGGGGACATGGTTGGGTCCACCCCTTTCCCGGTTATCCCCTCTAGGCCTTTTGGCTTAGATCAAGTGTAAAAAAAGAAAGGATCTTGCGACAGATCGCATCCTGAGGCACGTTTTTTTTTGTGTGAATACTTGCACTTGGGTGACTTGTGAGCACATACTGATACATACGTTCCCTATCTGGGGACCATAAATTAAATGGATTTTTGAGAAAGGGAGCTGATTTGGAAGCTTGCTTCTGTCGCCCTATGCATTGACCCGATGTGGCAGTATCTTCGGGTAGTGAACAGTGCACCACCCCATTCCAGTGTTAAACAAGAAAGATTCTCATTTAATCCTCCGTGGGTGAGAATTTGAGTTTGAGAATTGGAGACCAAAATGATGAGTTGCACTGACTGGTTTATGAACGTCTATTCATTTAGCGTTTTAATGACCATGTTTGCACACTGATTGGTGTAAAAAAATAAAATAAAACTAAATAATAATAATCTAGCACACCTGTGCAGGTTTGACATGACATGACAGGTAGCTGTTTCGTGGGTGGTGCTGAATCCTGTTAAATGACATGAGGGTCTCATGCCTATACACAAGGGTGTGTCATTGCTGTTGCTTGACCATGCATTGGTTTCTGTGGTCAGTGAATGATAAAAACAAAATTTACCATCCATTGATGGATGGGAAATCCGCCATGAGGCATTTGTTTTTAGAAACTGCTGCTCACAACCAATGTTGCAATGGAGTGTCTCCATCTGCTGGTGGTATTGGAAAGGCATTAGTGCTATGACAGGGTCTGAAGAAGAAGAAGAAGAAGAAGAAGAAGACGGAAAAAAATATATATAAAAAGAAAAAGAGAGAGAGAGAGAGACTGACTTAGTGAGCGAGTGAGTGAGAGAGTGAATGAGTGAGTGAGTGATTGAGTGAGTGAGTGAGTGAGTGAGTGAGAACAAATGAGTTAAAGCAAGTGAGTGAGAGAGATCGAATGAATGAAAGTCTGAATGACAGAAAGAAAAAAGGATGAAGAAAGAAGCATGAAGAAAAAAAAATGTATATGGAGTTGCTGACATGAGTGCAATCTACAAAGCCGTTGAGGCTGATCCTCATGGGAGGATTATTGCACCAGGACCCTTAGCACTTTTAAAATGCCATTCAATGCCACGGGCTAGATGTAAACTGCAGATGACCATGTTGTGGTAGTTACCATGGATACCCAAGTGATGTGTGAGCTAACACATAGGCCCAACAGATTCCAAGAAGGCCAGAATCACCAGCGGCACCACCATCGATTGTCAGGTCACCCGGATTCAGCAAATACCAGAGTCCAAAATGATGCAGGTTTATACTGTTAATTTTCAGTTTATCGTTACAGTTGGTGTTATTCCATGTCGGAAGGGACGCAGCTACAGCCAGTGGGGTAACTAGAGACAGGCAGGCAGCTATGTGCAACAAAGGTAGGCGTGTTGTTTTCATATGCAGATCTGAAATATTGTCTTATATGCAAGAGGAGGAGTGATGGGGGTTCAGGCAAAAGCCAGGCTATGGATTGCATTGCTAAATGCTCCATCAGAGTGCAATGGTCGCCTGTCCTTTTTTTAAGTGATGATGTGGGTTTAGCCTGTGCTGTATGTATGTATGGGTGGCTGACTGCCACCCACCCAGAAAGTGTATGGGAGGCTGGTTGGCTGCCAGCCTTCCTTCCATTCCTATGAGTAATGTGAGTGCTCATGAAGGGGACATGGTTGGGTCCACCCCTTTCCCGGTTATCCCCTCTAGGCCTTTTGGCTTAGATCAAGTGTAAAAAAAGAAAGGATCTTGCGACAGATCGCATCCTGAGGCACGTTTTTTTTTGTGTGAATACTTGCACTTGGGTGACTTGTGAGCACATACTGATACATACGTTCCCTATCTGGGGACCATAAATTAAATGGATTTTTGAGAAAGGGAGCTGATTTGGAAGCTTGCTTCTGTCGCCCTATGCATTGACCCGATGTGGCAGTATCTTCAGGTAGTGAACAGTGCACCACCCCATTCCAGTGTTAAACAAGAAAGATTCTCATTTAATCCTCCGTGGGTGAGAATTTGAGTTTGAGAATTGGAGACCAAAATGATGAGTTGCACTGACTGGTTTATGAACGTCTATTCATTTAGCGTTTTAATGACCATGTTTGCACACTGATTGGTGTAAAAAAATAAAATAAAACTAAATAATAATAATAATCTAGCACACCTGTGCAGGTTTGACATGACATGACAGGTAGCTGTCTTGTGGGTGGTGCTGAATCCTGTTAAATGACATGAGGGTCTCATGCCTATACACAAGGGTGTGTCATTGCTGTTGCTTGACCACGCATTGGTTTCTGTGGTCAGTGAATGATAAAAACAAAATTTACCATCCATTGATGGATGGGAAATCCGCCATGAGGCATTTGTTTTTAGAAACTGCTGCTCACAACCAATGTTGCAATGGAGTGTCTCCATCTGCTGGTGGTATTGGAAAGGCATTAGTCCTATGACAGGGTCTGAAGAAGAAGAAGAAGAAGAAGAAGAAGAAGAAGACGGAAAAAAATATATATAAAAAGAAAAAGAGAGAGAGAGAGAGAGACTGACTTAGTGAGCGAGTGAGTGAGAGAGTGAGAGTGAGTGAGAGTGAATGAGTGAGTGAGTGATTGAGTGAGTGAGTGAGAACAAATGAGTTAAAGCAAGTGAGTGAGAGAGATCGAATGAATGAAAGTCTGAATGACAGAAAGAAAAAAGGATGAAGAAAGAAGCATGAAGAAAAAAAAATGTATATGGAGTTGCTGACATGAGTGCAATCTACAAAGCCGTTGAGGCTGATCCTCATGGGAGGATTATTGCACCAGGACCCTTAGCACTTTTAAAATGCCATTCAATGCCACGGGCTAGATGTAAACTGCAGATGACCATGTTGTGGTAGTTACCATGGATACCCAAGTGATGTGTGAGCTAACACATAGGCCCAACAGATTCCAAGAAGGCCAGAATCACCAGCGGCACCACCATCGATTGTCAGGTCACCCGGATTCAGCAAATACCAGAGTCCAAAATGATGCAGGTTTATACTGTTAATTTTCAGTTTATCGTTACAGTTGGTGTTATTCCATGTCGGAAGGGACGCAGCTACAGCCAGTGGGGTAACTAGAGACAGGCAGGCAGCTATGTGCAACAAAGGTAGGCGTGTTGTTTTCATATGCAGATCTGAAATATTGTCTTATATGCAAGAGGAGGAGTGATGGGGGTTCAGGCAAAAGCCAGGCTATGGATTGCATTGCTAAATGCTCCATCAGAGTGCAATGGTCGCCTGTCCTTTTTTTAAGTGATGATGTGGGTTTAGCCTGTGCTGTATGTATGTATGGGTGGCTGACTGCCACCCACCCAGAAAGTGTATGGGAGGCTGGTTGGCTGCCAGCCTTCCTTCCATTCCTATGAGTAATGTGAGTGCTCATGAAGGGGACATGGTTGGGTCCACCCCTTTCCCGGTTATCCCCTCTAGGCCTTTTGGCTTAGATCAAGTGTAAAAAAAGAAAGGATCTTGCGACAGATCGCATCCTGAGGCACGTTTTTTTTTTTGTGTGAATACTTGCACTTGGGTGACTTGTGAGCACATACTGATACATACGTTCCCTATCTGGGGACCATAAATTAAATGGATTTTTGAGAAAGGGAGCTGATTTGGAAGCTTGCTTCTGTCGCCCTATGCATTGACCCGATGTGGCAGTATCTTCGGGTAGTGAACAGTGCACCACCCCATTCCAGTGTTAAACAAGAAAGATTCTCATTAAATCCTCCGTGGGTGAGAATTTGAGTTTGAGAATTGGAGACCAAAATGATGAGTTGCACTGACTGGTTTATGAACGTCTATTCATTTAGCGTTTTAATGACCATGTTTGCACACTGATTGGTGTAAAAAAATAAAATAAAACTAAATAATAATAATCTAGCACACCTGTGCAGGTTTGACATGACATGACAGGTAGCTGTTTTGTGGGTGGTGCTGAATCCTGTTAAATGACATGAGGGTCTCATGCCTATACGCAAGGGTGTGTCATTGCTGTTGCTTGACCATGCATTGGTTTCTGTGGTCAGTGAATGATAAAAACAAAATTTACCATCCATTGATGGATGGGAAATCCGCCATGAGGCATTTGTTTTTAGAAACTGCTGCTCACAACCAATGTTGCAATGGAGTGTCTCCATCTGCTGGTGGTATTGGAAAGGCATTAGTGCTATGACAGGGTCTGAAGAAGAAGAAGAAGAAGACGGAAAAAAATATATATAAAAAGAAAAAGAGAGAGAGAGAGAGAGACTGACTTAGTGAGCGAGTGAGTGAGAGAGTGAGAGTGAGTGAGAGTGAATGAGTGAGTGATTGAGTGAGTGAGTGAGTGAGTGAGAACAAATGAGTTAAAGCAAGTGAGTGAGAGAGATCGAATGAATGAAAGTCTGAATGACAGAAAGAAAAAAGGATGAAGAAAGAAGCATGAAGAAAAAAAAATGTATATGGAGTTGCTGACATGAGTGCAATCTACAAAGCCGTTGAGGCTGATCCTCATGGGAGGATTATTGCACCAGGACCCTTAGCACTTTTAAAATGCCATTCAATGCCACGGGCTAGATGTAAACTGCAGATGACCATGTTGTGGTAGTTACCATGGATACCCAAGTGATGTGTGAGCTAACACATAGGCCCAACAGATTCCAAGAAGGCCAGAATCACCAGCGGCACCACCATCGATTGTCAGGTCACCCGGATTCAGCAAATACCAGAGTCCAAAATGATGCAGGTTTATACTGTTAATTTTCAGTTTATCGTTACAGTTGGTGTTATTCCATGTCGGAAGGGACGCAGCTACAGCCAGTGGGGTAACTAGAGACAGGCAGGCAGCTATGTGCAACAAAGGTAGGCGTGTTGTTTTCATATGCAGATCTGAAATATTGTCTTATATGCAAGAGGAGGAGTGATGGGGGTTCAGGCAAAAGCCAGGCTATGGATTGCATTGCTAAATGCTCCATCAGAGTGCAATGGTCGCCTGTCCTTTTTTTTAAGTGATGATGTGGGTTTAGCCTGTGCTGTATGTATGTATGGGTGGCTGACTGCCACCCACCCAGAAAGTGTATGGGAGGCTGGTTGGCTGCCAGCCTTCCTTCCATTCCTATGAGTAATGTGAGTGCTCATGAAGGGGACATGGTTGGGTCCACCCCTTTCCCGGTTATCCCCTCTAGGCCTTTTGGCTTAGATCAAGTGTAAAAAAAGAAAGGATCTTGCGACAGATCGCATCCTGAGGCACGTTTTTTTTTGTGTGAATACTTGCACTTGGGTGACTTGTGAGCACATACTGATACATACGTTCCCTATCTGGGGACCATAAATTAAATGGATTTTTGAGAAAGGGAGCTGATTTGGAAGCTTGCTTCTGTCGCCCTATGCATTGACCCGATGTGGCAGTATCTTCGGGTAGTGAACAGTGCACCACCCCATTCCAGTGTTAAACAAGAAAGATTCTCATTTAATCCTCCGTGGGTGAGAATTTGAGTTTGAGAATTGGAGACCAAAATGATGAGTTGCACTGACTGGTTTATGAACGTCTATTCATTTAGCGTTTTAATGACCATGTTTGCACACTGATTGGTGTAAAAAAATAAAATAAAACTAAATAATAATAATCTAGCACACCTGGGCAGGTTTGACATGACATGACAGGTAGCTGTCTTGTGGGTGGTGCTGAATCCTGTTAAATGACATGAGGGTCTCATGCCTATACACAAGGGTGTGTCATTGCTGTTGCTTGACCATGCATTGGTTTCTGTGGTCAGTGAATGATAAAAACAAAATTTACCATCCATTGATGGATGGGAAATCCGCCATGAGGCATTTGTTTTTAGAAACTGCTGCTCACAACCAATGTTGCAATGGAGTGTCTCCATCTGCTGGTGGTATTGGAAAGGCATTAGTGCTATGACAGGGTCTGAAGAAGAAGAAGAAGAAGAAGAAGACGGAAAAAAATATATATAAAAAGAAAAAGAGAGAGAGAGACTGACTTAGTGAGCGAGTGAGTGAGAGAGTGAGAGTGAGTGAGAGTGAATGAGTGAGTGAGTGATTGAGTGAGTGAGTGAGTGAGTGAGAACAAATGAGTTAAAGCAAGTGAGTGAGAGAGATCGAATGAATGAAAGTCTGAATGACAGAAAGAAAAAAGGATGAAGAAAGAAGCATGAAGAAAAAAAAATGTATATGGAGTTGCTGACATGAGTGCAATCTACAAAGCCGTTGAGGCTGATCCTCATGGGAGGATTATTGCACCAGGACCCTTAGCACTTTTAAAATGCCATTCAATGCCACGGGCTAGATGTAAACTGCAGATGACCATGTTGTGGTAGTTACCATGGATACCCAAGTGATGTGTGAGCTAACACATAGGCCCAACAGATTCCAAGAAGGCCAGAATCACCAGCGGCACCACCATCGATTGTCAGGTCACCCGGATTCAGCAAATACCAGAGTCCAAAATGATGCAGGTTTATACTGTTAATTTTCAGTTTATCGTTACAGTTGGTGTTATTCCATGTCGGAAGGGACGCAGCTACAGCCAGTGGGGTAACTAGAGACAGGCAGGCAGCTATGTGCAACAAATGTAGGCGTGTTGTTTTCATATGCAGATCTGAAATATTGTCTTATATGCAAGAGGAGGAGTGATGGGGGTTCAGGCAAAAGCCAGGCTATGGATTGCATTGCTAAATGCTCCATCAGAGTGCAATGGTCGCCTGTCCTTTTTTTAAGTGATGATGTGGGTTTAGCCTGTGCTGTATGTATGTATGGGTGGCTGACTGCCACCCACCCAGAAAGTGTATGGGAGGCTGGTTGGCTGCCAGCCTTCCTTCCATTCCTATGAGTAATGTGAGTGCTCATGAAGGGGACATGGTTGGGTCCACCCCTTTCCCGGTTATCCCCTCTAGGCCTTTTGGCTTAGATCAAGTGTAAAAAAAGAAAGGATCTTGCGACAGATCGCATCCTGAGGCACGTTTTTTTTTGTGTGAATACTTGCACTTGGGTGACTTGTGAGCACATACTGATACATACGTTCCCTATCTGGGGACCATAAATTAAATGGATTTTTGAGAAAGGGAGCTGATTTGGAAGCTTGCTTCTGTCGCCCTATGCATTGACCCGATGTGGCAGTATCTTCGGGTAGTGAACAGTGCACCACCCCATTCCAGTGTTAAACAAGAAAGATTCTCATTTAATCCTCCGTGGGTGAGAATTTGAGTTTGAGAATTGGAGACCAAAATGATGAGTTGCACTGACTGGTTTATGAACGTCTATTCATTTAGCGTTTTAATGACCATGTTTGCACACTGATTGGTGTAAAAAAATAAAATAAAACTAAATAATAATAATCTAGCACACCTGTGCAGGTTTGACATGACATGACAGGTAGCTGTCTTGTGGGTGGTGCTGAATCCTGTTAAATGACATGAGGGTCTCATGCCTATACACAAGGGTGTGTCATTGCTGTTGCTTGACCATGCATTGGTTTCTGTGGTCAGTGAATGATAAAAACAAAATTTACCATCCATTGATGGATGGGAAATCCGCCATGAGGCATTTGTTTTTAGAAACTGCTGCTCACAACCAATGTTGCAATGGAGTGTCTCCATCTGCTGGTGGTATTGGAAAGGCATTAGTGCTATGACAGGGTCTGAAGAAGAAGAAGAAGAAGAAGAAGAAGACGGAAAAAAATATATATAAAAAGAAAAAGAGAGAGAGAGAGAGAGAGAGAGAGACTGACTTAGTGAGCGAGTGAGTGAGAGAGTGAGAGTGAGTGAGAGTGAATGAGTGAGTGAGTGAGTGAGAACAAATGAGTTAAAGCAAGTGAGTGAGAGAGATCGAATGAATGAAAGTCTGAATGACAGAAAGAAAAAAGGATGAAGAAAGAAGCATGAAGAAAAAAAAATGTATATGGAGTTGCTGACATGAGTGCAATCTACAAAGCCGTTGAGGCTGATCCTCATGGGAGGATTATTGCACCAGGACCCTTAGCACTTTTAAAATGCCATTCAATGCCACGGGCTAGATGTAAACTGCAGATGACCATGTTGTGGTAGTTACCATGGATACCCAAGTGATGTGTGAGCTAACACATAGGCCCAACAGATTCCAAGAAGGCCAGAATCACCAGCGGCACCACCATCGATTGTCAGGTCACCCGGATTCAGCAAATACCAGAGTCCAAAATGATGCAGGTTTATACTGTTAATTTTCAGTTTATCGTTACAGTTGGTGTTATTCCATGTCGGAAGGGACGCAGCTACAGCCAGTGGGGTAACTAGAGACAGGCAGGCAGCTATGTGCAACAAAGGTAGGCGTGTTGTTTTCATATGCAGATCTGAAATATTGTCTTATATGCAAGAGGAGGAGTGATGGGGGTTCAGGCAAAAGCCAGGCTATGGATTGCATTGCTAAATGCTCCATCAGAGTGCAATGGTCGCCTGTCCTTTTTTTAAGTGATGATGTGGGTTTAGCCTGTGCTGTATGTATGTATGGGTGGCTGACTGCCACCCACCCAGAAAGTGTATGGGAGGCTGGTTGGCTGCCAGCCTTCCTTCCATTCCTATGAGTAATGTGAGTGCTCATGAAGGGGACATGGTTGGGTCCACCCCTTTCCCGGTTATCCCCTCTAGGCCTTTTGGCTTAGATCAAGTGTAAAAAAAGAAAGGATCTTGTGACAGATCGCATCCTGAGGCACGTTTTTTTTTGTGTGAATACTTGCACTTGGGTGACTTGTGAGCACATACTGATACATATGTTCCCTATCTGGGGACCATAAATTAAATGGATTTTTGAGAAAGGGAGCTGATTTGGAAGCTTGCTTCTGTCGCCCTATGCATTGACCCGATGTGGCAGTATCTTCGGGTAGTGAACAGTGCACCACCCCATTCCAGTGTTAAACAAGAAAGATTCTCATTTAATCCTCCGTGGGTGAGAATTTGAGTTTGAGAATTGGAGACCAAAATGATGAGTTGCACTGACTGGTTTATGAACGTCTATTCATTTAGCGTTTTAATGACCATGTTTGCACACTGATTGGTGTAAAAAAAAAAAAATAAAACTAAATAATAATAATCTAGCACACCTGTGCAGGTTTGACATGACATGACAGGTAGCTGTCTTGTGGGTGGTGCTGAATCCTGTTAAATGACATGAGGGTCTCATGCCTATACACAAGGGTGTGTCATTGCTGTTGCTTGACCATGCATTGGTTTCTGTGGTCAGTGAATGATAAAAACAAAATTTACCATCCATTGATGGATGGGAAATCCGCCATGAGGCATTTGTTTTTAGAAACTGCTGCTCACAACCAATGTTGCAATGGAGTGTCTCCATCTGCTGGTGGTATTGGAAAGGCATTAGTGCTATGACAGGGTCTGAAGAAGAAGAAGAAGAAGAAGGAAAAAAATATATATAAAAAGAAAAAGAGAGAGAGAGAGAGACTGACTTAGTGAGCGAGTGAGTGAGAGAGTGAGAGTGAGTGAGAGTGAATGAGTGAGTGAGTGATTGAGTGAGTGAGTGAGTGAGAACAAATGAGTTAAAGCAAGTGAGTGAGAGAGATCGAATGAATGAAAGTCTGAATGACAGAAAGAAAAAAGGATGAAGAAAGAAGCATGAAGAAAAAAAAATGTATATGGAGTTGCTGACATGAGTGCAATCTACAAAGCCGTTGAGGCTGATCCTCATGGGAGGATTATTGCACCAGGACCCTTAGCACTTTTAAAATGCCATTCAATGCCACGGGCTAGATGTAAACTGCAGATGACCATGTTGTGGTAGTTACCATGGATACCCAAGTGATGTGTGAGCTAACACATAGGCCCAACAGATTCCAAGAAGGCCAGAATCACCAGCGGCACCACCATCGATTGTCAGGTCACCCGGATTCAGCAAATACCAGAGTCCAAAATGATGCAGGTTTATACTGTTAATTTTCAGTTTATCGTTACAGTTGGTGTTATTCCATGTCGGAAGGGACGCAGCTACAGCCAGTGGGGTAACTAGAGACAGGCAGGCAGCTATGTGCAACAAAGGTAGGCGTGTTGTTTTCATATGCAGATCTGAAATATTGTCTTATATGCAAGAGGAGGAGTGATGGGGGTTCAGGCAAAAGCCAGGCTATGGATTGCATTGCTAAATGCTCCATCAGAGTGCAATGGTCGCCTGTCCTTTTTTTAAGTGATGATGTGGGTTTAGCCTGTGCTGTATGTATGTATGGGTGGCTGACTGCCACCCACCCAGAAAGTGTATGGGAGGCTGGTTGGCTGCCAGCCTTCCTTCCATTCCTATGAGTAATGTGAGTGCTCATGAAGGGGACATGGTTGGGTCCACCCCTTTCCCGGTTATCCCCTCTAGGCCTTTTGGCTTAGATCAAGTGTAAAAAAAGAAAGGATCTTGCGACAGATCGCATCCTGAGGCACATTTTTTTTTTGTGTGAATACTTGCACTTGGGTGACTTGTGAGCACATACTGATACATACGTTCCCTATCTGGGGACCATAAATTAAATGGATTTTTGAGAAAGGGAGCTGATTTGGAAGCTTGCTTCTGTCGCCCTATGCATTGACCCGATGTGGCAGTATCTTCGGGTAGTGAACAGTGCACCACCCCATTCCAGTGTTAAACAAGAAAGATTCTCATTTAATCCTCCGTGGGTGAGAATTTGAGTTTGAGAATTGGAGACCAAAATGATGAGTTGCACTGACTGGTTTATGAACGTCTATTCATTTAGCGTTTTAATGACCATGTTTGCACACTGATTGGTGTAAAAAAAAAAAAATAAAACTAAATAATAATAATCTAGCACACCTGTGCAGGTTTGACATGACATGACAGGTAGCTGTCTTGTGGGTGGTGCTGAATCCTGTTAAATGACATGAGGGTCTCATGCCTATACACAAGGGTGTGTCATTGCTGTTGCTTGACCATGCATTGGTTTCTGTGGTCAGTGAATGATAAAAACAAAATTTACCATCCATTGATGGATGGGAAATCCGCCATGAGGCATTTGTTTTTAGAAACTGCTGCTCACAACCAATGTTGCAATGGAGTGTCTCCATCTGCTGGTGGTATTGGAAAGGCATTAGTGCTATGACAGGGTCTGAAGAAGAAGAAGAAGAAGAAGAAGAAGACGGAAAAAAATATATATAAAAAGAAAAAGAGAGAGAGAGAGAGAGACTGACTTAGTGAGCGAGTGAGTGAGAGAGTGAGAGTGAGTTTGAGTGAATGAGTGAGTGAGTGATTGAGTGAGTGAGTGAGTGAGAACAAATGAGTTAAAGCAAGTGAGTGAGAGAGATCGAATGAATGAAAGTCTGAATGACAGAAAGAAAAAAGGATGAAGAAAGAAGCATGAAGAAAAAAAAATGTATATGGAGTTGCTGACATGAGTGCAATCTACAAAGCCGTTGAGGCTGATCCTCATGGGAGGATTATTGCACCAGGACCCTTAGCACTTTTAAAATGCCATTCAATGCCACGGGCTAGATGTAAACTGCAGATGACCATGTTGTGGTAGTTACCATGGATACCCAAGTGATGTGTGAGCTAACACATAGGCCCAACAGATTCCAAGAAGGCCAGAATCACCAGCGGCACCACCATCGATTGTCAGGTCACCCGGATTCAGCAAATACCAGAGTCCAAAATGATGCAGGTTTATACTGTTAATTTTCAGTTTATCGTTACAGTTGGTGTTATTCCATGTCGGAAGGGACGCAGCTACAGCCAGTGGGGTAACTAGAGACAGGCAGGCAGCTATGTGCAACAAAGGTAGGCGTGTTGTTTTCATATGCAGATCTGAAATATTGTCTTATATGCAAGAGGAGGAGTGATGGGGGTTCAGGCAAAAGCCAGGCTATGGATTGCATTGCTAAATGCTCCATCAGAGTGCAATGGTCGCCTGTCCTTTTTTTAAGTGATGATGTGGGTTTAGCCTGTGCTGTATGTATGTATGGGTGGCTGACTGCCACCCACCCAGAAAGTGTATGGGAGGCTGGTTGGCTGCCAGCCTTCCTTCCATTCCTATGAGTAATGTGAGTGCTCATGAAGGGGACATGGTTGGGTCCACCCCTTTCCCGGTTATCCCCTCTAGGCCTTTTGGCTTAGATCAAGTGTAAAAAAAGAAAGGATCTTGCGACAGATCGCATCCTGAGGCACGTTTTTTTTTGTGTGAATACTTGCACTTGGGTGACTTGTGAGCACATACTGATACATACGTTCCCTATCTGGGGACCATAAATTAAATGGATTTTTGAGAAAGGGAGCTGATTTGGAAGCTTGCTTCTGTCGCCCTATGCATTGACCCGATGTGGCAGTATCTTCGGGTAGTGAACAGTGCACCACCCCATTCCAGTGTTAAACAAGAAAGATTCTCATTTAATCCTCCGTGGGTGAGAATTTGAGTTTGAGAATTGGAGACCAAAATGATGAGTTGCACTGACTGGTTTATGAACGTCTATTCATTTAGCGTTTTAATGACCATGTTTGCACACTGATTGGTGTAAAAAAATAAAATAAAACTAAATAATAATAATCTAGCACACCTGTGCAGGTTTGACATGACATGACAGGTAGCTGTCTTGTGGGTGGTGCTGAATCCTGTTAAATGACATGAGGGTCTCATGCCTATACACAAGGGCGTGTCATTGCTGTTGCTTGACCATGCATTGGTTTCTGTGGTCAGTGAATGATAAAAACAAAATTTACCATCCATTGATGGATGGGAAATCCGCCATGAGGCATTTGTTTTTAGAAACTGCTGCTCACAACCAATGTTGCAATGGAGTGTCTCCATCTGCTGGTGGTATTGGAAAGGCATTAGTGCTACGACAGGGTCTGAAGAAGAAGAAGAAGAAGAAGAAGACGGAAAAAAATATATATAAAAAGAAAAAGAGAGAGAGAGAGAGACTGACTTAGTGAGCGAGTGAGTGAGAGAGTGAGAGTGAGTGAGAGTGAATGAGTGAGTGAGTGATTGAGTGAGTGAGTGAGTGAGAACAAATGAGTTAAAGCAAGTGAGTGAGAGAGATCGAATGAATGAAAGTCTGAATGACAGAAAGAAAAAAGGATGAAGAAAGAAGCATGAAGAAAAAAAAATGTATATGGAGTTGCTGACATGAGTGCAATCTACAAAGCCGTTGAGGCTGATCCTCATGGGAGGATTATTGCACCAGGACCCTTAGCACTTTTAAAATGCCATTCAATGCCACGGGCTAGATGTAAACTGCAGATGACCATGTTGTGGTAGTTACCATGGATACCCAAGTGATGTGTGAGCTAACACATAGGCCCAACAGATTCCAAGAAGGCCAGAATCACCAGCGGCACCACCATCGATTGTCAGGTCACCCGGATTCAGCAAATACCAGAGTCCAAAATGATGCAGGTTTATACTGTTAATTTTCAGTTTATCGTTACAGTTGGTGTTATTCCATGTCGGAAGGGACGCAGCTACAGCCAGTGGGGTAACTAGAGACAGGCAGGCAGCTATGTGCAACAAAGGTAGGCGTGTTGTTTTCATATGCAGATCTGAAATATTGTCTTATATGCAAGAGGAGGAGTGATGGGGGTTCAGGCAAAAGCCAGGCTATGGATTGCATTGCTAAATGCTCCATCAGAGTGCAATGGTCGCCTGTCCTTTTTTTAAGTGATGATGTGGGTTTAGCCTGTGCTGTATGTATGTATGGGTGCCTGACTGCCACCCACCCAGAAAGTGTATGGGAGGCTGGTTGGCTGCCAGCCTTCCTTCCATTCCTATGAGTAATGTGAGTGCTCATGAAGGGGACATGGTTGGGTCCACCCCTTTCCCGGTTATCCCCTCTAGGCCTTTTGGCTTAGATCAAGTGTAAAAAAAGAAAGGATCTTGCGACAGATCGCATCCTGAGGCACGTTTTTTTTTGTGTGAATACTTGCACTTGGGTGACTTGTGAGCACATACTGATACATACGTTCCCTATCTGGGGACCATAAATTAAATGGATTTTTGAGAAAGGGAGCTGATTTGGAAGCTTGCTTCTGTCGCCCTATGCATTGACCCGATGTGGCAGTATCTTCGGGTAGTGAACAGTGCACCACCCCATTCCAGTGTTAAACAAGAAAGATTCTCATTTAATCCTCCGTGGGTGAGAATTTGAGTTTGAGAATTGGAGACCAAAATGATGAGTTGCACTGACTGGTTTATGAACGTCTATTCATTTAGCGTTTTAATGACCATGTTTGCACACTGATTGGTGTAAAAAAATAAAATAAAACTAAATAATAATAATCTAGCACACCTGTGCAGGTTTGACATGACATGACAGGTAGCTGTCTTGTGGGTGGTGCTGAATCCTGTTAAATGACATGAGGGTCTCATGCCTATACACAAGGGCGTGTCATTGCTGTTGCTTGACCATGCATTGGTTTCTGTGGTCAGTGAATGTTAAAAACAAAATTTACCATCCATTGATGGATGGGAAATCCGCCATGAGGCATTTGTTTTTAGAAACTGCTGCTCACAACCAATGTTGCAATGGAGTGTCTCCATCTGCTGGTGGTATTGGAAAGGCATTAGTGCTATGACAGGGTCTGAAGAAGAAGAAGAAGAAGAAGACGGAAAAAAATATATATAAAAAGAAAAAGTGAGAGAGAGAGAGAGACTGACTTAGTGAGCGAGTGAGTGAGAGAGTGAGAGTGAGTGAGAGTGAATGAGTGAGTGAGTGATTGAGTGAGTGAGTGAGTGAGTGAGAACAAATGAGTTAAAGCAAGTGAGTGAGAGAGATCGAATGAATGAAAATCTGAATGACAGAAAGAAAAAAGGATGAAGAAAGAAGCATGAAGAAAAAAAAATGTATATGGAGTTGCTGACATGAGTGCAATCTACAAAGCCGTTGAGGCTGATCCTCATGGGAGGATTATTGCACCAGGACCCTTAGCACTTTTAAAATGCCATTCAATGCCACGGGCTAGATGTAAACTGCAGATGACCATGTTGTGGTAGTTACCATGGATACCCAAGTGATGTGTGAGCTAACACATAGGCCCAACAGATTCCAAGAAGGCCAGAATCACCAGCGGCACCACCATCGATTGTCAGGTCACCCGGATTCAGCAAATACCAGAGTCCAAAATGATGCAGGTTTATACTGTTAATTTTCAGTTTATCGTTACAGTTGGTGTTATTCCATGTCGGAAGGGACGCAGCTACAGCCAGTGGGGTAACTAGAGACAGGCAGGCAGCTATGTGCAACAAAGGTAGGCGTGTTGTTTTCATATGCAGATCTGAAATATTGTCTTATATGCAAGAGGAGGAGTGATGGGGGTTCAGGCAAAAGCCAGGCTATGGATTGCATTGCTAAATGCTCCATCAGAGTGCAATGGTCGCCTGTCCTTTTTTTAAGTGATGATGTGGGTTTAGCCTGTGCTGTATGTATGTATGGGTGGCTAACTGCCACCCACCCAGAAAGTGTATGGGAGGCTGGTTGGCTGCCAGCCTTCCTTCCATTCCTATGAGTAATGTGAGTGCTCATGAAGGGGACATGGTTGGGTCCACCCCTTTCCCGGTTATCCCCTCTAGGCCTTTTGGCTTAGATCAAGTGTAAAAAAAGAAAGGATCTTGCGACAGATCGCATCCTGAGGCACGTTTTTTTTTTTGTGTGAATACTTGCACTTGGGTGACTTGTGAGCACATACTGATACATACGTTCCCTATCTGGGGACCATAAATTAAATGGATTTTTGAGAAAGGGAGCTGATTTGGAAGCTTGCTTCTGTCGCCCTATGCATTGACCCGATGTGGCAGTATCTTCGGGTAGTGAACAGTGCACCACCCCATTCCAGTGTTAAACAAGAAAGATTCTCATTTAATCCTCCGTGGGTGAGAATTTGAGTTTGAGAATTGGAGACCAAAATGATGAGTTGCACTGACTGGTTTATGAACGTCTATTCATTTAGCGTTTTAATGACCATGTTTGCACACTGATTGGTGTAAAAAAATAAAATAAAACTAAATAATAATAATCTAGCACACCTGTGCAGGTTTGACATGACATGACAGGTAGCTGTCTTGTGGGTGGTGCTGAATCCTGTTAAATGACATGAGGGTCTCATGCCTATACACAAGGGTGTGTCATTGCTGTTGCTTGACCATGCATTGGTTTCTGTGGTCAGTGAATGATAAAAACAAAATTTACCATCCATTGATGGATGGGAAATCCGCCATGAGGCATTTGTTTTTAGAAACTGCTGCTCACAACCAATGTTGCAATGGAGTGTCTCCATCTGCTGGTGGTATTGGAAAGGCATTAGTGCTATGACAGGGTCTGAAGAAGAAGAAGAAGAAGAAGAAGAAGACGGAAAAAAATATATATAAAAAGAGAGAGAGAGAGAGAGAGAGAGAGACTGACTTAGTGAGCGAGTGAGTGAGAGAGTGAGAGTGAGTGAGAGTGAATGAGTGAGTGAGTGATTGAGTGAGTGAGTGAGAACAAATGAGTTAAAGCAAGTGAGTGAGAGAGATCGAATGAATGAAAGTCTGAATGACAGAAAGAAAAAAGGATGAAGAAAGAAGCATGAAGAAAAAAAAATGTATATGGAGTTGCTGACATGAGTGCAATCTACAAAGCCGTTGAGGCTGATCCTCATGGGAGGATTATTGCACCAGGACCCTTAGCACTTTTAAAATGCCATTCAATGCCACGGGCTAGATGTAAACTGCAGATGACCATGTTGTGGTAGTTACCATGGATACCCAAGTGATGTGTGAGCTAACACATAGGCCCAACAGATTCCAAGAAGGCCAGAATCACCAGCGGCACCACCATCGATTGTCAGGTCACCCGGATTCAGCAAATACCAGAGTCCAAAATGATGCAGGTTTATACTGTTAATTTTCAGTTTATCGTTACAGTTGGTGTTATTCCATGTCGGAAGGGACGCAGCTACAGCCAGTGGGGTAACTAGAGACAGGCAGGCAGCTATGTGCAACAAAGGTAGGCGTGTTGTTTTCATATGCAGATCTGAAATATTGTCTTATATGCAAGAGGAGGAGTGATGGGGGTTCAGGCAAAAGCCAGGCTATGGATTGCATTGCTAAATGCTCCATCAGAGTGCAATGGTCGCCTGTCCTTTTTTTAAGTGATGATGTGGGTTTAGCCTGTGCTGTATGTATGTATGGGTGGCTGACTGCCACCCACCCAGAAAGTGTATGGGAGGCTGGTTGGCTGCCAGCCTTCCTTCCATTCCTATGAGTAATGTGAGTGCTCATGAAGGGGACATGGTTGGGTCCACCCCTTTCCCGGTTATCCCCTCTAGGCCTTTTGGCTTAGATCAAGTGTAAAAAAAGAAATGATCTTGCGACAGATCGCATCCTGAGGCACGTTTTTTTTTGTGTGAATACTTGCACTTGGGTGACTTGTGAGCACATACTGATACATACGTTCCCTATCTGGGGACCATAAATTAAATGGATTTTTGAGAAAGGGAGCTGATTTGGAAGCTTGCTTCTGTCGCCCTATGCATTGACCCGATGTGGCAGTATCTTCGGGTAGTGAACAGTGCACCACCCCATTCCAGTGTTAAACAAGAAAGATTCTCATTTAATCCTCCGTGGGTGAGAATTTGAGTTTGAGAATTGGAGACCAAAATGATGAGTTGCACTGACTGGTTTATGAACGTCTATTCATTTAGCGTTTTAATGACCATGTTTGCACACTGATTGGTGTAAAAAAATAAAATAAAACTAAATAATAATAATCTAGCACACCTGTGCAGGTTTGACATGACATGACAGGTAGCTGTCTTGTGGGTGGTGCTGAATCCTGTTAAATGACATGAGGGTCTCATGCCTATACACAAGGGTGTGTCATTGCTGTTGCTTGACCATGCATTGGTTTCTGTGGTCAGTGAATGATAAAAACAAAATTTACCATCCATTGATGGATGGGAAATCCGCCATGAGGCATTTGTTTTTAGAAACTGCTGCTCACAACCAATGTTGCAATGGAGTGTCTCCATCTGCTGGTGGTATTGGAAAGGCATTAGTGCTATGACAGGGTCTGAAGAAGAAGAAGAAGAAGACGGAAAAAAATATATATAAAAAGAAAAAGAGAGAGAGAGAGAGAGACTGACTTAGTGAGCGAGTGAGTGAGAGAGTGAGAGTGAGTGAGAGTGAATGAGTGAGTGAGTGATTGAGTGAGTGAGTGAGTGAGTGAGAACAAATGAGTTAAAGCAAGTGAGTGAGAGAGATCGAATGAATGAAAGTCTGAATGACAGAAAGAAAAAAGGATGAAGAAAGAAGCATGAAGAAAAAAAAATGTATATGGAGTTGCTGACATGAGTGCAATCTACAAAGCCGTTGAGGCTGATCCTCATGGGAGGATTATTGCACCAGGACCCTTAGCACTTTTAAAATGCCATTCAATGCCACGGGCTAGATGTAAACTGCAGATGACCATGTTGTGGTAGTTACCATGGATACCCAAGTGATGTGTGAGCTAACACATAGGCCCAACAGATTCCAAGAAGGCCAGAATCACCAGCGGCACCACCATCGATTGTCAGGTCACCCGGATTCAGCAAATACCAGAGTCCAAAATGATGCAGGTTTATACTGTTAATTTTCAGTTTATCGTTACAGTTGGTGTTATTCCATGTCGGAAGGGACGCAGCTACAGCCAGTGGGGTAACTAGAGACAGGCAGGCAGCTATGTGCAACAAAGGTAGGCGTGTTGTTTTCATATGCAGATCTGAAATATTGTCTTATATGCAAGAGGAGGAGTGATGGGGGTTCAGGCAAAAGCCAGGCTATGGATTGCATTGCTAAATGCTCCATCAGAGTGCAATGGTCGCCTGTCCTTTTTTTAAGTGATGATGTGGGTTTAGCCTGTGCTGTATGTATGTATGGGTGGCTGACTGCCACCCACCCAGAAAGTGTATGGGAGGCTGGTTGGCTGCCAGCCTTCCTTCCATTCCTATGAGTAATGTGAGTGCTCATGAAGGGGACATGGTTGGGTCCACCCCTTTCCCGGTTATCCCCTCTAGGCCTTTTGGCTTAGATCAAGTGTAAAAAAAGAAAGGATCTTGCGACAGATCGCATCCTGAGGCACGTTTTTTTTTGTGTGAATACTTGCACTTGGGTGACTTGTGAGCACATACTGATACATACGTTCCCTATCTGGGGACCATAAATTAAATGGATTTTTGAGAAAGGGAGCTGATTTGGAAGCTTGCTTCTGTCGCCCTATGCATTGACCCGATGTGGCAGTATCTTCGGGTAGTGAACAGTGCACCACCCCATTCCAGTGTTAAACAAGAAAGATTCTCATTTAATCCTCCGTGGGTGAGAATTTGAGTTTGAGAATTGGAGACCAAAATGATGAGTGGCACTGACTGGTTTATGAACGTCTATTCATTTAGCGTTTTAATGACCATGTTTGCACACTGATTGGTGTAAAAAAATAAAATAAAACTAAATAATAATAATCTAGCACACCTGTGCAGGTTTGACATGACATGACAGGTAGCTGTCTTGTGGGTGGTGCTGAATCCTGTTAAATGACATGAGGGTCTCATGCCTATACACAAGGGTGTGTCATTGCTGTTGCTTGACCATGCATTGGTTTCTGTGGTCAGTGAATGATAAAAACAAAATTTACCATCCATTGATGGATGGGAAATCCGCCATGAGGCATTTGTTTTTAGAAACTGCTGCTCACAACCAATGTTGCAATGGAGTGTCTCCATCTGCTGGTGGTATTGGAAAGGCATTAGTGCTATGACAGGGTCTGAAGAAGAAGAAGAAGAAGAAGAAGACAGAAAAAAATATATATAAAAAGAAAAAGAGAGAGAGAGAGAGAGACTGACTTAGTGAGCGAGTGAGTGAGAGAGTGAGTGAGAGTGAATGAGTGAGTGAGTGATTGAGTGAGTGAGTGAGAACAAATGAGTTAAAGCAAGTGAGTGAGAGAGATCGAATGAATGAAAGTCTGAATGACAGAAAGAAAAAAGGATGAAGAAAGAAGCATGAAGAAAAAAAAATGTATATGGAGTTGCTGACATGAGTGCAATCTACAAAGCCGTTGAGGCTGATCCTCATGGGAGGATTATTGCACCAGGACCCTTAGCACTTTTAAAATGCCATTCAATGCCACGGGCTAGATGTAAACTGCAGATGACCATGTTGTGGTAGTTACCATGGATACCCAAGTGATGTGTGAGCTAACACATAGGCCCAACAGATTCCAAGAAGGCCAGAATCACCAGCGGCACCACCATCGATTGTCAGGTCACCCGGATTCAGCAAATACCAGAGTCCAAAATGATGCAGGTTTATACTGTTAATTTTCAGTTTATCGTTACAGTTGGTGTTATTCCATGTCGGAAGGGACGCAGCTACAGCCAGTGGGGTAACTAGAGACAGGCAGGCAGCTATGTGCAACAAAGGTAGGCGTGTTGTTTTCATATGCAGATCTGAAATATTGTCTTATATGCAAGAGGAGGAGTGATGGGGGTTCAGGCAAAAGCCAGGCTATGGATTGCATTGCTAAATGCTCCATCAGAGTGCAATGGTCGCCTGTCCTTTTTTTAAGTGATGATGTGGGTTTAGCCTGTGCTGTATGTATGTATGGGTGGCTGACTGCCACCCACCCAGAAAGTGTATGGGAGGCTGGTTGGCTGCCAGCCTTCCTTCCATTCCTATGAGTAATGTGAGTGCTCATGAAGGGGACATGGTTGGGTCCACCCCTTTCCCGGTTATCCCCTCTAGGCCTTTTGGCTTAGATCAAGTGTAAAAAAAGAAAGGATCTTGCGACAGATCGCATCCTGAGGCACGTTTTTTTTTTGTGTGAATACTTGCACTTGGGTGACTTGTGAGCACATACTGATACATACGTTCCCTATCTGGGGACCATAAATTAAATGGATTTTTGAGAAAGGGAGCTGATTTGGAAGCTTGCTTCTGTCGCCCTATGCATTGACCTGATGTGGCAGTATCTTCGGGTAGTGAACAGTGCACCACCCCATTCCAGTGTTAAACAAGAAAGATTCTCATTTAATCCTCCGTGGGTGAGAATTTGAGTTTGAGAATTGGAGACCAAAATGATGAGTTGCACTGACTGGTTTATGAACGTCTATTCATTTAGCGTTTTAATGACCATGTTTGCACACTGATTGGTGTAAAAAAATAAAATAAAACTAAATAATAATAATCTAGCACACCTGTGCAGGTTTGACATGACATGACAGGTAGCTGTCTTGTGGGTGGTGCTGAATCCTGTTAAATGACTTGAGGGTCTCATGCCTATACACAAGGGTGTGTCATTGCTGTTGCTTGACCATGCATTGGTTTCTGTGGTCAGTGAATGATAAAAACAAAATTTACCATCCATTGATGGATGGGAAATCCGCCATGAGGCATTTGTTTTTAGAAACTGCTGCTCACAACCAATGTTGCAATGGAGTGTCTCCATCTGCTGGTGGTATTGGAAAGGCATTAGTGCTATGACAGGGTCTGAAGAAGAAGAAGAAGAAGAAGACGGAAAAAAATATATATAAAAAGAAAAAGAGAGAGAGAGAGAGAGACTGACTTAGTGAGCGAGTGAGTGAGAGAGTGAGAGTGAGTGAGAGTGAATGAGTGAGTGAGTGATTGAGTGAGTGAGTGAGTGAGTGAGAACAAATGAGTTAAAGCAAGTGAGTGAGAGAGATCGAATGAATGAAAGTCTGAATGACAGAAAGAAAAAAGGATGAAGAAAGAAGCATGAAGAAAAAAAAATGTATATGGAGTTGCTGACATGAGTGCAATCTACAAAGCCGTTGAGGCTGATCCTCATGGGAGGATTATTGCACCAGGACCCTTAGCACTTTTAAAATGCCATTCAATGCCACGGGCTAGATGTAAACTGCAGATGACCATGTTGTGGTAGTTACCATGGATACCCAAGTGATGTGTGAGCTAACACATAGGCCCAACAGATTCCAAGAAGGCCAGAATCACCAGCGGCACCACCATCGATTGTCAGGTCACCCGGATTCAGCAAATACCAGAGTCCAAAATGATGCAGGTTTATACTGTTAATTTTCAGTTTATCGTTACAGTTGGTGTTATTCCATGTCGGAAGGGACGCAGCTACAGCCAGTGGGGTAACTAGAGACAGGCAGGCAGCTATGTGCAACAAAGGTAGGCGTGTTGTTTTCATATGCAGATCTGAAATATTGTCTTATATGCAAGAGGAGGAGTGATGGGGGTTCAGGCAAAAGCCAGGCTATGGATTGCATTGCTAAATGCTCCATCAGAGTGCAATGGTCGCCTGTCCTTTTTTTAAGTGATGATGTGGGTTTAGCCTGTGCTGTATGTATGTATGGGTGGCTGACTGCCACCCACCCAGAAAGTGTATGGGAGGCTGGTTGGCTGCCAGCCTTCCTTCCATTCCTATGAGTAATGTGAGTGCTCATGAAGGGGACATGGTTGGGTCCACCCCTTTCCCGGTTATCCCCTCTAGGCCTTTTGGCTTAGATCAAGTGTAAAAAAAGAAAGGATCTTGCGACAGATCGCATCCTGAGGCACGTTTTTTTTTTTGTGTGAATACTTGCACTTGGGTGACTTGTGAGCACATACTGATACATACGTTCCCTATCTGGGGACCATAAATTAAATGGATTTTTGAGAAAGGGAGCTGATTTGGAAGCTTGCTTCTGTCGCCCTATGCATTGACCCGATGTGGCAGTATCTTCGGGTAGTGAACAGTGCACCACCCCATTCCAGTGTTAAACAAGAAAGATTCTCATTTAATCCTCCGTGGGTGAGAATTTGAGTTTGAGAATTGGAGACCAAAATGATGAGTTGCACTGACTGGTTTATGAACGTCTATTCATTTAGCGTTTTAATGACCATGTTTGCACACTGATTGGTGTAAAAAAATAAAATAAAACTAAATAATAATAATCTAGCACACCTGTGCAGGTTTGACATGACATGACAGGTAGCTGTCTTGTGGGTGGTGCTGAATCCTGTTAAATGACATGAGGGTCTCATGCCTATACACAAGGGTGTGTCATTGCTGTTGCTTGACCATGCATTGGTTTCTGTGGTCAGTGAATGATAAAAACAAAATTTACCATCCATTGATGGATGGGAAATCCGCCATGAGGCATTTGTTTTTAGAAACTGCTGCTCACAACCAATGTTGCAATGGAGTGTCTCCATCTGCTGGTGGTATTGGAAAGGCATTAGTGCTATGACAGGGTCTGAAGAAGAAGAAGAAGAAGAAGACGGAAAAAAATATATATAAAAAGAGAGAGAGAGAGAGAGAGAGAGAGACTGACTTAGTGAGCGAGTGAGTGAGAGAGTGAGAGTGAGTGAGAGTGAATGAGTGAGTGAGTGATTGAGTGAGTGAGTGAGAACAAATGAGTTAAAGCAAGTGAGTGAGAGAGATCGAATGAATGAAAGTCTGAATGACAGAAAGAAAAAAGGATGAAGAAAGAAGCATGAAGAAAAAAAAATGTATATGGAGTTGCTGACATGAGTGCAATCTACAAAGCCGTTGAGGCTGATCCTCATGGGAGGATTATTGCACCAGGACCCTTAGCACTTTTAAAATGCCATTCAATGCCACGGGCTAGATGTAAACTGCAGATGACCATGTTGTGGTAGTTACCATGGATACCCAAGTGATGTGTGAGCTAACACATAGGCCCAACAGATTCCAAGAAGGCCAGAATCACCAGCGGCACCACCATCGATTGTCAGGTCACCCGGATTCAGCAAATACCAGAGTCCAAAATGATGCAGGTTTATACTGTTAATTTTCAGTTTATCGTTACAGTTGGTGTTATTCCATGTCGGAAGGGACGCAGCTACAGCCAGTGGGGTAACTAGAGACAGGCAGGCAGCTATGTGCAACAAAGGTAGGCGTGTTGTTTTCATATGCAGATCTGAAATATTGTCTTATATGCAAGAGGAGGAGTGATGGGGGTTCAGACAAAAGCCAGGCTATGGATTGCATTGCTAAATGCTCCATCAGAGTGCAATGGTCGCCTGTCCTTTTTTTAAGTGATGATGTGGGTTTAGCCTGTGCTGTATGTATGTATGGGTGGCTGACTGCCACCCACCCAGAAAGTGTATGGGAGGCTGGTTGGCTGCCAGCCTTCCTTCCATTCCTATGAGTAATGTGAGTGCTCATGAAGGGGACATGGTTGGGTCCACCCCTTTCCCGGTTATCCCCTCTAGGCCTTTTGGCTTAGATCAAGTGTAAAAAAAGAAAGGATCTTGCGACAGATCGCATCCTGAGGCACGTTTTTTTTTGTGTGAATACTTGCACTTGGGTGACTTGTGAGCACATACTGATACATACGTTCCCTATCTGGGGACCATAAATTAAATGGATTTTTGAGAAAGGGAGCTGATTTGGAAGCTTGCTTCTGTCGCCCTATGCATTGACCCGATGTGGCAGTATCTTCGGGTAGTGAACAGTGCACCACCCCATTCCAGTGTTAAACAAGAAAGATTCTCATTTAATCCTCCGTGGGTGAGAATTTGAGTTTGAGAATTGGAGACCAAAATGATGAGTTGCACTGACTGGTTTATGAACGTCTATTCATTTAGCGTTTTAATGACCATGTTTGCACACTGATTGGTGTAAAAAAATAAAATAAAACTAAATAATAATAATCTAGCACACCTGTGCAGGTTTGACATGACATGACAGGTAGCTGTCTTGTGGGTGGTGCTGAATCCTGTTAAATGACATGAGGGTCTCATGCCTATACACAAGGGTGTGTCA
The DNA here is from genome assembly GCF_029499605.1 of Hyla sarda. Classification (NCBI taxonomy): domain Eukaryota; kingdom Metazoa; phylum Chordata; class Amphibia; order Anura; family Hylidae; genus Hyla; species Hyla sarda. The sequence goes on along the minus strand of NC_079196.1, from coordinate 113,482,303 downwards.
TTGCTGTTGCTTGACCATGCATTGGTTTCTGTGGTCAGTGAATGATAAAAACAAAATTTACCATCCATTGATGGATGGGAAATCCGCCATGAGGCATTTGTTTTTAGAAACTGCTGCTCACAACCAATGTTGCAATGGAGTGTCTCCATCTGCTGGTGGTATTGGAAAGGCATTAGTGCTATGACAGGGTCTGAAGAAGAAGAAGAAGAAGAAGAAGACAGAAAAAAATATATATAAAAAGAAAAAGAGAGAGAGAGAGAGAGACTGACTTAGTGAGCGAGTGAGTGAGAGAGTGAGTGAGAGTGAATGAGTGAGTGAGTGATTGAGTGAGTGAGTGAGAACAAATGAGTTAAAGCAAGTGAGTGAGAGAGATCGAATGAATGAAAGTCTGAATGACAGAAAGAAAAAAGGATGAAGAAAGAAGCATGAAGAAAAAAAAATGTATATGGAGTTGCTGACATGAGTGCAATCTACAAAGCCGTTGAGGCTGATCCTCATGGGAGGATTATTGCACCAGGACCCTTAGCACTTTTAAAATGCCATTCAATGCCACGGGCTAGATGTAAACTGCAGATGACCATGTTGTGGTAGTTACCATGGATACCCAAGTGATGTGTGAGCTAACACATAGGCCCAACAGATTCCAAGAAGGCCAGAATCACCAGCGGCACCACCATCGATTGTCAGGTCACCCGGATTCAGCAAATACCAGAGTCCAAAATGATGCAGGTTTATACTGTTAATTTTCAGTTTATCGTTACAGTTGGTGTTATTCCATGTCGGAAGGGACGCAGCTACAGCCAGTGGGGTAACTAGAGACAGGCAGGCAGCTATGTGCAACAAAGGTAGGCGTGTTGTTTTCATATGCAGATCTGAAATATTGTCTTATATGCAAGAGGAGGAGTGATGGGGGTTCAGGCAAAAGCCAGGCTATGGATTGCATTGCTAAATGCTCCATCAGAGTGCAATGGTCGCCTGTCCTTTTTTTAAGTGATGATGTGGGTTTAGCCTGTGCTGTATGTATGTATGGGTGGCTGACTGCCACCCACCCAGAAAGTGTATGGGAGGCTGGTTGGCTGCCAGCCTTCCTTCCATTCCTATGAGTAATGTGAGTGCTCATGAAGGGGACATGGTTGGGTCCACCCCTTTCCCGGTTATCCCCTCTAGGCCTTTTGGCTTAGATCAAGTGTAAAAAAAGAAAGGATCTTGCGACAGATCGCATCCTGAGGCACGTTTTTTTTTTGTGTGAATACTTGCACTTGGGTGACTTGTGAGCACATACTGATACATACGTTCCCTATCTGGGGACCATAAATTAAATGGATTTTTGAGAAAGGGAGCTGATTTGGAAGCTTGCTTCTGTCGCCCTATGCATTGACCCGATGTGGCAGTATCTTCGGGTAGTGAACAGTGCACCACCCCATTCCAGTGTTAAACAAGAAAGATTCTCATTTAATCCTCCGTGGGTGAGAATTTGAGTTTGAGAATTGGAGACCAAAATGATGAGTTGCACTGACTGGTTTATGAACGTCTATTCATTTAGCGTTTTAATGACCATGTTTGCACACTGATTGGTGTAAAAAAATAAAATAAAACTAAATAATAATAATCTAGCACACCTGTGCAGGTTTGACATGACATGACAGGTAGCTGTCTTGTGGGTGGTGCTGAATCCTGTTAAATGACTTGAGGGTCTCATGCCTATACACAAGGGTGTGTCATTGCTGTTGCTTGACCATGCATTGGTTTCTGTGGTCAGTGAATGATAAAAACAAAATTTACCATCCATTGATGGATGGGAAATCCGCCATGAGGCATTTGTTTTTAGAAACTGCTGCTCACAACCAATGTTGCAATGGAGTGTCTCCATCTGCTGGTGGTATTGGAAAGGCATTAGTGCTATGACAGGGTCTGAAGAAGAAGAAGAAGAAGAAGACGGAAAAAAATATATATAAAAAGAAAAAGAGAGAGAGAGAGAGAGACTGACTTAGTGAGCGAGTGAGTGAGAGAGTGAGTGAGAGTGAATGAGTGAGTGAGTGATTGAGTGAGTGAGTGAATGAGTGAGAACAAATGAGTTAAAGCAAGTGAGTGAGAGAGATCGAATGAATGAAAGTCTGAATGACAGAAAGAAAAAAGGATGAAGAAAGAAGCATGAAGAAAAAAAAATGTATATGGAGTTGCTGACATGAGTGCAATCTACAAAGCCGTTGAGGCTGATCCTCATGGGAGGATTATTGCACCAGGACCCTTAGCACTTTTAAAATGCCATTCAATGCCACGGGCTAGATGTAAACTGCAGATGACCATGTTGTGGTAGTTACCATGGATACCCAAGTGATGTGTGAGCTAACACATAGGCCCAACAGATTCCAAGAAGGCCAGAATCACCAGCGGCACCACCATCGATTGTCAGGTCACCCGGATTCAGCAAATACCAGAGTCCAAAATGATGCAGGTTTATACTGTTAATTTTCAGTTTATCGTTACAGTTGGTGTTATTCCATGTCGGAAGGGACGCAGCTACAGCCAGTGGGGTAACTAGAGACAGGCAGGCAGCTATGTGCAACAAAGGTAGGCGTGTTGTTTTCATATGCAGATCTGAAATATTGTCTTATATGCAAGAGGAGGAGTGATGGGGGTTCAGGCAAAAGCCAGGCTATGGATTGCATTGCTAAATGCTCCATCAGAGTGCAATGGTCGCCTGTCCTTTTTTTAAGTGATGATGTGGGTTTAGCCTGTGCTGTATGTATGTATGGGTGGCTGACTGCCACCCACCCAGAAAGTGTATGGGAGGCTGGTTGGCTGCCAGCCTTCCTTCCATTCCTATGAGTAATGTGAGTGCTCATGAAGGGGACATGGTTGGGTCCACCCCTTTCCCGGTTATCCCCTCTAGGCCTTTTGGCTTAGATCAAGTGTAAAAAAAGAAAGGATCTTGCGACAGATCGCATCCTGAGGCACGTTTTTTTTTGTGTGAATACTTGCACTTGGGTGACTTGTGAGCACATACTGATACATACGTTCCCTATCTGGGGACCATAAATTAAATGGATTTTTGAGAAAGGGAGCTGATTTGGAAGCTTGCTTCTGTCGCCCTATGCATTGACCCGATGTGGCAGTATCTTCGGGTACTGAACAGTGCACCACCCCATTCCAGTGTTAAACAAGAAAGATTCTCATTTAATCCTCCGTGGGTGAGAATTTGAGTTTGAGAATTGGAGACCAAAATGATGAGTTGCACTGACTGGTTTATGAACGTCTATTCATTTAGCGTTTTAATGACCATGTTTGCACACTGATTGGTGTAAAAAAATAAAATAAAACTAAATAATAATAATCTAGCACACCTGTGCAGGTTTGACATGACATGACAGGTAGCTGTCTTGTGGGTGGTGCTGAATCCTGTTAAATGACATGAGGGTCTCATGCCTATACACAAGGGTGTGTCATTGCTGTTGCTTGACCATGCATTGGTTTCTGTGGTCAGTGAATGATAAAAACAAAATTTACCATCCATTGATGGATGGGAAATCCGCCATGAGGCATTTGTTTTTAGAAACTGCTGCTCACAACCAATGTTGCAATGGAGTGTCTCCATCTGCTGGTGGTATTGGAAAGGCATTAGTGCTATGACAGGGTCTGAAGAAGAAGAAGAAGAAGAAGAAGAAGAAGACGGAAAAAAATATATATAAAAAGAAAAAGAGAGAGAGAGAGAGAGAGACTGACTTAGTGAGCGAGTGAGTGAGAGAGTGAGAGTGAGTGAGAGTGAATGAGTGAGTGAGTGATTGAGTGAGTGAGTGAGTGAGAACAAATAAGTTAAAGCAAGTGAGTGAGAGAGATCGAATGAATGAAAGTCTGAATGACAGAAAGAAAAAAGGATGAAGAAAGAAGCATGAAGAAAAAAAAATGTATATGGAGTTGCTGACATGAGTGCAATCTACAAAGCCGTTGAGGCTGATCCTCATGGGAGGATTATTGCACCAGGACCCTTAGCACTTTTAAAATGCCATTCAATGCCACGGGCTAGATGTAAACTGCAGATGACCATGTTGTGGTAGTTACCATGGATACCCAAGTGATGTGTGAGCTAACACATAGGCCCAACAGATTCCAAGAAGGCCAGAATCACCAGCGGCACCACCATCGATTGTCAGGTCACCCGGATTCAGCAAATACCAGAGTCCAAAATGATGCAGGTTTATACTGTTAATTTTCAGTTTATCGTTACAGTTGGTGTTATTCCATGTCGGAAGGGACGCAGCTACAGCCAGTGGGGTAACTAGAGACAGGCAGGCAGCTATGTGCAACAAAGGTAGGCGTGTTGTTTTCATATGCAGATCTGAAATATTGTCTTATATGCAAGAGGAGGAGTGATGGGGGTTCAGGCAAAAGCCAGGCTATGGATTGCATTGCTAAATGCTCCATCAGAGTGCAATGGTCGCCTGTCCTTTTTTTAAGTGATGATGTGGGTTTAGCCTGTGCTGTATGTATGTATGGGTGGCTGACTGCCACCCACCCAGAAAGTGTATGGGAGGCTGGTTGGCTGCCAGCCTTCCTTCCATTCCTATGAGTAATGTGAGTGCTCATGAAGGGGACATGGTTGGGTCCACCCCTTTCCCGGTTATCCCCTCTAGGCCTTTTGGCTTAGATCAAGTGTAAAAAAAGAAAGGATCTTGCGACAGATCGCATCCTGAGGCACGTTTTTTTTTGTGTGAATACTTGCACTTGGGTGACTTGTGAGCACATACTGATACATACGTTCCCTATCTGGGGACCATAAATTAAATGGATTTTTGAGAAAGGGAGCTGATTTGGAAGCTTGCTTCTGTCGCCCTATGCATTGACCCGATGTGGCAGTATCTTCGGGTAGTGAACAGTGCACCACCCCATTCCAGTGTTAAACAAGAAAGATTCTCATTTAATCCTCCGTGGGTGAGAATTTGAGTTTGAGAATTGGAGACCAAAATGATGAGTTGCACTGACTGGTTTATGAACGTCTATTCATTTAGCGTTTTAATGACCATGTTTGCACACTGATTGGTGTAAAAAAATAAAATAAAACTAAATAATAATAATCTAGCACACCTGTGCAGGTTTGACATGACATGACAGGTAGCTGTCTTGTGGGTGGTGCTGAATCCTGTTAAATGACATGAGGGTCTCATGCCTATACACAAGGGTGTGTCATTGCTGTTGCTTGACCATGCATTGGTTTCTGTGGTCAGTGAATGATAAAAACAAAATTTACCATCCATTGATGGATGGGAAATCCGCCATGAGGCATTTGTTTTTAGAAACTGCTGCTCACAACCAATGTTGCAATGGAGTGTCTCCATCTGCTGGTGGTATTGGAAAGGCATTAGTGCTATGACAGGGTCTGAAGAAGAAGAAGAAGAAGAAGAAGACGGAAAAAAATATATATAAAAAGAAAAAGAGAGAGAGAGAGAGAGACTGACTTAGTGAGCGAGTGAGTGAGAGAGTGAGAGTGAGTGAGAGTGAATGAGTGAGTGAGTGATTGAGTGAGTGAGTGAGTGAGTGAGAACAAATGAGTTAAAGCAAGTGAGTGAGAGAGATCGAATGAATGAAAGTCTGAATGACAGAAAGAAAAAAGGATGAAGAAAGAAGCATGAAGAAAAAAAAATGTATATGGAGTTGCTGACATGAGTGCAATCTACAAAGCCGTTGAGGCTGATCCTCATGGGAGGATTATTGCACCAGGACCCTTAGCACTTTTAAAATGCCATTCAATGCCACGGGCTAGATGTAAACTGCAGATGACCATGTTGTGGTAGTTACCATGGATACCCAAGTGATGTGTGAGCTAACACATAGGCCCAACAGATTCCAAGAAGGCCAGAATCACCAGCGGCACCACCATCGATTGTCAGGTCACCCGGATTCAGCAAATACCAGAGTCCAAAATGATGCAGGTTTATACTGTTAATTTTCAGTTTATCGTTACAGTTGGTGTTATTCCATGTCGGAAGGGACGCAGCTACAGCCAGTGGGGTAACTAGAGACAGGCAGGCAGCTATGTGCAACAAAGGTAGGTGTGTTGTTTTCATATGCAGATCTGAAATATTGTCTTATATGCAAGAGGAGGAGTGATGGGGGTTCAGGCAAAAGCCAGGCTATGGATTGCATTGCTAAATGCTCCATCAGAGTGCAATGGTCGCCTGTCCTTTTTTTAAGTGATGATGTGGGTTTAGCCTGTGCTGTATGTATGTATGGGTGGCTGACTGCCACCCACCCAGAAAGTGTATGGGAGGCTGGTTGGCTGCCAGCCTTCCTTCCATTCCTATGAGTAATGTGAGTGCTCATGAAGGGGACATGGTTGGGTCCACCCCTTTCCCGGTTATCCCCTCTAGGCCTTTTGGCTTAGATCAAGTGTAAAAAAAGAAAGGATCTTGCGACAGATCGCATCCTGAGGCACGTTTTTTTTTTGTGTGAATACTTGCACTTGGGTGACTTGTGAGCACATACTGATACATACGTTCCCTATCTGGGGACCATAAATTAAATGGATTTTTGAGAAAGGGAGCTGATTTGGAAGCTTGCTTCTGTCGCCCTATGCATTGACCCGATGTGGCAGTATCTTCGGGTAGTGAACAGTGCACCACCCCATTCCAGTGTTAAACAAGAAAGATTCTCATTTAATCCTCCGTGGGTGAGAATTTGAGTTTGAGAATTGGAGACCAAAATGATGAGTTGCACTGACTGGTTTATGAACGTCTATTCATTTAGCGTTTTAATGACCATGTTTGCACACTGATTGGTGTAAAAAAATAAAATAAAACTAAATAATAATAATCTAGCACACCTGTGCAGGTTTGACATGACATGACAGGTAGCTGTCTTGTGGGTGGTGCTGAATCCTGTTAAATGACATGAGGGTCTCATGCCTATACACAAGGGTGTGTCATTGCTGTTGCTTGACCATGCATTGGTTTCTGTGGTCAGTGAATGATAAAAACAAAATTTACCATCCATTGATGGATGGGAAATCCGCCATGAGGCATTTGTTTTTAGAAACTGCTGCTCACAACCAATGTTGCAATGGAGTGTCTCCATCTGCTGGTGGTATTGGAAAGGCATTAGTGCTATGACAGGGTCTGAAGAAGAAGAAGAAGAAGACGGAAAAAAATATATATAAAAAGAAAAAGAGAGAGAGAGAGAGAGACTGACTTAGTGAGCGAGTGAGTGAGAGAGTGAGTGAGAGTGAATGAGTGAGTGAGTGATTGAGTGAGTGAGTGAATGAGTGAGAACAAATGAGTTAAAGCAAGTGAGTGAGAGAGATCGAATGAATGAAAGTCTGAATGACAGAAAGAAAAAAGGATGAAGAAAGAAGCATGAAGAAAAAAAAATGTATATGGAGTTGCTGACATGAGTGCAATCTACAAAGCCGTTGAGGCTGATCCTCATGGGAGGATTATTGCACCAGGACCCTTAGCACTTTTAAAATGCCATTCAATGCCACGGGCTAGATGTAAACTGCAGATGACCATGTTGTGGTAGTTACCATGGATACCCAAGTGATGTGTGAGCTAACACATAGGCCCAACAGATTCCAAGAAGGCCAGAATCACCAGCGGCACCACCATCGATTGTCAGGTCACCCGGATTCAGCAAATACCAGAGTCCAAAATGATGCAGGTTTATACTGTTAATTTTCAGTTTATCGTTACAGTTGGTGTTATTCCATGTCGGAAGGGACGCAGCTACAGCCAGTGGGGTAACTAGAGACAGGCAGGCAGCTATGTGCAACAAAGGTAGGCGTGTTGTTTTCATATGCAGATCTGAAATATTGTCTTATATGCAAGAGGAGGAGTGATGGGGGTTCAGGCAAAAGCCAGGCTATGGATTGCATTGCTAAATGCTCCATCAGAGTGCAATGGTCGCCTGTCCTTTTTTTAAGTGATGATGTGGGTTTAGCCTGTGCTGTATGTATGTATGGGTGGCTGACTGCCACCCACCCAGAAAGTGTATGGGAGGCTGGTTGGCTGCCAGCCTTCCTTCCATTCCTATGAGTAATGTGAGTGCTCATGAAGGGGACATGGTTGGGTCCACCCCTTTCCCGGTTATCCCCTCTAGGCCTTTTGGCTTAGATCAAGTGTAAAAAAAGAAAGGATCTTGCGACAGATCGCATCCTGAGGCACGTTTTTTTTTGTGTGAATACTTGCACTTGGGTGACTTGTGAGCACATACTGATACATACGTTCCCTATCTGGGGACCATAAATTAAATGGATTTTTGAGAAAGGGAGCTGATTTGGAAGCTTGCTTCTGTCGCCCTATGCATTGACCCGATGTGGCAGTATCTTCGGGTACTGAACAGTGCACCACCCCATTCCAGTGTTAAACAAGAAAGATTCTCATTTAATCCTCCGTGGGTGAGAATTTGAGTTTGAGAATTGGAGACCAAAATGATGAGTTGCACTGACTGGTTTATGAACGTCTATTCATTTAGCGTTTTAATGACCATGTTTGCACACTGATTGGTGTAAAAAAATAAAATAAAACTAAATAATAATAATCTAGCACACCTGTGCAGGTTTGACATGACATGACAGGTAGCTGTCTTGTGGGTGGTGCTGAATCCTGTTAAATGACATGAGGGTCTCATGCCTATACACAAGGGTGTGTCATTGCTGTTGCTTGACCATGCATTGGTTTCTGTGGTCAGTGAATGATAAAAACAAAATTTACCATCCATTGATGGATGGGAAATCCGCCATGAGGCATTTGTTTTTAGAAACTGCTGCTCACAACCAATGTTGCAATGGAGTGTCTCCATCTGCTGGTGGTATTGGAAAGGCATTAGTGCTATGACAGGGTCTGAAGAAGAAGAAGAAGAAGACGGAAAAAAATATATATAAAAAGAAAAAGAGAGAGAGAGAGAGAGACTGACTTAGTGAGCGAGTGAGTGAGAGAGTGAGTGAGAGTGAATGAGTGAGTGAGTGATTGAGTGAGTGAGTGAATGAGTGAGAACAAATGAGTTAAAGCAAGTGAGTGAGAGAGATCGAATGAATGAAAGTCTGAATGACAGAAAGAAAAAAGGATGAAGAAAGAAGCATGAAGAAAAAAAAATGTATATGGAGTTGCTGACATGAGTGCAATCTACAAAGCCGTTGAGGCTGATCCTCATGGGAGGATTATTGCACCAGGACCCTTAGCACTTTTAAAATGCCATTCAATGCCACGGGCTAGATGTAAACTGCAGATGACCATGTTGTGGTAGTTACCATGGATACCCAAGTGATGTGTGAGCTAACACATAGGCCCAACAGATTCCAAGAAGGCCAGAATCACCAGCGGCACCACCATCGATTGTCAGGTCACCCGGATTCAGCAAATACCAGAGTCCAAAATGATGCAGGTTTATACTGTTAATTTTCAGTTTATCGTTACAGTTGGTGTTATTCCATGTCGGAAGGGACGCAGCTACAGCCAGTGGGGTAACTAGAGACAGGCAGGCAGCTATGTGCAACAAAGGTAGGCGTGTTGTTTTCATATGCAGATCTGAAATATTGTCTTATATGCAAGAGGAGGAGTGATGGGGGTTCAGGCAAAAGCCAGGCTATGGATTGCATTGCTAAATGCTCCATCAGAGTGCAATGGTCGCCTGTCCTTTTTTTAAGTGATGATGTGGGTTTAGCCTGTGCTGTATGTATGTATGGGTGGCTGACTGCCACCCACCCAGAAAGTGTATGGGAGGCTGGTTGGCTGCCAGCCTTCCTTCCATTCCTATGAGTAATGTGAGTGCTCATGAAGGGGACATGGTTGGGTCCACCCCTTTCCCGGTTATCCCCTCTAGGCCTTTTGGCTTAGATCAAGTGTAAAAAAAGAAAGGATCTTGCGACAGATCGCATCCTGAGGCACGTTTTTTTTTGTGTGAATACTTGCACTTGGGTGACTTGTGAGCACATACTGATACATACGTTCCCTATCTGGGGACCATAAATTAAATGGATTTTTGAGAAAGGGAGCTGATTTGGAAGCTTGCTTCTGTCGCCCTATGCATTGACCCGATGTGGCAGTATCTTCGGGTAGTGAACAGTGCACCACCCCATTCCAGTGTTAAACAAGAAAGATTCTCATTTAATCCTCCGTGGGTGAGAATTTGAGTTTGAGAATTGGAGACCAAAATGATGAGTTGCACTGACTGGTTTATGAACGTCTATTCATTTAGCGTTTTAATGACCATGTTTGCACACTGATTGGTGTAAAAAAATAAAATAAAACTAAATAATAATAATCTAGCACACCTGTGCAGGTTTGACATGACATGACAGGTAGCTGTCTTGTGGGTGGTGCTGAATCCTGTTAAATGACATGAGGGTCTCATGCCTATACACAAGGGTGTGTCATTGCTGTTGCTTGACCATGCATTGGTTTCTGTGGTCAGTGAATGATAAAAACAAAATTTACCATCCATTGATGGATGGGAAATCCGCCATGAGGCATTTGTTTTTAGAAACTGCTGCTCACAACCAATGTTGCAATGGAGTGTCTCCATCTGCTGGTGGTATTGGAAAGGCATTAGTGCTATGACAGGGTCTGAAGAAGAAGAAGAAGAAGAAGAAGAAGAAGACGGAAAAAAATATATATAAAAAGAAAAAGAGAGAGAGAGAGAGAGAGACTGACTTAGTGAGCGAGTGAGTGAGAGAGTGAGAGTGAGTGAGAGTGAATGAGTGAGTGAGTGATTGAGTGAGTGAGTGAGTGAGAACAAATAAGTTAAAGCAAGTGAGTGAGAGAGATCGAATGAATGAAAGTCTGAATGACAGAAAGAAAAAAGGATGAAGAAAGAAGCATGAAGAAAAAAAAATGTATATGGAGTTGCTGACATGAGTGCAATCTACAAAGCCGTTGAGGCTGATCCTCATGGGAGGATTATTGCACCAGGACCCTTAGCACTTTTAAAATGCCATTCAATGCCACGGGCTAGATGTAAACTGCAGATGACCATGTTGTGGTAGTTACCATGGATACCCAAGTGATGTGTGAGCTAACACATAGGCCCAACAGATTCCAAGAAGGCCAGAATCACCAGCGGCACCACCATCGATTGTCAGGTCACCCGGATTCAGCAAATACCAGAGTCCAAAATGATGCAGGTTTATACTGTTAATTTTCAGTTTATCGTTACAGTTGGTGTTATTCCATGTCGGAAGGGACGCAGCTACAGCCAGTGGGGTAACTAGAGACAGGCAGGCAGCTATGTGCAACAAAGGTAAGCGTGTTGTTTTCATATGCAGATCTGAAATATTGTCTTATATGCAAGAGGAGGAGTGATGGGGGTTCAGGCAAAAGCCAGGCTATGGATTGCATTGCTAAATGCTCCATCAGAGTGCAATGGTCGCCTGTCCTTTTTTTAAGTGATGATGTGGGTTTAGCCTGTGCTGTATGTATGTATGGGTGGCTGACTGCCACCCACCCAGAAAGTGTATGGGAGGCTGGTTGGCTGCCAGCCTTCCTTCCATTCCTATGAGTAATGTGAGTGCTCATGAAGGGGACATGGTTGGGTCCACCCCTTTCCCGGTTATCCCCTCTAGGCCTTTTGGCTTAGATCAAGTGTAAAAAAAGAAAGGATCTTGCGACAGATCGCATCCTGAGGCACGTTTTTTTTTGTGTGAATACTTGCACTTGGGTGACTTGTGAGCACATACTGATACATACGTTCCCTATCTGGGGACCATAAATTAAATGGATTTTTGAGAAAGGGAGCTGATTTGGAAGCTTGCTTCTGTCGCCCTATGCATTGACCCGATGTGGCAGTATCTTCGGGTAGTGAACAGTGCACCACCCCATTCCAGTGTTAAACAAGAAAGATTCTCATTTAATCCTCCGTGGGTGAGAATTTGAGTTTGAGAATTGGAGACCAAAATGATGAGTTGCACTGACTGGTTTATGAACGTCTATTCATTTAGCGTTTTAATGACCATGTTTGCACACTGATTGGTGTAAAAAAATAAAATAAAACTAAATAATAATAATCTAGCACACCTGTGCAGGTTTGACATGACATGACAGGTAGCTGTCTTGTGGGTGGTGCTGAATCCTGTTAAATGACATGAGGGTCTCATGCCTATACACAAGGGTGTGTCATTGCTGTTGCTTGACCATGCATTGGTTTCTGTGGTCAGTGAATGATAAAAACAAAATTTACCATCCATTGATGGATGGGAAATCCGCCATGAGGCATTTGTTTTTAGAAACTGCTGCTCACAACCAATGTTGCAATGGAGTGTCTCCATCTGCTGGTGGTATTGGAAAGGCATTAGTGCTATGACAGGGTCTGAAGAAGAAGAAGAAGAAGAAGAAGACGGAAAAAAATATATATAAAAAGAAAAAGAGAGAGAGAGAGAGAGACTGACTTAGTGAGCGAGTGAGTGAGAGAGTGAGAGTGAGTGAGAGTGAATGAGTGAGTGAGTGATTGAGTGAGTGAGTGAGTGAGTGAGAACAAATGAGTTAAAGCAAGTGAGTGAGAGAGATCGAATGAATGAAAGTCTGAATGACAGAAAGAAAAAAGGATGAAGAAAGAAGCATGAAGAAAAAAAAATGTATATGGAGTTGCTGACATGAGTGCAATCTACAAAGCCGTTGAGGCTGATCCTCATGGGAGGATTATTGCACCAGGACCCTTAGCACTTTTAAAATGCCATTCAATGCCACGGGCTAGATGTAAACTGCAGATGACCATGTTGTGGTAGTTACCATGGATACCCAAGTGATGTGTGAGCTAACACATAGGCCCAACAGATTCCAAGAAGGCCAGAATCACCAGCGGCACCACCATCGATTGTCAGGTCACCCGGATTCAGCAAATACCAGAGTCCAAAATGATGCAGGTTTATACTGTTAATTTTCAGTTTATCGTTACAGTTGGTGTTATTCCATGTCGGAAGGGACGCAGCTACAGCCAGTGGGGTAACTAGAGACAGGCAGGCAGCTATGTGCAACAAAGGTAGGCGTGTTGTTTTCATATGCAGATCTGAAATATTGTCTTATATGCAAGAGGAGGAGTGATGGGGGTTCAGGCAAAAGCCAGGCTATGGATTGCATTGCTAAATGCTCCATCAGAGTGCAATGGTCGCCTGTCCTTTTTTTAAGTGATGATGTGGGTTTAGCCTGTGCTGTATGTATGTATGGGTGGCTGACTGCCACCCACCCAGAAAGTGTATGGGAGGCTGGTTGGCTGCCAGCCTTCCTTCCATTCCTATGAGTAATGTGAGTGCTCATGAAGGGGACATGGTTGGGTCCACCCCTTTCCCGGTTATCCCCTCTAGGCCTTTTGGCTTAGATCAAGTGTAAAAAAAGAAAGGATCTTGCGACAGATCGCATCCTGAGGCACGTTTTTTTTTGTGTGAATACTTGCACTTGGGTGACTTGTGAGCACATACTGATACATACGTTCCCTATCTGGGGACCATAAATTAAATGGATTTTTGAGAAAGGGAGCTGATTTGGAAGCTTGCTTCTGTCGCCCTATGCATTGACCCGATGTGGCAGTATCTTCGGGTAGTGAACAGTGCACCACCCCATTCCAGTGTTAAACAAGAAAGATTCTCATTTAATCCTCCGTGGGTGAGAATTTGAGTTTGAGAATTGGAGACCAAAATGATGAGTTGCACTGACTGGTTTATGAACGTCTATTCATTTAGCGTTTTAATGACCATGTTTGCACACTGATTGGTGTAAAAAAATAAAATAAAACTAAATAATAATAATCTAGCACACCTGTGCAGGTTTGACATGACATGACAGGTAGCTGTCTTGTGGGTGGTGCTGAATCCTGTTAAATGACATGAGGGTCTCATGCCTATACACAAGGGTGTGTCATTGCTGTTGCTTGACCATGCATTGGTTTCTGTGGTCAGTGAATGATAAAAACAAAATTTACCATCCATTGATGGATGGGAAATCCGCCATGAGGCATTTGTTTTTAGAAACTGCTGCTCACAACCAATGTTGCAATGGAGTGTCTCCATCTGCTGGTGGTATTGGAAAGGCATTAGTGCTATGACAGGGTCTGAAGAAGAAGAAGAAGAAGAAGAAGACGGAAAAAAATATATATAAAAAGAAAAAGAGAGAGAGAGAGAGAGACTGACTTAGTGAGCGAGTGAGTGAGAGAGTGAGAGTGAGTGAGAGTGAATGAGTGAGTGAGTGATTGAGTGAGTGAGTGAGTGAGTGAGAACAAATGAGTTAAAGCAAGTGAGTGAGAGAGATCGAATGAATGAAAGTCTGAATGACAGAAAGAAAAAAGGATGAAGAAAGAAGCATGAAGAAAAAAAAATGTATATGGAGTTGCTGACATGAGTGCAATCTACAAAGCCGTTGAGGCTGATCCTCATGGGAGGATTATTGCACCAGGACCCTTAGCACTTTTAAAATGCCATTCAATGCCACGGGCTAGATGTAAACTGCAGATGACCATGTTGTGGTAGTTACCATGGATACCCAAGTGATGTGTGAGCTAACACATAGGCCCAACAGATTCCAAGAAGGCCAGAATCACCAGCGGCACCACCATCGATTGTCAGGTCACCCGGATTCAGCAAATACCAGAGTCCAAAATGATGCAGGTTTATACTGTTAATTTTCAGTTTATCGTTACAGTTGGTGTTATTCCATGTCGGAAGGGACGCAGCTACAGCCAGTGGGGTAACTAGAGACAGGCAGGCAGCTATGTGCAACAAAGGTAGGCGTGTTGTTTTCATATGCAGATCTGAAATATTGTCTTATATGCAAGAGGAGGAGTGATGGGGGTTCAGGCAAAAGCCAGGCTATGGATTGCATTGCTAAATGCTCCATCAGAGTGCAATGGTCGCCTGTCCTTTTTTTAAGTGATGATGTGGGTTTAGCCTGTGCTGTATGTATGTATGGGTGGCTGACTGCCACCCACCCAGAAAGTGTATGGGAGGCTGGTTGGCTGCCAGCCTTCCTTCCATTCCTATGAGTAATGTGAGTGCTCATGAAGGGGACATGGTTGGGTCCACCCCTTTCCCGGTTATCCCCTCTAGGCCTTTTGGCTTAGATCAAGTGTAAAAAAAGAAAGGATCTTGCGACAGATCGCATCCTGAGGCACGTTTTTTTTTTGTGTGAATACTTGCACTTGGGTGACTTGTGAGCACATACTGATACATACGTTCCCTATCTGGGGACCATAAATTAAATGGATTTTTGAGAAAGGGAGCTGATTTGGAAGCTTGCTTCTGTCGCCCTATGCATTGACCCGATGTGGCAGTATCTTCGGGTAGTGAACAGTGCACCACCCCATTCCAGTGTTAAACAAGAAAGATTCTCATTTAATCCTCCGTGGGTGAGAATTTGAGTTTGAGAATTGGAGACCAAAATGATGAGTTGCACTGACTGGTTTATGAACGTCTATTCATTTAGCGTTTTAATGACCATGTTTGCACACTGATTGGTGTAAAAAAATAAAATAAAACTAAATAATAATAATCTAGCACACCTGTGCAGGTTTGACATGACATGACAGGTAGCTGTCTTGTGGGTGGTGCTGAATCCTGTTAAATGACATGAGGGTCTCATGCCTATACACAAGGGTGTGTCATTGCTGTTGCTTGACCATGCATTGGTTTCTGTGGTCAGTGAATGATAAAAACAAAATTTACCATCCATTGATGGATGGGAAATCCGCCATGAGGCATTTGTTTTTAGAAACTGCTGCTCACAACCAATGTTGCAATGGAGTGTCTCCATCTGCTGGTGGTATTGGAAAGGCATTAGTGCTATGACAGGGTCTGAAGAAGAAGAAGAAGAAGACGGAAAAAAATATATATAAAAAGAAAAAGAGAGAGAGAGAGAGAGACTGACTTAGTGAGCGAGTGAGTGAGAGAGTGAGAGTGAGTGAGAGTGAATGAGTGAGTGAGTGATTGAGTGAGTGAGTGAGTGAGTGAGAACAAATGAGTTAAAGCAAGTGAGTGAGAGAGATCGAATGAATGAAAGTCTGAATGACAGAAAGAAAAAAGGATGAAGAAAGAAGCATGAAGAAAAAAAAATGTATATGGAGTTGCTGACATGAGTGCAATCTACAAAGCCGTTGAGGCTGATCCTCATGGGAGGATTATTGCACCAGGACCCTTAGCACTTTTAAAATGCCATTCAATGCCACGGGCTAGATGTAAACTGCAGATGACCATGTTGTGGTAGTTACCATGGATACCCAAGTGATGTGTGAGCTAACACATAGGCCCAACAGATTCCAAGAAGGCCAGAATCACCAGCGGCACCACCATCGATTGTCAGGTCACCCGGATTCAGCAAATACCAGAGTCCAAAATGATGCAGGTTTATACTGTTAATTTTCAGTTTATCGTTACAGTTGGTGTTATTCCATGTCGGAAGGGACGCAGCTACAGCCAGTGGGGTAACTAGAGACAGGCAGGCAGCTATGTGCAACAAAGGTAGGCGTGTTGTTTTCATATGCAGATCTGAAATATTGTCTTATATGCAAGAGGAGGAGTGATGGGGGTTCAGGCAAAAGCCAGGCTATGGATTGCATTGCTAAATGCTCCATCAGAGTGCAATGGTCGCCTGTCCTTTTTTTAAGTGATGATGTGGGTTTAGCCTGTGCTGTATGTATGTATGGGTGGCTGACTGCCACCCACCCAGAAAGTGTATGGGAGGCTGGTTGGCTGCCAGCCTTCCTTCCATTCCTATGAGTAATGTGAGTGCTCATGAAGGGGACATGGTTGGGTCCACCCCTTTCCCGGTTATCCCCTCTAGGCCTTTTGGCTTAGATCAAGTGTAAAAAAAGAAAGGATCTTGCGACAGATCGCATCCTGAGGCACGTTTTTTTTTGTGTGAATACTTGCACTTGGGTGACTTGTGAGCACATACTGATACATACGTTCCCTATCTGGGGACCATAAATTAAATGGATTTTTGAGAAAGGGAGCTGATTTGGAAGCTTGCTTCTGTCGCCCTATGCATTGACCCGATGTGGCAGTATCTTCGGGTAGTGAACAGTGCACCACCCCATTCCAGTGTTAAACAAGAAAGATTCTCATTTAATCCTCCGTGGGTGAGAATTTGAGTTTGAGAATTGGAGACCAAAATGATGAGTTGCACTGACTGGTTTATGAACGTCTATTCATTTAGCGTTTTAATGACCATGTTTGCACACTGATTGGTGTAAAAAAATAAAATAAAACTAAATAATAATAATCTAGCACACCTGTGCAGGTTTGACATGACATGACAGGTAGCTGTCTTGTGGGTGGTGCTGAATCCTGTTAAATGACATGAGGGTCTCATGCCTATACACAAGGGTGTGTCATTGCTGTTGCTTGACCATGCATTGGTTTCTGTGGTCAGTGAATGATAAAAACAAAATTTACCATCCATTGATGGATGGGAAATCTGCCATGAGGCATTTGTTTTTAGAAACTGCTGCTCACAACCAATGTTGCAATGGAGTGTCTCCATCTGCTGGTGGTATTGGAAAGGCATTAGTGCTATGACAGGGTCTGAAGAAGAAGAAGAAGAAGAAGACGGAAAAAAATATATATAAAAAGAAAAAGAGAGAGAGAGAGAGAGACTGACTTAGTGAGCGAGTGAGTGAGAGAGTGAGAGTGAGTGAGAGTGAATGATTGAGTGAGTGAGTGAGTGAGAACAAATGAGTTAAAGCAAGTGAGTGAGAGAGATCGAATGAATGAAAGTCTGAATGACAGAAAGAAAAAAGGATGAAGAAAGAAGCATGAAGAAAAAAAAATGTATATGGAGTTGCTGACATGAGTGCAATCTACAAAGCCGTTGAGGCTGATCCTCATGGGAGGATTATTGCACCAGGACCCTTAGCACTTTTAAAATGCCATTCAATGCCACGGGCTAGATGTAAACTGCAGATGACCATGTTGTGGTAGTTACCATGGATACCCAAGTGATGTGTGAGCTAACACATAGGCCCAACAGATTCCAAGAAGGCCAGAATCACCAGCGGCACCACCATCGATTGTCAGGTCACCCGGATTCAGCAAATACCAGAGTCCAAAATGATGCAGGTTTATACTGTTAATTTTCAGTTTATCGTTACAGTTGGTGTTATTCCATGTCGGAAGGGACGCAGCTACAGCCAGTGGGGTAACTAGAGACAGGCAGGCAGCTATGTGCAACAAAGGTAGGCGTGTTGTTTTCATATGCAGATCTGAAATATTGTCTTATATGCAAGAGGAGGAGTGATGGGGGTTCAGGCAAAAGCCAGGCTATGGATTGCATTGCTAAATGCTCCATCAGAGTGCAATGGTCGCCTGTCCTTTTTTTAAGTGATGATGTGGGTTTAGCCTGTGCTGTATGTATGTATGGGTGGCTGACTGCCACCCACCCAGAAAGTGTATGGGAGGCTGGTTGGCTGCCAGCCTTCCTTCCATTCCTATGAGTAATGTGAGTGCTCATGAAGGGGACATGGTTGGGTCCACCCCTTTCCCGGTTATCCCCTCTAGGCCTTTTGGCTTAGATCAAGTGTAAAAAAAGAAAGGATCTTGCGACAGATCGCATCCTGAGGCACGTTTTTTTTTGTGTGAATACTTGCACTTGGGTGACTTGTGAGCACATACTGATACATACGTTCCCTATCTGGGGACCATAAATTAAATGGATTTTTGAGAAAGGGAGCTGATTTGGAAGCTTGCTTCTGTCGCCCTATGCATTGACCCGATGTGGCAGTATCTTCGGGTAGTGAACAGTGCACCACCCCATTCCAGTGTTAAACAAGAAAGATTCTCATTTAATCCTCCGTGGGTGAGAATTTGAGTTTGAGAATTGGAGACCAAAATGATGAGTTGCACTGACTGGTTTATGAACGTCTATTCATTTAGCGTTTTAATGACCATGTTTGCACACTGATTGGTGTAAAAAAATAAAATAAAACTAAATAATAATAATCTAGCACACCTGTGCAGGTTTGACATGACATGACAGGTAGCTGTCTTGTGGGTGGTGCTGAATCCTGTTAAATGACATGAGGGTCTCATGCCTATACACAAGGGTGTGTCATTGCTGTTGCTTGACCATGCATTGGTTTCTGTGGTCAGTGAATGATAAAAACAAAATTTACCATCCATTGATGGATGGGAAATCCGCCATGAGGCATTTGTTTTTAGAAACTGCTGCTCACAACCAATGTTGCAATGGAGTGTCTCCATCTGCTGGTGGTATTGGAAAGGCATTAGTGCTATGACAGGGTCTGAAGAAGAAGAAGAAGAAGACGGAAAAAAATATATATAAAAAGAAAAAGAGAGAGAGAGAGAGAGAGACTGACTTAGTGAGCGAGTGAGTGAGAGAGTGAGAGTGAGTGAGAGTGAATGAGTGAGTGAGTGATTGAGTGAGTGAGTGAGTGAGTGAGAACAAATGAGTTAAAGCAAGTGAGTGAGAGAGATCGAATGAATGAAAGTCTGAATGACAGAAAGAAAAAAGGATGAAGAAAGAAGCATGAAGAAAAAAAAATGTATATGGAGTTGCTGACATGAGTGCAATCTACAAAGCCGTTGAGGCTGATCCTCATGGGAGGATTATTGCACCAGGACCCTTAGCACTTTTAAAATGCCATTCAATGCCACGGGCTAGATGTAAACTGCAGATGACCATGTTGTGGTAGTTACCATGGATACCCAAGTGATGTGTGAGCTAACACATAGGCCCAACAGATTCCAAGAAGGCCAGAATCACCAGCGGCACCACCATCGATTGTCAGGTCACCCGGATTCAGCAAATACCAGAGTCCAAAATGATGCAGGTTTATACTGTTAATTTTCAGTTTATCGTTACAGTTGGTGTTATTCCATGTCGGAAGGGACGCAGCTACAGCCAGTGGGGTAACTAGATACAGGCAGGCAGCTATGTGCAACAAAGGTAGGCGTGTTGTTTTCATATGCAGATCTGAAATATTGTCTTATATGCAAGAGGAGGAGTGATGGGGGTTCAGGCAAAAGCCAGGCTATGGATTGCATTGCTAAATGCTCCATCAGAGTGCAATGGTCGCCTGTCCTTTTTTTAAGTGATGATGTGGGTTTAGCCTGTGCTGTATGTATGTATGGGTGGCTGACTGCCACCCACCCAGAAAGTGTATGGGAGGCTGGTTGGCTGCCAGCCTTCCTTCCATTCCTATGAGTAATGTGAGTGCTCATGAAGGGGACATGGTTGGGTCCACCCCTTTCCCGGTTATCCCCTCTAGGCCTTTTGGCTTAGATCAAGTGTAAAAAAAGAAAGGATCTTGCGACAGATCGCATCCTGAGGCACGTTTTTTTTTGTGTGAATACTTGCACTTGGGTGACTTGTGAGCACATACTGATACATATGTTCCCTATCTGGGGACCATAAATTAAATGGATTTTTGAGAAAGGGAGCTGATTTGGAAGCTTCCTTCTGTCGCCCTATGCATTGACCCGATGTGGCAGTATCTTCGGGTAGTGAACAGTGCACCACCCCATTCCAGTGTTAAACAAGAAAGATTCTCATTTAATCCTCCGTGGGTGAGAATTTGAGTTTGAGAATTGGAGACCAAAATGATGAGTTGCACTGACTGGTTTATGAACGTCTATTCATTTAGCGTTTTAATGACCATGTTTGCACACTGATTGGTGTAAAAAAATAAAATAAAACTAAATAATAATAATCTAGCACACCTGTGCAGGTTTGACATGACATGACAGGTAGCTGTCTTGTGGGTGGTGCTGAATCCTGTTAAATGACATGAGGGTCTCATGCCTATACACAAGGGTGTGTCATTGCTGTTGCTTGACCATGCATTGGTTTCTGTGGTCAGTGAATGATAAAAACAAAATTTACCATCCATTGATGGATGGTTGAAATAATTTTTATTGGATTTCTTTTTTTGAGAAATTTACAACAAAGGAAAGAATTAATATTTCTACATACAGCTGAGTGATCGCTTTAGTAATATTTATATAACTGTGTTATATTTGTTATGTATTGTTCCTTGGCCACGTGGTTTTCTTTGGCCAATCTTTCCATTGATGGATGGGAAATCCGCCATGAGGCATTTGTTTTTAGAAACTGCTGCTCACAACCAATGTTGCAATGGAGTGTCTCCATCTGCTGGTGGTATTGGAAAGGCATTAGTGCTATGACAGGGTCTGAAGAAGAAGAAGAAGAAGAAGACGGAAAAAAATATATATAAAAAGAAAAAGAGAGAGAGAGAGAGAGACTGACTTAGTGAGCGAGTGAGTGAGAGAGTGAGAGTGAGTGAGAGTGAATGAGTGAGTGAGTGATTGAGTGAGTGAGTGAGTGAGTGAGTGAGTGAGTGAGAACAAATGAGTTAAAGCAAGTGAGTGAGAGAGATCGAATGAATGAAAGTCTGAATGACAGAAAGAAAAAAGGATGAAGAAAGAAGCATGAAGAAAAAAAAATGTATATGGAGTTGCTGACATGAGTGCAATCTACAAAGCCGTTGAGGCTGATCCTCATGGGAGGATTATTGCACCAGGACCCTTAGCACTTTTAAAATGCCATTCAATGCCACGGGCTAGATGTAAACTGCAGATGACCATGTTGTGGTAGTTACCATGGATACCCAAGTGATGTGTGAGCTAACACATAGGCCCAACAGATTCCAAGAAGGCCAGAATCACCAGCGGCACCACCATCGATTGTCAGGTCACCCGGATTCAGCAAATACCAGAGTCCAAAATGATGCAGGTTTATACTGTTAATTTTCAGTTTATCGTTACAGTTGGTGTTATTCCATGTCGGAAGGGACGCAGCTACAGCCAGTGGGGTAACTAGAGACAGGCAGGCAGCTATGTGCAACAAAGGTAGGCGTGTTGTTTTCATATGCAGATCTGAAATATTGTCTTATATGCAAGAGGAGGAGTGATGGGGGTTCAGGCAAAAGCCAGGCTATGGATTGCATTGCTAAATGCTCCATCAGAGTGCAATGGTCGCCTGTCCTTTTTTTAAGTGATGATGTGGGTTTAGCCTGTGCTGTATGTATGTATGGGTGGCTGACTGCCACCCACCCAGAAAGTGTATGGGAGGCTGGTTGGCTGCCAGCCTTCCTTCCATTCCTATGAGTAATGTGAGTGCTCATGAAGGGGACATGGTTGGGTCCACCCCTTTCCCGGTTATCCCCTCTAGGCCTTTTGGCTTAGATCAAGTGTAAAAAAAGAAAGGATCTTGCGACAGATCGCATCCTGAGGCACGTTTTTTTTTGTGTGAATACTTGCACTTGGGTGACTTGTGAGCACATACTGATACATACGTTCCCTATCTGGGGACCATAAATTAAATGGATTTTTGAGAAAGGGAGCTGATTTGGAAGCTTGCTTCTGTCGCCCTATGCATTGACCCGATGTGGCAGTATCTTCGGGTAGTGAACAGTGCACCACCCCATTCCAGTGTTAAACAAGAAAGATTCTCATTTAATCCTCCGTGGGTGAGAATTTGAGTTTGAGAATTGGAGACCAAAATGATGAGTTGCACTGACTGGTTTATGAACGTCTATTCATTTAGCGTTTTAATGACCATGTTTGCACACTGATTGGTGTAAAAAAATAAAATAAAACTAAATAATAATAATCTAGCACACCTGTGCAGGTTTGACATGACATGACAGGTAGCTGTCTTGTGGGTGGTGCTGAATCCTGTTAAATGACATGAGGGTCTCATGCCTATACACAAGGGTGTGTCATTGCTGTTGCTTGACCATGCATTGGTTTCTGTGGTCAGTGAATGATAAAAACAAAATTTACCATCCATTGATGGATGGGAAATCCGCCATGAGGCATTTGTTTTTAGAAACTGCTGCTCACAACCAATGTTGCAATGGAGTGTCTCCATCTGCTGGTGGTATTGGAAAGGCATTAGTGCTATGACAGGGTCTGAAGAAGAAGAAGAAGAAGACGGAAAAAAATATATATAAAAAGAAAAAGAGAGAGAGAGAGAGAGACTGACTTAGTGAGCGAGTGAGTGAGAGAGTGAGAGTGAGTGAGAGTGAATGAGTGAGTGAGTGATTGAGTGAGTGAGTGAGTGAGTGAGAACAAATGAGTTAAAGCAAGTGAGTGAGAGAGATCGAATGAATGAAAGTCTGAATGACAGAAAGAAAAAAGGATGAAGAAAGAAGCATGAAGAAAAAAAAATGTATATGGAGTTGCTGACATGAGTGCAATCTACAAAGCCGTTGAGGCTGATCCTCATGGGAGGATTATTGCACCAGGACCCTTAGCACTTTTAAAATGCCATTCAATGCCACGGGCTAGATGTAAACTGCAGATGACCATGTTGTGGTAGTTACCATGGATACCCAAGTGATGTGTGAGCTAACACATAGGCCCAACAGATTCCAAGAAGGCCAGAATCACCAGCGGCACCACCATCGATTGTCAGGTCACCCGGATTCAGCAAATACCAGAGTCCAAAATGATGCAGGTTTATACTGTTAATTTTCAGTTTATCGTTACAGTTGGTGTTATTCCATGTCGGAAGGGACGCAGCTACAGCCAGTGGGGTAACTAGAGACAGGCAGGCAGCTATGTGCAACAAAGGTAGGCGTGTTGTTTTCATATGCAGATCTGAAATATTGTCTTATATGCAAGAGGAGGAGTGATGGGGGTTCAGGCAAAAGCCAGGCTATGGATTGCATTGCTAAATGCTCCATCAGAGTGCAATGGTCGCCTGTCCTTTTTTTAAGTGATGATGTGGGTTTAGCCTGTGCTGTATGTATGTATGGGTGGCTGACTGCCACCCACCCAGAAAGTGTATGGGAGGCTGGTTGGCTGCCAGCCTTCCTTCCATTCCTATGAGTAATGTGAGTGCTCATGAAGGGGACATGGTTGGGTCCACCCCTTTCCCGGTTATCCCCTCTAGGCCTTTTGGCTTAGATCAAGTGTAAAAAAAGAAAGGATCTTGCGACAGATCGCATCCTGAGGCACGTTTTTTTTTGTGTGAATACTTGCACTTGGGTGACTTGTGAGCACATACTGATACATACGTTCCCTATCTGGGGACCATAAATTAAATGGATTTTTGAGAAAGGGAGCTGATTTGGAAGCTTGCTTCTGTCGCCCTATGAATTGACCCGATGTGGCAGTATCTTCGGGTAGTGAACAGTGCACCACCCCATTCCAGTGTTAAACAAGAAAGATTCTCATTTAATCCTCCGTGGGTGAGAATTTGAGTTTGAGAATTGGAGACCAAAATGATGAGTTGCACTGACTGGTTTATGAACGTCTATTCATTTAGCGTTTTAATGACCATGTTTGCACACTGATTGGTGTAAAAAAATAAAATAAAACTAAATAATAATAATCTAGCACACCTGTGCAGGTTTGACATGACATGACAGGTAGCTGTCTTGTGGGTGGTGCTGAATCCTGTTAAATGACATGAGGGTCTCATGCCTATACACAAGGGTGTGTCATTGCTGTTGCTTGACCATGCATTGGTTTCTGTGGTCAGTGAATGATAAAAACAAAATTTACCATCCATTGATGGATGGGAAATCCGCCATGAGGCATTTGTTTTTAGAAACTGCTGCTCACAACCAATGTTGCAATGGAGTGTCTCCATCTGCTGGTGGTATTGGAAAGGCATTAGTGCTATGACAGGGTCTGAAGAAGAAGAAGAAGAAGAAGACGGAAAAAAATATATATAAAAAGAAAAAGAGAGAGAGAGAGAGAGAGACTGACTTAGTGAGCGAGTGAGTGAGAGAGTGAGAGTGAGTGAGAGTGAATGAGTGAGTGAGTGATTGAGTGAGTGAGTGAGTGAGTGAGAACAAATGAGTTAAAGCAAGTGAGTGAGAGAGATCGAATGAATGAAAGTCTGAATGACAGAAAGAAAAAAGGATGAAGAAAGAAGCATGAAGAAAAAAAAATGTATATGGAGTTGCTGACATGAGTGCAATCTACAAAGCCGTTGAGGCTGATCCTCATGGGAGGATTATTGCACCAGGACCCTTAGCACTTTTAAAATGCCATTCAATGCCACGGGCTAGATGTAAACTGCAGATGACCATGTTGTGGTAGTTACCATGGATACCCAAGTGATGTGTGAGCTAACACATAGGCCCAACAGATTCCAAGAAGGCCAGAATCACCAGCGGCACCACCATCGATTGTCAGGTCACCCGGATTCAGCAAATACCAGAGTCCAAAATGATGCAGGTTTATACTGTTAATTTTCAGTTTATCGTTACAGTTGGTGTTATTCCATGTCGGAAGGGACGCAGCTACAGCCAGTGGGGTAACTAGAGACAGGCAGGCAGCTATGTGCAACAAAGGTAGGCGTGTTGTTTTCATATGCAGATCTGAAATATTGTCTTATATGCAAGAGGAGGAGTGATGGGGGTTCAGGCAAAAGCCAGGCTATGGATTGCATTGCTAAATGCTCCATCAGAGTGCAATGGTCGCCTGTCCTTTTTTTAAGTGATGATGTGGGTTTAGCCTGTGCTGTATGTATGTATGGGTGGCTGACTGCCACCCACCCAGAAAGTGTATGGGAGGCTGGTTGGCTGCCAGCCTTCCTTCCATTCCTATGAATAATGTGAGTGCTCATGAAGGGGACATGGTTGGGTCCACCCCTTTCCCGGTTATCCCCTCTAGGCCTTTTGGCTTAGATCAAGTGTAAAAAAAGAAAGGATCTTGCGACAGATCGCATCCTGAGGCACGTTTTTTTTTGTGTGAATACTTGCACTTGGGTGACTTGTGAGCACATACTGATACATACGTTCCCTATCTGGGGACCATAAATTAAATGGATTTTTGAGAAAGGGAGCTGATTTGGAAGCTTGCTTCTGTCGCCCTATGCATTGACCCGATGTGGCAGTATCTTCGGGTAGTGAACAGTGCACCACCCCATTCCAGTGTTAAACAAGAAAGATTCTCATTTAATCCTCCGTGGGTGAGAATTTGAGTTTGAGAATTGGAGACCAAAATGATGAGTTGCACTGACTGGTTTATGAACGTCTATTCATTTAGCGTTTTAATGACCATGTTTGCACACTGATTGGTGTAAAAAAATAAAATAAAACTAAATAATAATAATCTAGCACACCTGTGCAGGTTTGACATGACATGACAGGTAGCTGTCTTGTGGGTGGTGCTGAATCCTGTTAAATGACATGAGGGTCTCATGCCTATACACAAGGGTGTGTCATTGCTGTTGCTTGACCATGCATTGGTTTCTGTGGTCAGTGAATGATAAAAACAAAATTTACCATCCATTGATGGATGGGAAATCCGCCATGAGGCATTTGTTTTTAGAAACTGCTGCTCACAACCAATGTTGCAATGGAGTGTCTCCATCTGCTGGTGGTATTGGAAAGGCATTAGTGCTATGACAGGGTCTGAAGAAGAAGAAGAAGAAGACGGAAAAAAATATATATAAAAAGAAAAAGAGAGAGAGAGAGAGAGACTGACTTAGTGAGCGAGTGAGTGAGAGAGTGAGAGTGAATGAGAGTGAATGAGTGAGTGAGTGATTGAGTGAGTGAGTGAGTGAGTGAGAACAAATGAGTTAAAGCAAGTGAGTGAGAGAGATCGAATGAATGAAAGTCTGAATGACAGAAAGAAAAAAGGATGAAGAAAGAAGCATGAAGAAAAAAAAATGTATATGGAGTTGCTGACATGAGTGCAATCTACAAAGCCGTTGAGGCTGATCCTCATGGGAGGATTATTGCACCAGGACCCTTAGCACTTTTAAAATGCCATTCAATGCCACGGGCTAGATGTAAACTGCAGATGACCATGTTGTGGTAGTTACCATGGATACCCAAGTGATGTGTGAGCTAACACATAGGCCCAAAAGATTCCAAGAAGGCCAGAATCACCAGCGGCACCACCATCGATTGTCAGGTCACCCGGATTCAGCAAATACCAGAGTCCAAAATGATGCAGGTTTATACTGTTAATTTTCAGTTTATCGTTACAGTTGGTGTTATTCCATGTCGGAAGGGACGCAGCTACAGCCAGTGGGGTAACTAGAGACAGGCAGGCAGCTATGTGCAACAAAGGTAGGCGTGTTGTTTTCATATGCAGATCTGAAATATTGTCTTATATGCAAGAGGAGGAGTGATGGGGGTTCAGGCAAAAGCCAGGCTATGGATTGCATTGCTAAATGCTCCATCAGAGTGCAATGGTCGCCTGTCCTTTTTTTAAGTGATGATGTGGGTTTAGCCTGTGCTGTATGTATGTATGGGTGGCTGACTGCCACCCACCCAGAAAGTGTATGGGAGGCTGGTTGGCTGCCAGCCTTCCTTCCATTCCTATGAGTAATGTGAGTGCTCATGAAGGGGACATGGTTGGGTCCACCCCTTTCCCGGTTATCCCCTCTAGGCCTTTTGGCTTAGATCAAGTGTAAAAAAAGAAAGGATCTTGCGACAGATCGCATCCTGAGGCACGTTTTTTTTTGTGTGAATACTTGCACTTGGGTGACTTGTGAGCACATACTGATACATACGTTCCCTATCTGGGGACCATAAATTAAATGGATTTTTGAGAAAGGGAGCTGATTTGGAAGCTTGCTTCTGTCGCCCTATGCATTGACCCGATGTGGCAGTATCTTCGGGTAGTGAACAGTGCACCACCCCATTCCAGTGTTAAACAAGAAAGATTCTCATTTAATCCTCCGTGGGTGAGAATTTGAGTTTGAGAATTGGAGACCAAAATGATGAGTTGCACTGACTGGTTTATGAACGTCTATTCATTTAGCGTTTTAATGACCATGTTTGCACACTGATTGGTGTAAAAAAATAAAATAAAACTAAATAATAATAATCTAGCACACCTGTGCAGGTTTGACATGAAATGACAGGTAGCTGTCTTGTGGGTGGTGCTGAATCCTGTTAAATGACATGAGGGTCTCATGCCTATACACAAGGGTGTGTCATTGCTGTTGCTTGACCATGCATTGGTTTCTGTGGTCAGTGAATGATAAAAACAAAATTTACCATCCATTGATGGATGGGAAATCCGCCATGAGGCATTTGTTTTTAGAAACTGCTGCTCACAACCAATGTTGCAATGGAGTGTCTCCATCTGCTGGTGGTATTGGAAAGGCATTAGTGCTATGACAGGGTCTGAAGAAGAAGAAGAAGACGGAAAAAAATATATATAAAAAGAAAAAGAGAGAGAGAGAGAGAGACTGACTTAGTGAGCGAGTGAGTGAGAGAGTGAGAGTGAGTGAGAGTGAATGAGTGAGTGAGTGATTGAGTGAGTGAGTGAGTGAGAACAAATGAGTTAAAGCAAGTGAGTGAGAGAGATCGAATGAATGAAAGTCTGAATGACAGAAAGAAAAAAGGATGAAGAAAGAAGCATGAAGAAAAAAAAATGTATATGGAGTTGCTGACATGAGTGCAATCTACAAAGCCGTTGAGGCTGATCCTCATGGGAGGATTATTGCACCAGGACCCTTAGCACTTTTAAAATGCCATTCAATGCCACGGGCTAGATGTAAACTGCAGATGACCATGTTGTGGTAGTTACCATGGATACCCAAGTGATGTGTGAGCTAACACATAGGCCCAACAGATTCCAAGAAGGCCAGAATCACCAGAGGCACCACCATCGATTGTCAGGTCACCCGGATTCAGCAAATACCAGAGTCCAAAATGATGCAGGTTTATACTGTTAATTTTCAGTTTATCGTTACAGTTGGTGTTATTCCATGTCGGAAGGGACGCAGCTACAGCCAGTGGGGTAACTAGAGACAGGCAGGCAGCTATGTGCAACAAAGGTAGGCGTGTTGTTTTCATATGCAGATCTGAAATATTGTCTTATATGCAAGAGGAGGAGTGATGGGGGTTCAGGCAAAAGCCAGGCTATGGATTGCATTGCTAAATGCTCCATCAGAGTGCAATGGTCGCCTGTCCTTTTTTTAAGTGATGATGTGGGTTTAGCCTGTGCTGTATGTATGTATGGGTGGCTGACTGCCACCCACCCAGAGAGTGTATGGGAGGATGGTTGGCTGCCAGCCTTCCTTCCATTCCTATGAGTAATGTGAGTGCTCATGAAGGGGACATGGTTGGGTCCACCCCTTTCCCGGTTATCCCCTCTAGGCCTTTTGGCTTAGATCAAGTGTAAAAAAAGAAAGGATCTTGCGACAGATCGCATCCTGAGGCACGTTTTTTTTGTGTGAATACTTGCACTTGGGTGACTTGTGAGCACATACTGATACATACGTTCCCTATCTGGGGACCATAAATTAAATGGATTTTTGAGAAAGGGAGCTGATTTGGAAGCTTGCTTCTGTCGCCCTATGCATTGACCCGATGTGGCAGTATCTTCGGGTAGTGAACAGTGCACCACCCCATTCCAGTGTTAAACAAGAAAGATTCTCATTTAATCCTCCGTGGGTGAGAATTTGAGTTTGAGAATTGGAGACCAAAATGATGAGTTGCACTGACTGGTTTATGAACGTCTATTCATTTAGCGTTTTAATGACCATGTTTGCACACTGATTGGTGTAAAAAAATAAAATAAAACTAAATAATAATAATCTAG
Organism: Hyla sarda; assembly: GCF_029499605.1. Classification (NCBI taxonomy): domain Eukaryota; kingdom Metazoa; phylum Chordata; class Amphibia; order Anura; family Hylidae; genus Hyla; species Hyla sarda. The sequence continues at coordinate 113,452,836 of NC_079196.1, read as the reverse complement.
CACACCTGTGCAGGTTTGACATGACATGACAGGTAGCTGTCTTGTGGGTGGTGCTGAATCCTGTTAAATGACATGAGGGTCTCATGCCTATACACAAGGGTGTGTCATTGCTGTTGCTTGACCATCCATTGGTTTCTGTGGTCAGTGAATGATAAAAACAAAATTTACCATCCATTGATGGATGGGAAATCCGCCATGAGGCATTTGTTTTTAGAAACTGCTGCTCACAACCAATGTTGCAATGGAGTGTCTCCATCTGCTGGTGGTATTGGAAAGGCATTAGTGCTATGACAGGGTCTGAAGAAGAAGAAGAAGAAGACGGAAAAAAATATATATAAAAAGAAAAAGAGAGAGAGAGAGAGAGAGAGACTGACTTAGTGAGCGAGTGAGTGAGAGAGTGAGAGTGAGTGAGAGTGAATGAGTGAGTGAGTGATTGAGTGAGTGAGTGAGTGAGTGAGTGAGTGAGTGAGAACAAATGAGTTAAAGCAAGTGAGTGAGAGAGATCGAATGAATGAAAGTCTGAATGACAGAAAGAAAAAAGGATGAAGAAAGAAGCATGAAGAAAAAAAAATGTATATGGAGTTGCTGACATGAGTGCAATCTACAAAGCCGTTGAGGCTGATCCTCATGGGAGGATTATTGCACCAGGACCCTTAGCACTTTTAAAATGCCATTCAATGCCACGGGCTAGATGTAAACTGCAGATGACCATGTTGTGGTAGTTACCATGGATACCCAAGTGATGTGTGAGCTAACACATAGGCCCAACAGATTCCAAGAAGGCCAGAATCACCAGCGGCACCACCATCGATTGTCAGGTCACCCGGATTCAGCAAATACCAGAGTCCAAAATGATGCAGGTTTATACTGTTAATTTTCAGTTTATCGTTACAGTTGGTGTTATTCCATGTCGGAAGGGACGCAGCTACAGCCAGTGGGGTAACTAGAGACAGGCAGGCAGCTATGTGCAACAAAGGTAGGCGTGTTGTTTTCATATGCAGATCTGAAATATTGTCTTATATGCAAGAGGAGGAGTGATGGGGGTTCAGGCAAAAGCCAGGCTATGGATTGCATTGCTAAATGCTCCATCAGAGTGCAATGGTCGCCTGTCCTTTTTTTAAGTGATGATGTGGGTTTAGCCTGTGCTGTATGTATGTATGGGTGGCTGACTGCCACCCACCCAGAAAGTGTATGGGAGGCTGGTTGGCTGCCAGCCTTCCTTCCATTCCTATGAGTAATGTGAGTGCTCATGAAGGGGACATGGTTGGGTCCACCCCTTTCCCGGTTATCCCCTCTAGGCCTTTTGGCTTAGATCAAGTGTAAAAAAAGAAAGGATCTTGCGACAGATCGCATCCTGAGGCACGTTTTTTTTTTGTGTGAATACTTGCACTTGGGTGACTTGTGAGCACATACTGATACATACGTTCCCTATCTGGGGACCATAAATTAAATGGATTTTTGAGAAAGGGAGCTGATTTGGAAGCTTGCTTCTGTCGCCCTATGCATTGACCCGATGTGGCAGTATCTTCGGGTAGTGAACAGTGCACCACCCCATTCCAGTGTTAAACAAGAAAGATTCTCATTTAATCCTCCGTGGGTGAGAATTTGAGTTTGAGAATTGGAGACCAAAATGATGAGTTGCACTGACTGGTTTATGAACGTCTATTCATTTAGCGTTTTAATGACCATGTTTGCACACTGATTGGTGTAAAAAAATAAAATAAAACTAAATAATAATAATCTAGCACACCTGTGCAGGATTGACATGACATGACAGGTAGCTGTCTTGTGGGTGGTGCTGAATCCTGTTAAATGACATGAGGGTCTCATGCCTATACACAAGGGTGTGTCATTGCTGTTGCTTGACCATGCATTGGTTTCTGTGGTCAGTGAATGATAAAAACAAAATTTACCATCCATTGATGGATGGGAAATCCGCCATGAGGCATTTGTTTTTAGAAACTGCTGCTCACAACCAATGTTGCAATGGAGTGTCTCCATCTGCTGGTGGTATTGGAAAGGCATTAGTGCTATGACAGGGTCTGAAGAAGAAGAAGAAGAAGACGGAAAAAAATATATATAAAAAGAAAAAGAGAGAGAGAGAGAGAGACTGACTTAGTGAGCGAGTGAGTGAGAGAGTGAGAGTGAATGAGAGTGAATGAGTGAGTGAGTGATTGAGTGAGTGAGTGAGTGAGTGAGAACAAATGAGTTAAAGCAAGTGAGTGAGAGAGATCGAATGAATGAAAGTCTGAATGACAGAAAGAAAAAAGGATGAAGAAAGAAGCATGAAGAAAAAAAAATGTATATGGAGTTGCTGACATGAGTGCAATCTACAAAGCCGTTGAGGCTGATCCTCATGGGAGGATTATTGCACCAGGACCCTTAGCACTTTTAAAATGCCATTCAATGCCACGGGCTAGATGTAAACTGCAGATGACCATGTTGTGGTAGTTACCATGGATACCCAAGTGATGTGTGAGCTAACACATAGGCCCAAAAGATTCCAAGAAGGCCAGAATCACCAGCGGCACCACCATCGATTGTCAGGTCACCCGGATTCAGCAAATACCAGAGTCCAAAATGATGCAGGTTTATACTGTTAATTTTCAGTTTATCGTTACAGTTGGTGTTATTCCATGTCGGAAGGGACGCAGCTACAGCCAGTGGGGTAACTAGAGACAGGCAGGCAGCTATGTGCAACAAAGGTAGGCGTGTTGTTTTCATATGCAGATCTGAAATATTGTCTTATATGCAAGAGGAGGAGTGATGGGGGTTCAGGCAAAAGCCAGGCTATGGATTGCATTGCTAAATGCTCCATCAGAGTGCAATGGTCGCCTGTCCTTTTTTTAAGTGATGATGTGGGTTTAGCCTGTGCTGTATGTATGTATGGGTGGCTGACTGCCACCCACCCAGAAAGTGTATGGGAGGCTGGTTGGCTGCCAGCCTTCCTTCCATTCCTATGAGTAATGTGAGTGCTCATGAAGGGGACATGGTTGGGTCCACCCCTTTCCCGGTTATCCCCTCTAGGCCTTTTGGCTTAGATCAAGTGTAAAAAAAGAAAGGATCTTGCGACAGATCGCATCCTGAGGCACGTTTTTTTTTGTGTGAATACTTGCACTTGGGTGACTTGTGAGCACATACTGATACATACGTTCCCTATCTGGGGACCATAAATTAAATGGATTTTTGAGAAAGGGAGCTGATTTGGAAGCTTGCTTCTGTCGCCCTATGCATTGACCCGATGTGGCAGTATCTTCGGGTAGTGAACAGTGCACCACCCCATTCCAGTGTTAAACAAGAAAGATTCTCATTTAATCCTCCGTGGGTGAGAATTTGAGTTTGAGAATTGGAGACCAAAATGATGAGTTGCACTGACTGGTTTATGAACGTCTATTCATTTAGCGTTTTAATGACCATGTTTGCACACTGATTGGTGTAAAAAAATAAAATAAAACTAAATAATAATAATCTAGCACACCTGTGCAGGTTTGACATGAAATGACAGGTAGCTGTCTTGTGGGTGGTGCTGAATCCTGTTAAATGACATGAGGGTCTCATGCCTATACACAAGGGTGTGTCATTGCTGTTGCTTGACCATGCATTGGTTTCTGTGGTCAGTGAATGATAAAAACAAAATTTACCATCCATTGATGGATGGGAAATCCGCCATGAGGCATTTGTTTTTAGAAACTGCTGCTCACAACCAATGTTGCAATGGAGTGTCTCCATCTGCTGGTGGTATTGGAAAGGCATTAGTGCTATGACAGGGTCTGAAGAAGAAGAAGAAGACGGAAAAAAATATATATAAAAAGAAAAAGAGAGAGAGAGAGAGAGAGACTGACTTAGTGAGCGAGTGAGTGAGAGAGTGAGAGTGAGTGAGAGTGAATGAGTGAGTGAGTGATTGAGTGAGTGAGTGAGTGAGAACAAATGAGTTAAAGCAAGTGAGTGAGAGAGATCGAATGAATGAAAGTCTGAATGACAGAAAGAAAAAAGGATGAAGAAAGAAGCATGAAGAAAAAAAAATGTATATGGAGTTGCTGACATGAGTGCAATCTACAAAGCCGTTGAGGCTGATCCTCATGGGAGGATTATTGCACCAGGACCCTTAGCACTTTTAAAATGCCATTCAATGCCACGGGCTAGATGTAAACTGCAGATGACCATGTTGTGGTAGTTACCATGGATACCCAAGTGATGTGTGAGCTAACACATAGGCCCAACAGATTCCAAGAAGGCCAGAATCACCAGAGGCACCACCATCGATTGTCAGGTCACCCGGATTCAGCAAATACCAGAGTCCAAAATGATGCAGGTTTATACTGTTAATTTTCAGTTTATCGTTACAGTTGGTGTTATTCCATGTCGGAAGGGACGCAGCTACAGCCAGTGGGGTAACTAGAGACAGGCAGGCAGCTATGTGCAACAAAGGTAGGCGTGTTGTTTTCATATGCAGATCTGAAATATTGTCTTATATGCAAGAGGAGGAGTGATGGGGGTTCAGGCAAAAGCCAGGCTATGGATTGCATTGCTAAATGCTCCATCAGAGTGCAATGGTCGCCTGTCCTTTTTTTAAGTGATGATGTGGGTTTAGCCTGTGCTGTATGTATGTATGGGTGGCTGACTGCCACCCACCCAGAGAGTGTATGGGAGGATGGTTGGCTGCCAGCCTTCCTTCCATTCCTATGAGTAATGTGAGTGCTCATGAAGGGGACATGGTTGGGTCCACCCCTTTCCCGGTTATCCCCTCTAGGCCTTTTGGCTTAGATCAAGTGTAAAAAAAGAAAGGATCTTGCGACAGATCGCATCCTGAGGCACGTTTTTTTTGTGTGAATACTTGCACTTGGGTGACTTGTGAGCACATACTGATACATACGTTCCCTATCTGGGGACCATAAATTAAATGGATTTTTGAGAAAGGGAGCTGATTTGGAAGCTTGCTTCTGTCGCCCTATGCATTGACCCGATGTGGCAGTATCTTCGGGTAGTGAACAGTGCACCACCCCATTCCAGTGTTAAACAAGAAAGATTCTCATTTAATCCTCCGTGGGTGAGAATTTGAGTTTGAGAATTGGAGACCAAAATGATGAGTTGCACTGACTGGTTTATGAACGTCTATTCATTTAGCGTTTTAATGACCATGTTTGCACACTGATTGGTGTAAAAAAATAAAATAAAACTAAATAATAATAATCTAGCACACCTGTGCAGGTTTGACATGACATGACAGGTAGCTGTCTTGTGGGTGGTGCTGAATCCTGTTAAATGACATGAGGGTCTCATGCCTATACACAAGGGTGTGTCATTGCTGTTGCTTGACCATCCATTGGTTTCTGTGGTCAGTGAATGATAAAAACAAAATTTACCATCCATTGATGGATGGGAAATCCGCCATGAGGCATTTGTTTTTAGAAACTGCTGCTCACAACCAATGTTGCAATGGAGTGTCTCCATCTGCTGGTGGTATTGGAAAGGCATTAGTGCTATGACAGGGTCTGAAGAAGAAGAAGAAGAAGACGGAAAAAAATATATATAAAAAGAAAAAGAGAGAGAGAGAGAGAGAGAGACTGACTTAGTGAGCGAGTGAGTGAGAGAGTGAGAGTGAGTGAGAGTGAATGAGTGAGTGAGTGATTGAGTGAGTGAGTGAGTGAGTGAGTGAGTGAGAACAAATGAGTTAAAGCAAGTGAGTGAGAGAGATCGAATGAATGAAAGTCTGAATGACAGAAAGAAAAAAGGATGAAGAAAGAAGCATGAAGAAAAAAAAATGTATATGGAGTTGCTGACATGAGTGCAATCTACAAAGCCGTTGAGGCTGATCCTCATGGGAGGATTATTGCACCAGGACCCTTAGCACTTTTAAAATGCCATTCAATGCCACGGGCTAGATGTAAACTGCAGATGACCATGTTGTGGTAGTTACCATGGATACCCAAGTGATGTGTGAGCTAACACATAGGCCCAACAGATTCCAAGAAGGCCAGAATCACCAGCGGCACCACCATCGATTGTCAGGTCACCCGGATTCAGCAAATACCAGAGTCCAAAATGATGCAGGTTTATACTGTTAATTTTCAGTTTATCGTTACAGTTGGTGTTATTCCATGTCGGAAGGGACGCAGCTACAGCCAGTGGGGTAACTAGAGACAGGCAGGCAGCTATGTGCAACAAAGGTAGGCGTGTTGTTTTCATATGCAGATCTGAAATATTGTCTTATATGCAAGAGGAGGAGTGATGGGGGTTCAGGCAAAAGCCAGGCTATGGATTGCATTGCTAAATGCTCCATCAGAGTGCAATGGTCGCCTGTCCTTTTTTTAAGTGATGATGTGGGTTTAGCCTGTGCTGTATGTATGTATGGGTGGCTGACTGCCACCCACCCAGAAAGTGTATGGGAGGCTGGTTGGCTGCCAGCCTTCCTTCCATTCCTATGAGTAATGTGAGTGCTCATGAAGGGGACATGGTTGGGTCCACCCCTTTCCCGGTTATCCCCTCTAGGCCTTTTGGCTTAGATCAAGTGTAAAAAAAGAAAGGATCTTGCGACAGATCGCATCCTGAGGCACGTTTTTTTTTGTGTGAATACTTGCACTTGGGTGACTTGTGAGCACATACTGATACATACGTTCCCTATCTGGGGACCATAAATTAAATGGATTTTTGAGAAAGGGAGCTGATTTGGAAGCTTGCTTCTGTCGCCCTATGCATTGACCCGATGTGGCAGTATCTTCGGGTAGTGAACAGTGCACCACCCCATTCCAGTGTTAAACAAGAAAGATTCTCATTTAATCCTCCGTGGGTGAGAATTTGAGTTTGAGAATTGGAGACCAAAATGATGAGTTGCACTGACTGGTTTATGAACGTCTATTCATTTAGCGTTTTAATGACCATGTTTGCACACTGATTGGTGTAAAAAAATAAAATAAAACTAAATAATAATAATCTAGCACACCTGTGCAGGTTTGACATGACATGACAGGTAGCTGTCTTGTGGGTGGTGCTGAATCCTGTTAAATGACATGAGGGTCTCATGCCTATACACAAGGGTGTGTCATTGCTGTTGCTTGACCATGCATTGGTTTCTGTGGTCAGTGAAGGATAAAAACAAAATTTACCATCCATTGATGGATGGGAAATCCGCCATGAGGCATTTGTTTTTAGAAACTGCTGCTCACAACCAATGTTGCAATGGAGTGTCTCCATCTGCTGGTGGTATTGGAAAGGCATTAGTGCTATGACAGGGTCTGAAGAAGAAGAAGAAGAAGACGGAAAAAAATATATATAAAAAGAAAAAGAGAGAGAGAGAGAGAGAGACTGACTTAGGGAGCGAGTGAGTGAGTGAGAGAGTGAGAGTGAGTGAGAGTGAATGAGTGAGTGATTGAGTAAGTGAGTGAGTGAGTGAGTGAGAACAAATGAGTTAAAGCAAGTGAGTGAGAGAGATCGAATGAATGAAAGTCTGAATGACAGAAAGAAAAAAGGATGAAGAAAGAAGCATGAAGAAAAAAAAATGTATATGGAGTTGCTGACATGAGTGCAATCTACAAAGCCGTTGAGGCTGATCCTCATGGGAGGATTATTGCACTAGGACCCTTAGCACTTTTAAAATGCCATTCAATGCCACGGGCTAGATGTAAACTGCAGATGACCATGTTGTGGTAGTTACCATGGATACCCAAGTGATGTGTGAGCTAACACATAGGCCCAACAGATTCCAAGAAGGCCAGAATCACCAGCGGCACCACCATCGATTGTCAGGTCACCCGGATTCAGCAAATACCAGAGTCCAAAATGATGCAGGTTTATACTGTTAATTTTCAGTTTATCGTTACAGTTGGTGTTATTCCATGTCGGAAGGGACGCAGCTACAGCCAGTGGGGTAACTAGAGACAGGCAGGCAGCTATGTGCAACAAAGGTAGGCGTGTTGTTTTCATATGCAGATCTGAAATATTGTCTTATATGCAAGAGGAGGAGTGATGGGGGTTCAGGCAAAAGCCAGGCTATGGATTGCATTGCTAAATGCTCCATCAGAGTGCAATGGTCGCCTGTCCTTTTTTTAAGTGATGATGTGGGTTTAGCCAGTGCTGTATGTATGTATGGGTGGCTGACTGCCACCCACCCAGAAAGTGTATGGGATGCTGGTTGGCTGCCAGCCTTCCTTCCATTCCTATGAGTAATGTGAGTGCTCATGAAGGGGACATGGTTGGGTCCACCCCTTTCCCGGTTATCCTCTCTAGGCCTTTTGGCTTAGATCAAGTGTAAAAAAAGAAAGGATCTTGCGACAGATCGCATCCTGAGGCACGTTTTTTTTTGTGTGAATACTTGCACTTGGGTGACTTGTGAGCACATACTGATACATACGTTCCCTATCTGGGGACCATAAATTAAATGGATTTTTGAGAAAGGGAGCTGATTTGGAAGCTTGCTTCTGTCGCCCTATGCATTGACCCGATGTGGCAGTATCTTCGGGTAGTGAACAGTGCACCACCCCATTCCAGTGTTAAACAAGAAAGATTCTCATTTAATCCTCCGTGGGTGAGAATTTGAGTTTGAGAATTGGAGACCAAAATGATGAGTTGCACTGACTGGTTTATGAACGTCTATTCATTTAGCGTTTTAATGACCATGTTTGCACACTGATTGGTGTAAAAAAATAAAATAAAACTAAATAATAATAATCTAGCACACCTGTGCAGGTTTGACATGACATGACAGGTAGCTGTCTTGTGGGTGGTGCTGAATCCTGTTAAATGACATGAGGGTCTCATGCCTATACACAAGGGTGTGTCATTGCTGTTGCTTGACCATGCATTGGTTTCTGTGGTCAGTGAATGATAAAAACAAAATTTACCATCCATTGATGGATGGGAAATCCGCCATGAGGCATTTGTTTTTAGAAACTGCTGCTCACAACCAATGTTGCAATGGAGTGTCTCCATCTGCTGGTGGTATTGGAAAGGCATTAGTGCTATGACAGGGTCTGAAGAAGAAGAAGAAGAAGAAGAAGACGGAAAAAAATATATATAAAAAGAAAAAGAGAGAGAGAGAGAGAGACTGACTTAGTGAGCGAGTGAGTGAGAGAGTGAGAGTGAGTGAGAGTGAATGAGTGAGTGAGTGATTGAGTGAGTGAGTGAGTGAGTGAGAACAAATGAGTTAAAGCAAGTGAGTGAGAGAGATCGAATGAATGAAAGTCTGAATGACAGAAAGAAAAAAGGATGAAGAAAGAAGCATGAAGAAAAAAAAATGTATATGGAGTTGCTGACATGAGTGCAATCTACAAAGCCGTTGAGGCTGATCCTCATGGGAGGATTATTGCACCAGGACCCTTAGCACTTTTAAAATGCCATTCAATGCCACGGGCTAGATGTAAACTGCAGATGACCATGTTGTGGTAGTTACCATGGATACCCAAGTGATGTGTGAGCTAACACATAGGCCCAACAGATTCCAAGAAGGCCAGAATCACCAGCGGCACCACCATCGATTGTCAGGTCACCCGGATTCAGCAAATACCAGAGTCCAAAATGATGCAGGTTTATACTGTTAATTTTCAGTTTATCGTTACAGTTGGTGTTATTCCATGTCGGAAGGGACGCAGCTACAGCCAGTGGGGTAACTAGAGACAGGCAGGCAGCTATGTGCAACAAAGGTAGGCGTGTTGTTTTCATATGCAGATCTGAAATATTGTCTTATATGCAAGAGGAGGAGTGATGGGGGTTCAGGCAAAAGCCAGGCTATGGATTGCATTGCTAAATGCTCCATCAGAGTGCAATGGTCGCCTGTCCTTTTTTTAAGTGATGATGTGGGTTTAGCCTGTGCTGTATGTATGTATGGGTGGCTGACTGCCACCCACCCAGAAAGTGTATGGGAGGCTGGTTGGCTGCCAGCCTTCCTTCCATTCCTATGAGTAATGTGAGTGCTCATGAAGGGGACATGGTTGGGTCCACCCCTTTCCCGGTTATCCCCTCTAGGCCTTTTGGCTTAGATCAAGTGTAAAAAAAGAAAGGATCTTGCGACAGATCGCATCCTGAGGCACGTTTTTTTTTGTGTGAATACTTGCACTTGGGTGACTTGTGAGCACATACTGATACATACGTTCCCTATCTGGGGACCATAAATTAAATTGATTTTTGAGAAAGGGAGCTGATTTGGAAGCTTGCTTCTGTCGCCCTATGCATTGACCCGATGTGGCAGTATCTTCGGGTAGTGAACAGTGCACCACCCCATTCCAGTGTTAAACAAGAAAGATTCTCATTTAATCCTCCGTGGGTGAGAATTTGAGTTTGAGAATTGGAGACCAAAATGATGAGTTGCACTGACTGGTTTATGAACGTCTATTCATTTAGCGTTTTAATGACCATGTTTGCACACTGATTGGTGTAAAAAAATAAAATAAAACTAAATAATAATAATTTAGCACACCTGTGCAGGTTTGACATGACATGACAGGTAGCTGTCTTGTGGGTGGTGCTGAATCCTGTTAAATGACATGAGGGTCTCATGCCTATACACAAGGGTGTGTCATTGCTGTTGCTTGACCATGCATTGGTTTCTGTGGTCAGTGAATGATAAAAACAAAATTTACCATCCATTGATGGATGGGAAATCCGCCATGAGGCATTTGTTTTTAGAAACTGCTGCTCACAACCAATGTTGCAATGGAGTGTCTCCATCTGCTGGTGGTATTGGAAAGGCATTAGTGCTATGACAGGGTCTGAAGAAGAAGAAGACGGAAAAAAATATATATAAAAAGAAAAAGAGAGAGAGAGAGACTGACTTAGTGAGCGAGTGAGTGAGAGAGTGAGAGTGAGTGAGAGTGAATGAGTGAGTGAGTGATTGAGTGAGTGAGTGAGTGAGTGAGAACAAATGAGTTAAAGCAAGTGAGTGAGAGAGATCGAATGAATGAAAGTCTGAATGACAGAAAGAAAAAAGGATGAAGAAAGAAGCATGAAGAAAAAAAAATGTATATGGAGTTGCTGACATGAGTGCAATCTACAAAGCCGTTGAGGCTGATCCTCATGGGAGGATTATTGCACCAGGACCCTTAGCACTTTTAAAATGCCATTCAATGCCACGGGCTAGATGTAAACTGCAGATGACCATGTTGTGGTAGTTACCATGGATACCCAAGTGATGTGTGAGCTAACACATAGGCCCAACAGATTCCAAGAAGGCCAGAATCACCAGCGGCACCACCATCGATTGTCAGGTCACCCGGATTCAGCAAATACCAGAGTCCAAAATGATGCAGGTTTATACTGTTAATTTTCAGTTTATCGTTACAGTTGGTGTTATTCCATGTCGGAAGGGACGCAGCTACAGCCAGTGGGGTAACTAGAGACAGGCAGGCAGCTATGTGCAACAAAGGTAGGCGTGTTGTTTTCATATGCAGATCTGAAATATTGTCTTATATGCAAGAGGAGGAGTGATGGGGGTTCAGGCAAAAGCCAGGCTATGGATTGCATTGCTAAATGCTCCATCAGAGTGCAATGGTCGCCTGTCCTTTTTTTAAGTGATGATGTGGGTTTAGCCTGTGCTGTATGTATGTATGGGTGGCTGACTGCCACCCACCCAGAAAGTGTATGGGAGGCTGGTTGGCTGCCAGCCTTCCTTCCATTCCTATGAGTAATGTGAGTGCTCATGAAGGGGACATGGTTGGGTCCACCCCTTTCCCGGTTATCCCCTCTAGGCCTTTTGGCTTAGATCAAGTGTAAAAAAAGAAAGGATCTTGCGACAGATCGCATCCTGAGGCACGTTTTTTTTTGTGTGAATACTTGCACTTGGGTGACTTGTGAGCACATACTGATACATACGTTCCCTATCTGGGGACCATAAATTAAATGGATTTTTGAGAAAGGGAGCTGATTTGGAAGCTTGCTTCTGTCGCCCTATGCATTGACCCGATGTGGCAGTATCTTCGGGTAGTGAACAGTGCACCACCCCATTCCAGTGTTAAACAAGAAAGATTCTCATTTAATCCTCCGTGGGTGAGAATTTGAGTTTGAGAATTGGAGACCAAAATGATGAGTTGCACTGACTGGTTTATGAACGTCTATTCATTTAGCGTTTTAATGACCATGTTTGCACACTGATTGGTGTAAAAAAATAAAATAAAACTAAATAATAATAATCTAGCACACCTGTGCAGGTTTGACATGACATGACAGGTAGCTGTCTTGTGGGTGGTGCTGAATCCTGTTAAATGACATGAGGGTCTCATGCCTATACACAAGGGTGTGTCATTGCTGTTGCTTGACCATGCATTGGTTTCTGTGGTCAGTGAATGATAAAAACAAAATTTACCATCCATTGATGGATGGGAAATCCGCCATGAGGCATTTGTTTTTAGAAACTGCTGCTCACAACCAATGTTGCAATGGAGTGTCTCCATCTGCTGGTGGTATTGGAAAGGCATTAGTGCTATGACAGGGTCTGAAGAAGAAGAAGAAGAAGAAGAAGAAGGAAAAAAATATATATAAAAAGAAAAAGAGAGAGAGAGAGAGACTGACTTAGTGAGCGAGTGAGTGAGAGAGTGAGAGTGAGTGAGAGTGAATGAGTGAGTGAGTGATTGAGTGAGTGAGTGAGTGAGAACAAATGAGTTAAAGCAAGTGAGTGAGAGAGATCGAATGAATGAAAGTCTGAATGACAGAAAGAAAAAAGGATGAAGAAAGAAGCATGAAGAAAAAAAAATGTATATGGAGTTGCTGACATGAGTGCAATCTACAAAGCCGTTGAGGCTGATCCTCATGGGAGGATTATTGCACCAGGACCCTTAGCACTTTTAAAATGCCATTCAATGCCACGGGCTAGATGTAAACTGCAGATGACCATGTTGTGGTAGTTACCATGGATACCCAAGTGATGTGTGAGCTAACACATAGGCCCAACAGATTCCAAGAAGGCCAGAATCACCAGCGGCACCACCATCGATTGTCAGGTCACCCGGATTCAGCAAATACCAGAGTCCAAAATGATGCAGGTTTATACTGTTAATTTTCAGTTTATCGTTACAGTTGGTGTTATTCCATGTCGGAAGGGACGCAGCTACAGCCAGTGGGGTAACTAGAGACAGGCAGGCAGCTATGTGCAACAAAGGTAGGCGTGTTGTTTTCATATGCAGATCTGAAATATTGTCTTATATGCAAGAGGAGGAGTGATGGGGGTTCAGGCAAAAGCCAGGCTATGGATTGCATTGCTAAATGCTCCATCAGAGTGCAATGGTCACCTGTCCTTTTTTTAAGTGATGATGTGGGTTTAGCCTGTGCTGTATGTATGTATGGGTGGCTGACTGCCACCCACCCAGAAAGTGTATGGGAGGCTGGTTGGCTGCCAGCCTTCCTTCCATTCCTATGAGTAATGTGAGTGCTCATGAAGGGGACATGGTTGGGTCCACCCCTTTCCCGGTTATCCCCTCTAGGCCTTTTGGCTTAGATCAAGTGTAAAAAAAGAAAGGATCTTGCGACAGATCGCATCCTGAGGCACGTTTTTTTTTGTGTGAATACTTGCACTTGGGTGACTTGTGAGCACATACTGATACATACGTTCCCTATCTGGGGACCATAAATTAAATGGATTTTTGAGAAAGGGAGCTGATTTGGAAGCTTGCTTCTGTCGCCCTATGCATTGACCCGATGTGGCAGTATCTTCGGGTAGTGAACAGTGCACCACCCCATTCCAGTGTTAAACAAGAAAGATTCTCATTTAATCCTCCGTGGGTGAGAATTTGAGTTTGAGAATTAGAGACCAAAATGATGAGTTGCACTGACTGGTTTATGAACGTCTATTCATTTAGCGTTTTAATGACCATGTTTGCACACTGATTGGTGTAAAAAAATAAAATAAAACTAAATAATAATAATCTAGCACACCTGTGCAGGTTTGACATGACATGACAGGTAGCTGTCTTGTGGGTGGTGCTGAATCCTGTTAAATGACATGAGGGTCTCATGCCTATACACAAGGGTGTGTCATTGCTGTTGCTTGACCATGCATTGGTTTCTGTGGTCAGTGAATGATAAAAACAAAATTTACCATCCATTGATGGATGGGAAATCCGCCATGAGGCATTTGTTTTTAGAAACTGCTGCTCACAACCAATGTTGCAATGGAGTGTCTCCATCTGCTGGTGGTATTGGAAAGGCATTAGTGCTATGACAGGGTCTGAAGAAGAAGAAGAAGAAGAAGAAGAAGGAAAAAAATATATATAAAAAGAAAAAGAGAGAGAGAGAGAGAGACTGACTTAGTGAGCGAGTGAGTGAGAGAGTGAGAGTGAGTGAGAGTGAATGAGTGAGTGAGTGATTGAGTGAGTGAGTGAGTGAGAACAAATGAGTTAAAGCAAGTGAGTGAGAGAGATCGAATGAATGAAAGTCTGAATGACAGAAAGAAAAAAGGATGAAGAAAGAAGCATGAAGAAAAAAAAATGTATATGGAGTTGCTGACATGAGTGCAATCTACAAAGCCGTTGAGGCTGATCCTCATGGGAGGATTATTGCACCAGGACCCTTAGCACTTTTAAAATGCCATTCAATGCCACGGGCTAGATGTAAACTGCAGATGACCATGTTGTGGTAGTTACCATGGATACCCAAGTGATGTGTGAGCTAACACATAGGCCCAACAGATTCCAAGAAGGCCAGAATCACCAGCGGCACCACCATCGATTGTCAGGTCACCCGGATTCAGCAAATACCAGAGTCCAAAATGATGCAGGTTTATACTGTTAATTTTCAGTTTATCGTTACAGTTGGTGTTATTCCATGTCGGAAGGGATGCAGCTACAGCCAGTGGGGTAACTAGAGACAGGCAGGCAGCTATGTGCAACAAAGGTAGGCGTGTTGTTTTCATATGCAGATCTGAAATATTGTCTTATATGCAAGAGGAGGAGTGATGGGGGTTCATGCAAAAGCCAGGCTATGGATTGCATTGCTAAATGCTCCATCAGAGTGCAATGGTCGCCTGTCCTTTTTTTAAGTGATGATGTGGGTTTAGCCTGTGCTGTATGTATGTATGGGTGGCTGACTGCCACCCACCCAGAAAGTGTATGGGAGGCTGGTTGGCTGCCAGCCTTCCTTCCATTCCTATGAGTAATGTGAGTGCTCATGAAGGGGACATGGTTGGGTCCACCCCTTTCCCGGTTATCCCCTCTAGGCCTTTTGGCTTAGATCAAGTGTAAAAAAAGAAAGGATCTTGCGACAGATCGCATCCTGAGGCACGTTTTTTTTTGTGTGAATACTTGCACTTGGGTGACTTGTGAGCACATACTGATACATACGTTCCCTATCTGGGGACCATAAATTAAATGGATTTTTGAGAAAGGGAGCTGATTTGGAAGCTTGCTTCTGTCGCCCTATGCATTGACCCGATGTGGCAGTATCTTCGGGTAGTGAACAGTGCACCACCCCATTCCAGTGTTAAACAAGAAAGATTCTCATTTAATCCTCCGTGGGTGAGAATTTGAGTTTGAGAATTGGAGACCAAAATGATGAGTTGCACTGACTGGTTTATGAACGTCTATTCATTTAGCGTTTTAATGACCATGTTTGCACACTGATTGGTGTAAAAAAATAAAATAAAACTAAATAATAATAATCTAGCACACCTGTGCAGGTTTGACATGACATGACAGGTAGCTGTCTTGTGGGTGGTGCTGAATCCTGTTAAATGACATGAGGGTCTCATGCCTATACACAAGGGTGTGTCATTGCTGTTGCTTGACCATGCATTGGTTTCTGTGGTCAGTGAATGATAAAAACAAAATTTACCATCCATTGATGGATGGGAAATCCGCCATGAGGCATTTGTTTTTAGAAACTGCTGCTCACAACCAATGTTGCAATGGAGTGTCTCCATCTGCTGGTGGTATTGGAAAGGCATTAGTGCTATGACAGGGTCTGAAGAAGAAGAAGAAGAAGAAGAAGAAGAAGACGGAAAAAAATATATATAAAAAGAAAAAGAGAGAGAGAGAGAGAGACTGACTTAGTGAGCGAGTGAGTGAGAGAGTGAGAGTGAGTGAGAGTGAATGAGTGAGTGAGTGATTGAGTGAGTGAGTGAGTGAGTGAGAACAAATGAGTTAAAGCAAGTGAGTGAGAGAGATCGAATGAATGAAAGTCTGAATGACAGAAAGAAAAAAGGATGAAGAAAGAAGCATGAAGAAAAAAAAATGTATATGGAGTTGCTGACATGAGTGCAATCTACAAAGCCGTTGAGGCTGATCCTCATGGGAGGATTATTGCACCAGGACCCTTAGCACTTTTAAAATGCCATTCAATGCCACGGGCTAGATGTAAACTGCAGATGACCATGTTGTGGTAGTTACCATGGATACCCAAGTGATGTGTGAGCTAACACATAGGCCCAACAGATTCCAAGAAGGCCAGAATCACCAGCGGCACCACCATCGATTGTCAGGTCACCCGGATTCAGCAAATACCAGAGTCCAAAATGATGCAGGTTTATACTGTTAATTTTCAGTTTATCGTTACAGTTGGTGTTATTCCATGTCGGAAGGGACGCAGCTACAGCCAGTGGGGTAACTAGAGACAGGCAGGCAGCTATGTGCAACAAAGGTAGGCGTGTTGTTTTCATATGCAGATCTGAAATATTGTCTTATATGCAAGAGGAGGAGTGATGGGGGTTCAGGCAAAAGCCAGGCTATGGATTGCATTGCTAAATGCTCCATCAGAGTGCAATGGTCGCCTGTCCTTTTTTTAAGTGATGATGTGGGTTTAGCCTGTGCTGTATGTATGTATGGGTGGCTGACTGCCACCCACCCAGAAAGTGTATGGGAGGCTGGTTGGCTGCCAGCCTTCCTTCCATTCCTATGAGTAATGTGAGTGCTCATGAAGGGGACATGGTTGGGTCCACCCCTTTCCCGGTTATCCCCTCTAGGCCTTTTGGCTTAGATCAAGTGTAAAAAAAGAAAGGATCTTGCGACAGATCGCATCCTGAGGCACGTTTTTTTTTGTGTGAATACTTGCACTTGGGTGACTTGTGAGCACATACTGATACATACGTTCCCTATCTGGGGACCATAAATTAAATGGATTTTTGAGAAAGGGAGCTGATTTGGAAGCTTGCTTCTGTCGCCCTATGCATTGACCCGATGTGGCAGTATCTTCGGGTAGTGAACAGTGCACCACCCCATTCCAGTGTTAAACAAGAAAGATTCTCATTTAATCCTCCGTGGGTGAGAATTTGAGTTTGAGAATTGGAGACCAAAATGATGAGTTGCACTGACTGGTTTATGAACGTCTATTCATTTAGCGTTTTAATGACCATGTTTGCACACTGATTGGTGTAAAAAAATAAAATAAAACTAAATAATAATAATCTAGCACACCTGTGCAGGTTTGACATGACATGACAGGTAGCTGTCTTGTGGGTGGTGCTGAATCCTGTTAAATGACATGAGGGTCTCATGCCTATACACAAGGGTGTGTCATTGCTGTTGCTTGACCATGCATTGGTTTCTGTGGTCAGTGAATGATAAAAACAAAATTTACCATCCATTGATGGATGGGAAATCCGCCATGAGGCATTTGTTTTTAGAAACTGCTGCTCACAACCAATGTTGCAATGGAGTGTCTCCATCTGCTGGTGGTATTGGAAAGGCATTAGTGCTATGACAGGGTCTGAAGAAGAAGAAGAAGAAGAAGAAGAAGAAGACGGAAAAAAATATATATAAAAAGAAAAAGAGAGAGAGAGAGAGAGACTGACAGAGTGAGAGTGAGTGAGAGTGAATGAGTGAGTGAGTGATTGAGTGAGTGAGTGAGAACAAATGAGTTAAAGCAAGTGAGTGAGAGAGATCGAATGAATGAAAGTCTGAATGACAGAAAGAAAAAAGGATGAAGAAAGAAGCATGAAGAAAAAAAAATGTATATGGAGTTGCTGACATGAGTGCAATCTACAAAGCCGTTGAGGCTGATCCTCATGGGAGGATTATTGCACCAGGACCCTTAGCACTTTTAAAATGCCATTCAATGCCACGGGCTAGATGTAAACTGCAGATGACCATGTTGTGGTAGTTACCATGGATACCCAAGTGATGTGTGAGCTAACACATAGGCCCAACAGATTCCAAGAAGGCCAGAATCACCAGCGGCACCACCATCGATTGTCAGGTCACCCGGATTCAGCAAATACCAGAGTCCAAAATGATGCAGGTTTATACTGTTAATTTTCAGTTTATCGTTACTGTTGGTGTTATTCCATGTCGGAAGGGACGCAGCTACAGCCAGTGGGGTAACTAGAGACAGGCAGGCAGCTATGTGCAACAAAGGTAGGCGTGTTGTTTTCATATGCAGATCTGAAATATTGTCTTATATGCAAGAGGAGGAGTGATGGGGGTTCAGGCAAAAGCCAGGCTATGGATTGCATTGCTAAATGCTCCATCAGAGTGCAATGGTCGCCTGTCCTTTTTTTAAGTGATGATGTGGGTTTAGCCTGTGCTGTATGTATGTATGGGTGGCTGACTGCCACCCACCCAGAAAGTGTATGGGAGGCTGGTTGGCTGCCAGCCTTCCTTCCATTCCTATGAGTAATGTGAGTGCTCATGAAGGGGACATGGTTGGGTCCACCCCTTTCCCGGTTATCCCCTCTAGGCCTTTTGGCTTAGATCAAGTGTAAAAAAAGAAAGGATCTTGCGACAGATCGCATCCTGAGGCACGTTTTTTTTTGTGTGAATACTTGCACTTGGGTGACTTGTGAGCACATACTGATACATACGTTCCCTATCTGGGGACCATAAATTAAATGGATTTTTGAGAAAGGGAGCTGATTTGGAAGCTTGCTTCTGTCGCCCTATGCATTGACCCGATGTGGCAGTATCTTCGGGTAGTGAACAGTGCACCACCCCATTCCAGTGTTAAACAAGAAAGATTCTCATTTAATCCTCCGTGGGTGAGAATTTGAGTTTGAGAATTGGAGACCAAAATGATGAGTTGCACTGACTGGTTTATGAACATCTATTCATTTAGCGTTTTAATGACCATGTTTGCACACTGATTGGTGTAAAAAAATAAAATAAAACTAAATAATAATAAGCTAGCACACCTGTGCAGGTTTGACATGACATGACAGGTAGCTGTCTTGTGGGTGGTGCTGAATCCTGTTAAATGACATGAGGGTCTCATGCCTATACACAAGGGTGTGTCATTGCTGTTGCTTGACCATGCATTGGTTTCTGTGGTCAGTGAATGATAAAAACAAAATTTACCATCCATTGATGGATGGGAAATCCGCCATGAGGCATTTGTTTTTAGAAACTGCTGCTCACAACCAATGTTGCAATGGAGTGTCTCCATCTGCTGGTGGTATTGGAAAGGCATTAGTGCTATGACAGGGTCTGAAGAAGAAGAAGAAGAAGAAGAAGAAGACGGAAAAAAATATATATAAAAAGAAAAAGAGAGAGAGAGAGAGAGACTGACTTAGTGAGCGAGTGAGTGAGAGAGTGAGAGTGAGTGAGAGTGAATGAGTGAGTGAGTGATTGAGTGAGTGAGTGAGTGAGAACAAATGAGTTAAAGCAAGTGAGTGAGAGAGATCGAATGAATGAAAGTCTGAATGACAGAAAGAAAAAAGGATGAAGAAAGAAGCATGAAGAAAAAAAAATGTATATGGAGTTGCTGACATGAGTGCAATCTACAAAGCCGTTGAGGCTGATCCTCATGGGAGGATTATTGCACCAGGACCCTTAGCACTTTTAAAATGCCATTCAATGCCACGGGCTAGATGTAAACTGCAGATGACCATGTTGTGGTAGTTACCATGGATACCCAAGTGATGTGTGAGCTAACACATAGGCCCAACAGATTCCAAGAAGGCCAGAATCACCAGCGGCACCACCATCGATTGTCAGGTCACCCGGATTCAGCAAATACCAGAGTCCAAAATGATGCAGGTTTATACTGTTAATTTTCAGTTTATCGTTACAGTTGGTGTTATTCCATGTCGGAAGGGACGCAGCTACAGCCAGTGGGGTAACTAGAGACAGGCAGGCAGCTATGTGCAACAAAGGTAGGCGTGTTGTTTTCATATGCAGATCTGAAATATTGTCTTATATGCAAGAGGAGGAGTGATGGGGGTTCAGGCAAAAGCCAGGCTATGGATTGCATTGCTAAATGCTCCATCAGAGTGCAATGGTCGCCTGTCCTTTTTTTAAGTGATGATGTGGGTTTAGCCTGTGCTGTATGTATGTATGGGTGGCTGACTGCCACCCACCCAGAAAGTGTATGGGAGGCTGGTTGGCTGCCAGCCTTCCTTCCATTCCTATGAGTAATGTGAGTGCTCATGAAGGGGACATGGTTGGGTCCACCCCTTTCCCGGTTATCCCCTCTAGGCCTTTTGGCTTAGATCAAGTGTAAAAAAAGAAAGGATCTTGCGACAGATCGCATCCTGAGGCACGTTTTTTTTTTGTGTGAATACTTGCACTTGGGTGACTTGTGAGCACATACTGATACATACGTTCCCTATCTGGGGACCATAAATTAAATGGATTTTTGAGAAAGGGAGCTGATTTGGAAGCTTGCTTCTGTCGCCCTATGCATTGACCCGATGTGGCAGTATCTTCGGGTAGTGAACAGTGCACCACCCCATTCCAGTGTTAAACAAGAAAGATTCTCATTTAATCCTCCGTGGGTGAGAATTTGAGTTTGAGAATTGGAGACCAAAATGATGAGTTGCACTGACTGGTTTATGAACGTCTATTCATTTAGCGTTTTAATGACCATGTTTGCACACTGATTGGTGTAAAAAAATAAAATAAAACTAAATAATAATAATCTAGCACACCTGTGCAGGTTTGACATGACATGACAGGTAGCTGTCTTGTGGGTGGTGCTGAATCCTGTTAAATGACATGAGGGTCTCATGCCTATACACAAGGGTGTGTCATTGCTGTTGCTTGACCATGCATTGGTTTCTGTGGTCAGTGAATGATAAAAACAAAATTTACCATCCATTGATAGATGGGAAATCCGCCATGAGGCATTTGTTTTTAGAAACTGCTGCTCACAACCAATGTTGCAATGGAGTGTCTCCATCTGCTGGTGATATTGGAAAGGCATTAGTGCTATGACAGGGTCTGAAGAAGAAGAAGAAGAAGACGGAAAAAAATATATATAAAAAGAAAAAGAGAGAGAGAGAGAGAGACTGACTTAGTGAGCGAGTGAGTGAGTGAGAGAGTGAGAGTGAGTAAGAGTGAATGAGTGAGTGAGTGATTGAGTGAGTGAGTGAGTGAGTGAGTGAGAACAAATGAGTTAAAGCAAGTGAGTGAGAGAGATCGAATGAATGAAAGTCTGAATGACAGAAAGAAAAAAGGATGAAGAAAGAAGCATGAAGAAAAAAAAATGTATATGGAGTTGCTGACATGAGTGCAATCTACAAAGCCGTTGAGGCTGATCCTCATGGGAGGATTATTGCACCAGGACCCTTAGCACTTTTAAAATGCCATTCAATGCCACGGGCTAGATGTAAACTGCAGATGACCATGTTGTGGTAGTTACCATGGATACCCAAGTGATGTGTGAGCTAACACATAGGCCCAACAGATTCCAAGAAGGCCAGAATCACCAGCAGCACCACCATCGATTGTCAGGTCACCCGGATTCAGCAAATACCAGAGTCCAAAATGATGCAGGTTTATACTGTTAATTTTCAGTTTATCGTTACAGTTGGTGTTATTCCATGTCGGAAGGGACGCAGCTACAGCCAGTGGGGTAACTAGAGACAGGCAGGCAGCTATGTGCAACAAAGGTAGGCGTGTTGTTTTCATATGCAGATCTGAAATATTGTCTTATATGCAAGAGGAGGAGTGATGGGGGTTCAGGCAAAAGCCAGGCTATGGATTGCATTGCTAAATGCTCCATCAGAGTGCAATGGTCGCCTGTCCTTTTTTTAAGTGATGATGTGGGTTTAGCCTGTGCTGTATGTATGTATGGGTGGCTGACTGCCACCCACCCAGAAAGTGTATGGGAGGCTGGTTGGCTGCCAGCCTTCCTTCCATTCCTATGAGTAATGTGAGTGCTCATGAAGGGGACATGGTTGGGTCCACCCCTTTCCCGGTTATCCCCTCTAGGCCTTTTGGCTTAGATCAAGTGTAAAAAAAGAAAGGATCTTGCGACAGATCGCATCCTGAGGCACGTTTTTTTTTGTGTGAATACTTGCACTTGGGTGACTTGTGAGCACATACTGATACATACGTTCCCTATCTGGGGACCATAAATTAAATGGATTTTTGAGAAAGGGAGCTGATTTGGAAGCTTGCTTCTGTCGCCCTATGCATTGACCCGATGTGGCAGTATCTTCGGGTAGTGAACAGTGCACCACCCCATTCCAGTGTTAAACAAGAAAGATTCTCATTTAATCCTCCGTGGGTGAGAATTTGAGTTTGAGAATTGGAGACCAAAATGATGAGTTGCACTGACTGGTTTATGAACGTCTATTCATTTAGCGTTTTAATGACCATGTTTGCACACTGATTGGTGTAAAAAAATAAAATAAAACTAAATAATAATAATCTAGCACACCTGTGCAGGTTTGACATGACATGACAGGTAGCTGTCTTGTGGGTGGTGCTGAATCCTGTTAAATGACATGAGGGTCTCATGCCTATACACAAGGGTGTGTCATTGCTGTTGCTTGACCATGCATTGGTTTCTGTGGTCAGTGAATGATAAAAACAAAATTTACCATCCATTGATGGATGGGAAATCCGCCATGAGGCATTTGTTTTTAGAAACTGCTGCTCACAACCAATGTTGCAATGGAGTGTCTCCATCTGCTGGTGGTATTGGAAAGGCATTAGTGCTATGACAGGGTCTGAAGAAGAAGAAGAAGACGGAAAAAAATATATATAAAAAGAAAAAGAGAGAGAGAGAGAGAGACTGACTTAGTGAGCGAGTGAGTGAGAGAGTGAGAGTGAGTGAGAGTGAATGAGTGAGTGAGTGATTGAGTGAGTGAGTGAGTGAGAACAAATGAGTTAAAGCAAGTGAGTGAGAGAGATCGAATGAATGAAAGTCTGAATGACAGAAAGAAAAAAGGATGAAGAAAGAAGCATGAAGAAAAAAAAATGTATATGGAGTTGCTGACATGAGTGCAATCTACAAAGCCGTTGAGGCTGATCCTCATGGGAGGATTATTGCACCAGGACCCTTAGCACTTTTAAAATGCCATTCAATGCCACGGGCTAGATGTAAACTGCAGATGACCATGTTGTGGTAGTTACCATGGATACCCAAGTGATGTGTGAGCTAACACATAGGCCCAACAGATTCCAAGAAGGCCAGAATCACCAGCGGCACCACCATCGATTGTCAGGTCACCCGGATTCAGCAAATACCAGAGTCCAAAATGATGCAGGTTTATACTGTTAATTTTCAGTTTATCGTTACAGTTGGTGTTATTCCATGTCGGAAGGGACGCAGCTACAGCCAGTGGGGTAACTAGAGACAGGCAGGCAGCTATGTGCAACAAAGGTAGGCGTGTTGTTTTCATATGCAGATCTGAAATATTGTCTTATATGCAAGAGGAGGAGTGATGGGGGTTCAGGCAAAAGCCAGGCTATGGATTGCATTGCTAAATGCTCCATCAGAGTGCAATGGTCGCCTGTCCTTTTTTTAAGTGATGATGTGGGTTTAGCCTGTGCTGTATGTATGTATGGGTGGCTGACTGCCACCCACCCAGAAAGTGTATGGGAGGCTGGTTGGCTGCCAGCCTTCCTTCCATTCCTATGAGTAATGTGAGTGCTCATGAAGGGGACATGGTTGGGTCCACCCCTTTCCCGGTTATCCCCTCTAGGCCTTTTGGCTTAGATCAAGTGTAAAAAAAGAAAGGATCTTGCGACAGATCGCATCCTGAGGCACGTTTTTTTTTGTGTGAATACTTGCACTTGGGTGACTTGTGAGCACATACTGATACATACGTTCCCTATCTGGGGACCATAAATTAAATGGATTTTTGAGAAAGGGAGCTGATTTGGAAGCTTGCTTCTTTCGCCCTATGCATTGACCCGATGTGGCAGTATCTTCGGGTAGTGAACAGTGCACCACCCCATTCCAGTGTTAAACAAGAAAGATTCTCATTTAATCCTCCGTGGGTGAGAATTTGAGTTTGAGAATTGGAGACCAAAATGATGAGTTGCACTGACTGGTTTATGAACGTCTATTCATTTAGCGTTTTAATGACCATGTTTGCACACTGATTGGTGTAAAAAAATAAAATAAAACTAAATAATAATAATCTAGCACACCTGTGCAGGTTTGACATGACATGACAGGTAGCTGTCTTGTGGGTGGTGCTGAATCCTGTTAAATGACATGAGGGTCTCATGCCTATACACAAGGGTGTGTCATTGCTGTTGTTTGACCATGCATTGGTTTCTGTGGTCAGTGAATGATAAAAACAAAATTTACCATCCATTGATGGATGGGAAATCCGCCATGAGGCATTTGTTTTTAGAAACTGCTGCTCACAACCAATGTTGCAATGGAGTGTCTCCATCTGCTGGTGGTATTGGAAAGGCATTAGTGCTATGACAGGGTCTGAAGAAGAAGAAGAAGACGGAAAAAAATATATATAAAAAGAAAAAGAGAGAGAGAGAGAGAGACTGACTTAGTGAGCGAGTGAGTGAGAGAGTGAGAGTGAGTGAGAGTGAATGAGTGAGTGAGTGATTGAGTGAGTGAGTGAGTGAGTGAGAACAAATGAGTTAAAGCAAGTGAGTGAGAGAGATCGAATGAATGAAAGTCTGAATGACAGAAAGAAAAAAGGATGAAGAAAGAAGCATGAAGAAAAAAAAATGTATATGGAGTTGCTGACATGAGTGCAATCTACAAAGCCGTTGAGGCTGATCCTCATGGGAGGATTATTGCACCAGGACCCTTAGCACTTTTAAAATGCCATTCAATGCCACGGGCTAGATGTAAACTGCAGATGACCATGTTGTGGTAGTTACCATGGATACCCAAGTGATGTGTGAGCTAACACATAGGCCCAACAGATTCCAAGAAGGCCAGAATCACCAGCGGCACCACCATCGATTGTCAGGTCACCCGGATTCAGCAAATACCAGAGTCCAAAATGATGCAGGTTTATACTGTTAATTTTCAGTTTATCGTTACAGTTGGTGTTATTCCATGTCGGAAGGGACGCAGCTACAGCCAGTGGGGTAACTAGAGACAGGCAGGCAGCTATGTGCAACAAAGGTAGGCGTGTTGTTTTCATATGCAGATCTGAAATATTGTCTTATATGCAAGAGGAGGAGTGATGGGGGTTCAGGCAAAAGCCAGGCTATGGATTGCATTGCTAAATGCTCCATCAGAGTGCAATGGTCGCCTGTCCTTTTTTTAAGTGATGATGTGGGTTTAGCCTGTGCTGTATGTATGTATGGGTGGCTGACTGCCACCCACCCAGAAAGTGTATGGGAGGCTGGTTGGCTGCCAGCCTTCCTTCCATTCCTATGAGTAATGTGAGTGCTCATGAAGGGGACATGGTTGGGTCCACCCCTTTTCCGGTTATCCCCTCTAGGCCTTTTGGCTTAGATCAAGTGTAAAAAAAGAAAGGATCTTGCGACAGATCGCATCCTGAGGCACGTTTTTTTTTGTGTGAATACTTGCACTTGGGTGACTTGTGAGCACATACTGATACATACGTTCCCTATCTGGGGACCATAAATTAAATGGATTTTTGAGAAAGGGAGCTGATTTGGAAGCTTGCTTCTGTCGCCCTATGCATTGACCCGATGTGGCAGTATCTTCGGGTAGTGAACAGTGCACCACCCCATTCCAGTGTTAAACAAGAAAGATTCTCATTTAATCCTCCGTGGGTGAGAATTTGAGTTTGAGAATTGGAGACCAAAATGATGAGTTGCACTGACTGGTTTATGAACGTCTATTCATTTAGCGTTTTAATGACCATGTTTGCACACTGATTGGTGTAAAAAAATAAAATAAAACTAAATAATAATAATCTAGCACACCTGTGCAGGTTTGACATGACATGACAGGTAGCTGTCTTGTGGGTGGTGCTGAATCCTGTTAAATGACATGAGGGTCTCATGCCTATACACAAGGGTGTGTCATTGCTGTTGCTTGACCATGCATTGGTTTCTGTGGTCAGTGAATGATAAAAACAAAATTTACCATCCATTGATGGATGGGAAATCCGCCATGAGGCATTTGTTTTTAGAAACTGCTGCTCACAACCAATGTTGCAATGGAGTGTCTCCATCTGCTGGTGATATTGGAAAGGCATTAGTGCTATGACAGGGTCTGAAGAAGAAGAAGAAGAAGACGGAAAAAAATATATATAAAAAGAAAAAGAGAGAGAGAGAGAGAGACTGACTTAGTGAGCGAGTGAGTGAGAGAGTGAGAGTGAGTGAGAGTGAATGAGTGAGTGAGTGATTGAGTGAGTGAGTGAGTGAGTGAGAACAAATGAGTTAAAGCAAGTGAGTGAGAGAGATCGAATGAATGAAAGTCTGAATGACAGAAAGAAAAAAGGATGAAGAAAGAAGCATGAAGAAAAAAAAATGTATATGGAGTTGCTGACATGAGTGCAATCTACAAAGCCGTTGAGGCTGATCCTCATGGGAGGATTATTGCACCAGGACCCTTAGCACTTTTAAAATGCCATTCAATGCCACGGGCTAGATGTAAACTGCAGATGACCATGTTGTGGTAGTTACCATGGATACCCAAGTGATGTGTGAGCTAACACATAGGCCCAACAGATTCCAAGAAGGCCAGAATCACCAGCGGCACCACCATCGATTGTCAGGTCACCCGGATTCAGCAAATACCAGAGTCCAAAATGATGCAGGTTTATACTGTTAATTTTCAGTTTATCGTTACAGTTGGTGTTATTCCATGTCGGAAGGGACGCAGCTACAGCCAGTGGGGTAACTAGAGACAGGCAGGCAGCTATGTGCAACAAAGGTAGGCGTGTTGTTTTCATATGCAGATCTGAAATATTGTCTTATATGCAAGAGGAGGAGTGATGGGGGTTCAGGCAAAAGCCAGGCTATGGATTGCATTGCTAAATGCTCCATCAGAGTGCAATGGTCGCCTGTCCTTTTTTTAAGTGATGATGTGGGTTTAGCCTGTGCTGTATGTATGTATGGGTGGCTGACTGCCACCCACCCAGAAAGTGTATGGGAGGCTGGTTGGCTGCCAGCCTTCCTTCCATTCCTATGAGTAATGTGAGTGCTCATGAAGGGGACATGGTTGGGTCCACCCCTTTCCCGGTTATCCCCTCTAGGCCTTTTGGCTTAGATCAAGTGTAAAAAAAGAAAGGATCTTGCGACAGATCGCATCCTGAGGCACGTTTTTTTTTGTGTGAATACTTGCACTTGGGTGACTTGTGAGCACATACTGATACATACGTTCCCTATCTGGGGACCATAAATTAAATGGATTTTTGAGAAAGGGAGCTGATTTGGAAGCTTGCTTCTGTCGCCCTATGCATTGACCCGATGTGGCAGTATCTTCGGGTAGTGAACAGTGCACCACCCCATTCCAGTGTTAAACAAGAAAGATTCTCATTTAATCCTCCGTGGGTGAGAATTTGAGTTTGAGAATTGGAGACCAAAATGATGAGTTGCACTGACTGGTTTATGAACGTCTATTCATTTAGCGTTTTAATGACCATGTTTGCACACTGATTGGTGTAAAAAAATAAAATAAAACTAAATAATAATAATCTAGCACACCTGTGCAGGTTTGACATGACATGACAGGTAGCTGTCTTGTGGGTGGTGCTGAATCCTGTTAAATGACATGAGGGTCTCATGCCTATACACAAGGGTGTGTCATTGCTGTTGCTTGACCATGCATTGGTTTCTGTGGTCAGTGAATGATAAAAACAAAATTTACCATCCATTGATGGATGGGAAATCCGCCATGAGGCATTTGTTTTTAGAAACTGCTGCTCACAACCAATGTTGCAATGGAGTGTCTCCATCTGCTGGTGATATTGGAAAGGCATTAGTGCTATGACAGGGTCTGAAGAAGAAGAAGAAGACGGAAAAAAATATATATAAAAAGAAAAAGAGAGAGAGAGAGAGAGACTGACTTAGTGAGCGAGTGAGTGAGAGAGTGAGAGTGAGTGAGAGTGAATGAGTGAGTGAGTGATTGAGTGAGTGAGTGAGTGAGTGAGAACAAATGAGTTAAAGCAAGTGAGTGAGAGAGATCGAATGAATGAAAGTCTGAATGACAGAAAGAAAAAAGGATGAAGAAAGAAGCATGAAGAAAAAAAAATGTATATGGAGTTGCTGACATGAGTGCAATCTACAAAGCCGTTGAGGCTGATCCTCATGGGAGGATTATTGCACCAGGACCCTTAGCACTTTTAAAATGCCATTCAATGCCACGGGCTAGATGTAAACTGCAGATGACCATGTTGTGGTAGTTACCATGGATACCCAAGTGATGTGTGAGCTAACACATAGGCCCAACAGATTCCAAGAAGGCCAGAATCACCAGCGGCACCACCATCGATTGTCAGGTCACCCGGATTCAGCAAATACCAGAGTCCAAAATGATGCAGGTTTATACTGTTAATTTTCAGTTTATCGTTACAGTTGGTGTTATTCCATGTCGGAAGGGACGCAGCTACAGCCAGTGGGGTAACTAGAGACAGGCAGGCAGCTATGTGCAACAAAGGTAGGCGTGTTGTTTTCATATGCAGATCTGAAATATTGTCTTATATGCAAGAGGAGGAGTGATGGGGGTTCAGGCAAAAGCCAGGCTATGGATTGCATTGCTAAATGCTCCATCAGAGTGCAATGGTCGCCTGTCCTTTTTTTAAGTGATGATGTGGGTTTAGCCTGTGCTGTATGTATGTATGGGTGGCTGACTGCCACCCACCCAGAAAGTGTATGGGAGGCTGGTTGGCTGCCAGCCTTCCTTCCATTCCTATGAGTAATGTGAGTGCTCATGAAGGGGACATGGTTGGGTCCACCCCTTTCCCGGTTATCCCCTCTAGGCCTTTTGGCTTAGATCAAGTGTAAAAAAAGAAAGGATCTTGCGACAGATCGCATCCTGAGGCACGTTTTTTTTTGTGTGAACACTTGCACTTGGGTGACTTGTGAGCACATACTGATACATACGTTCCCTATCTGGGGACCATAAATTAAATGGATTTTTGAGAAAGGGAGCTGATTTGGAAGCTTGCTTCTGTCGCCCTATGCATTGACCCGATGTGGCAGTATCTTCGGGTAGTGAACAGTGCACCACCCCATTCCAGTGTTAAACAAGAAAGATTCTCATTTAATCCTCCGTGGGTGAGAATTTGAGTTTGAGAATTGGAGACCAAAATGATGAGTTGCACTGACTGGTTTATGAACGTCTATTCATTTAGCATTTTAATGACCATGTTTGCACACTGATTGGTGTAAAAAAATAAAATAAAACTAAATAATAATAATCTAGCACACCTGTGCAGGTTTGACATGACATGACAGGTAGCTGTCTTGTGGGTGGTGCTGAATCCTGTTAAATGACATGAGGGTCTCATGCCTATACACAAGGGTGTGTCATTGCTGTTGCTTGACCATGCATTGGTTTCTGTGGTCAGTGAATGATAAAAACAAAATTTACCATCCATTGATGGATGGGAAATCCGCCATGAGGCATTTGTTTTTAGAAACTGCTGCTCACAACCAATGTTGCAATGGAGTGTCTCCATCTGCTGGTGGTATTGGAAAGGCATTAGTGCTATGACAGGGTCTGAAGAAGAAGAAGAAGAAGAAGAAGACGGAAAAAAATATATATAAAAAGAAAAAGAGAGAGAGAGAGAGAGACTGACTTAGTGAGCGAGTGAGTGAGAGAGTGAGAGTGAGTGAGAGTGAATGAGTGAGTGAGTGATTGAGTGAGTGAGTGAGTGAGAACAAATGAGTTAAAGCAAGTGAGTGAGAGAGATCGAATGAATGAAAGTCTGAATGACAGAAAGAAAAAAGGATGAAGAAAGAAGCATGAAGAAAAAAAAATGTATATGGAGTTGCTGACATGAGTGCAATCTACAAAGCCGTTGAGGCTGATCCTCATGGGAGGATTATTGCACCAGGACCCTTAGCACTTTTAAAATGCCATTCAATGCCACGGGCTAGATGTAAACTGCAGATGACCATGTTGTGGTAGTTACCATGGATACCCAAGTGATGTGTGAGCTAACAAATAGGCCCAACAGATTCCAAGAAGGCCAGAATCACCAGCGGCACCACCATCGATTGTCAGGTCACCCGGATTCAGCAAATACCAGAGTCCAAAATGATGCAGGTTTATACTGTTAATTTTCAGTTTATCGTTACAGTTGGTGTTATTCCATGTCGGAAGGGACGCAGCTACAGCCAGTGGGGTAACTAGAGACAGGCAGGCAGCTATGTGCAACAAAGGTAGGCGTGTTGTTTTCATATGCAGAT
The DNA here is from genome assembly GCF_029499605.1 of Hyla sarda. Taxonomy (NCBI): domain Eukaryota; kingdom Metazoa; phylum Chordata; class Amphibia; order Anura; family Hylidae; genus Hyla; species Hyla sarda. The sequence goes on along the minus strand of NC_079196.1, from coordinate 113,422,447 downwards.
CTGAAATATTGTCTTATATGCAAGAGGAGGAGTGATGGGGGTTCAGGCAAAAGCCAGGCTATGGATTGCATTGCTAAATGCTCCATCAGAGTGCAATGGTCGCCTGTCCTTTTTTTAAGTGATGATGTGGGTTTAGCCTGTGCTGTATGTATGTATGGGTGGCTGACTGCCACCCACCCAGAAAGTGTATGGGAGGCTGGTTGGCTGCCAGCCTTCCTTCCATTCCTATGAGTAATGTGAGTGCTCATGAAGGGGACATGGTTGGGTCCACCCCTTTCCCGGTTATCCCCTCTAGGCCTTTTGGCTTAGATCAAGTGTAAAAAAAGAAAGGATCTTGCGACAGATCGCATCCTGAGGCACGTTTTTTTTTGTGTGAATACTTGCACTTGGGTGACTTGTGAGCACATACTGATACATACGTTCCCTATCTGGGGACCATAAATTAAATGGATTTTTGAGAAAGGGAGCTGATTTGGAAGCTTGCTTCTGTCGCCCTATGCATTGACCCGATGCGGCAGTATCTTCGGGTAGTGAACAGTGCACCACCCCATTCCAGTGTTAAACAAGAAAGATTCTCATTTAATCCTCCGTGGGTGAGAATTTGAGTTTGAGAATTGGAGACCAAAATGATGAGTTGCACTGACTGGTTTATGAACGTCTATTCATTTAGCGTTTTAATGACCATGTTTGCACACTGATTGGTGTAAAAAAATAAAATAAAACTAAATAATAATAATCTAGCACACCTGTGCAGGTTTGACATGACATGACAGGTAGCTGTCTTGTGGGTGGTGCTGAATCCTGTTAAATGACATGAGGGTCTCATGCCTATACACAAGGGTGTGTCATTGCTGTTGCTTGACCATGCATTGGTTTCTGTGGTCAGTGAATGATAAAAACAAAATTTACCATCCATTGATGGATGGGAAATCCGCCATGAGGCATTTGTTTTTAGAAACTGCTGCTCACAACCAATGTTGCAATGGAGTGTCTCCATCTGCTGGTGGTATTGGAAAGGCATTAGTGCTATGACAGGGTCTGAAGAAGAAGAAGAAGAAGAAGAAGAAGACGGAAAAAAATATATATAAAAAGAAAAAGAGAGAGAGAGAGAGAGACTGACTTAGTGAGCGAGTGAGTGAGAGAGTGAGAGTGAGTGAGAGTGAATGAGTGAGTGAGTGATTGAGTGAGTGAGTGAGAACAAATGAGTTAAAGCAAGTGAGTGAGAGAGATCGAATGAATGAAAGTCTGAATGACAGAAAGAAAAAAGGATGAAGAAAGAAGCATGAAGAAAAAAAAATGTATATGGAGTTGCTGACATGAGTGCAATCTACAAAGCCGTTGAGGCTGATCCTCATGGGAGGATTATTGCACCAGGACCCTTAGCACTTTTAAAATGCCATTCAATGCCACGGGCTAGATGTAAACTGCAGATGACCATGTTGTGGTAGTTACCATGGATACCCAAGTGATGTGTGAGCTAACACATAGGCCCAACAGATTCCAAGAAGGCCAGAATCACCAGCGGCACCACCATCGATTGTCAGGTCACCCGGATTCAGCAAATACCAGAGTCCAAAATGATGCAGGTTTATACTGTTAATTTTCAGTTTATCGTTACAGTTGGTGTTATTCCATGTCGGAAGGGACGCAGCTACAGCCAGTGGGGTAACTAGAGACAGGCAGGCAGCTATGTGCAACAAAGGTAGGCGTGTTGTTTTCATATGCAGATCTGAAATATTGTCTTATATGCAAGAGGAGGAGTGATGGGGGTTCAGGCAAAAGCCAGGCTATGGATTGCATTGCTAAATGCTCCATCAGAGTGCAATGGTCGCCTGTCCTTTTTTTAAGTGGTGATGTGGGTTTAGCCTGTGCTGTATGTATGTATGGGTGGCTGACTGCCACCCACCCAGAAAGTGTATGGGAGGCTGGTTGGCTGCCAGCCTTCCTTCCATTCCTATGAGTAATGTGAGTGCTCATGAAGGGGACATGGTTGGGTCCACCCCTTTCCCGGTTATCCCCTCTAGGCCTTTTGGCTTAGATCAAGTGTAAAAAAAGAAAGGATCTTGCGACAGATCGCATCCTGAGGCACGTTTTTTTTTTTGTGTGAATACTTGCACTTGGGTGACTTGTGAGCACATACTGATACATACGTTCCCTATCTGGGGACCATAAATTAAATGGATTTTTGAGAAAGGGAGCTGATTTGGAAGCTTGCTTCTGTCGCCCTATGCATTGACCCGATGTGGCAGTATCTTCGGGTAGTGAACAGTGCACCACCCCATTCCAGTGTTAAACAAGAAAGATTCTCATTTAATCCTCCGTGGGTGAGAATTTGAGTTTGAGAATTGGAGACCAAAATGATGAGTTGCACTGACTGGTTTATGAACGTCTATTCATTTAGCGTTTTAATGACCATGTTTGCACACTGATTGGTGTAAAAAAATAAAATAAAACTAAATAATAATAATCTAGCACACCTGTGCAGGTTTGACATGACATGACAGGTAGCTGTCTTGTGGGTGGTGCTGAATCCTGTTAAATGACATGAGGGTCTCATGCCTATACACAAGGGTGTGTCATTGCTGTTGCTTGACCATGCATTGGTTTCTGTGGTCAGTGAATGATAAAAACAAAATTTACCATCCATTGATGGATGGGAAATCCGCCATGAGGCATTTGTTTTTAGAAACTGCTGCTCACAACCAATGTTGCAATGGAGTGTCTCCATCTGCTGGTGGTATTGGAAAGGCATTAGTGCTATGACAGGGTCTGAAGAAGAAGAAGAAGAAGACGGAAAAAAATATATATAAAAAGAAAAAGAGAGAGAGAGAGAGAGACTGACTTAGTGAGCGAGTGAGTGAGAGAGTGAGAGTGAGTGAGAGTGAATGAGTGAGTGAGTGATTGAGTGAGTGAGTGAGTGAGAACAAATGAGTTAAAGCAAGTGAGTGAGAGAGATCGAATGAATGAAAGTCTGAATGACAGAAAGAAAAAAGGATGAAGAAAGAAGCATGAAGAAAAAAAAATGTATATGGAGTTGCTGACATGAGTGCAATCTACAAAGCCGTTGAGGCTGATCCTCATGGGAGGATTATTGCACCAGGACCCTTAGCACTTTTAAAATGCCATTCAATGCCACGGGCTAGATGTAAACTGCAGATGACCATGTTGTGGTAGTTACCATGGATACCCAAGTGATGTGTGAGCTAACACATAGGCCCAACAGATTCCAAGAAGGCCAGAATCACCAGCGGCACCACCATCGATTGTCAGGTCACCCGGATTCAGCAAATACCAGAGTCCAAAATGATGCAGGTTTATACTGTTAATTTTCAGTTTATCGTTACAGTTGGTGTTATTCCATGTCGGAAGGGACGCAGCTACAGCCAGTGGGGTAACTAGAGACAGGCAGGCAGCTATGTGCAACAAAGGTAGGCGTGTTGTTTTCATATGCAGATCTGAAATATTGTCTTATATGCAAGAGGAGGAGTGATGGGGGTTCAGGCAAAAGCCAGGCTATGGATTGCATTGCTAAATGCTCCATCAGAGTGCAATGGTCGCCTGTCCTTTTTTTAAGTGATGATGTGGGTTTAGCCTGTGCTGTATGTATGTATGGGTGGCTGACTGCCACCCACCCAGAAAGTGTATGGGAGGCTGGTTGGCTGCCAGCCTTCCTTCCATTCCTATGAGTAATGTGAGTGCTCATGAAGGGGACATGGTTGGGTCCACCCCTTTCCCGGTTATCCCCTCTAGGCCTTTTGGCTTAGATCAAGTGTAAAAAAAGAAAGGATCTTGCGACAGATCGCATCCTGAGGCACGTTTTTTTTTTGTGTGAATACTTGCACTTGGGTGACTTGTGAGCACATACTGATACATACGTTCCCTATCTGGGGACCATAAATTAAATGGATTTTTGAGAAAGGGAGCTGATTTGGAAGCTTGCTTCTGTCGCCCTATGCATTGACCCGATGTGGCAGTATCTTCGGGTAGTGAACAGTGCACCACCCCATTCCAGTGTTAAACAAGAAAGATTCTCATTTAATCCTCCGTGGGTGAGAATTTGAGTTTGAGAATTGGAGACCAAAATGATGAGTTGCACTGACTGGTTTATGAACGTCTATTCATTTAGCGTTTTAATGACCATGTTTGCACACTGATTGGTGTAAAAAAATAAAATAAAACTAAATAATAATAATCTAGCACACCTGTGCAGGTTTGACATGACATGACAGGTAGCTGTCTTGTGGGTGGTGCTGAATCCTGTTAAATGACATGAGGGTCTCATGCCTATACACAAGGGTGTGTCATTGCTGTTGCTTGACCATGCATTGGTTTCTGTGGTCAGTGAATGATAAAAACAAAATTTACCATCCATTGATGGATGGGAAATCCGCCATGAGGCATTTGTTTTTAGAAACTGCTGCTCACAACCAATGTTGCAATGGAGTGTCTCCATCTGCTGGTGGTATTGGAAAGGCATTAGTGCTATGACAGGGTCTGAAGAAGAAGAAGAAGAAGACGGAAAAAAATATATATAAAAAGAAAAAGAGAGAGAGAGAGAGAGACTGACTTAGTGAGCGAGTGAGTGAGAGAGTGAGAGTGAGTGAGAGTGAATGAGTGAGTGAGTGATTGAGTGAGTGAGTGAGTGAGAACAAATGAGTTAAAGCAAGTGAGTGAGAGAGATCGAATGAATGAAAGTCTGAATGACAGAAAGAAAAAAGGATGAAGAAAGAAGCATGAAGAAAAAAAAATGTATATGGAGTTGCTGACATGAGTGCAATCTACAAAGCCGTTGAGGCTGATCCTCATGGGAGGATTATTGCACCAGGACCCTTAGCACTTTTAAAATGCCATTCAATGCCACGGGCTAGATGTAAACTGCAGATGACCATGTTGTGGTAGTTACCATGGATACCCAAGTGATGTGTGAGCTAACACATAGGCCCAACAGATTCCAAGAAGGCCAGAATCACCAGCGGCACCACCATCGATTGTCAGGTCACCCGGATTCAGCAAATACCAGAGTCCAAAATGATGCAGGTTTATACTGTTAATTTTCAGTTTATCGTTACAGTTGGTGTTATTCCATGTCGGAAGGGACGCAGCTACAGCCAGTGGGGTAACTAGAGACAGGCAGGCAGCTATGTGCAACAAAGGTAGGCGTGTTGTTTTCATATGCAGATCTGAAATATTGTCTTATATGCAAGAGGAGGAGTGATGGGGGTTCAGGCAAAAGCCAGGCTATGGATTGCATTGCTAAATGCTCCATCAGAGTGCAATGGTCGCCTGTCCTTTTTTTAAGTGATGATGTGGGTTTAGCCTGTGCTGTATGTATGTATGGGTGGCTGACTGCCACCCACCCAGAAAGTGTATGGGAGGCTGGTTGGCTGCCAGCCTTCCTTCCATTCCTATGAGTAATGTGAGTGCTCATGAAGGGGACATGGTTGGGTCCACCCCTTTCCCGGTTATCCCCTCTAGGCCTTTTGGCTTAGATCAAGTGTAAAAAAAGAAAGGATCTTGCGACAGATCGCATCCTGAGGCACGTTTTTTTTTGTGTGAATACTTGCACTTGGGTGACTTGTGAGCACATACTGATACATACGTTCCCTATCTGGGGACCATAAATTAAATGGATTTTTGAGAAAGGGAGCTGATTTGGAAGCTTGCTTCTGTCGCCCTATGCATTGACCCGATGTGGCAGTATCTTCGGGTAGTGAACAGTGCACCACCCCATTCCAGTGTTAAACAAGAAAGATTCTCATTTAATCCTCCGTGGGTGAGAATTTGAGTTTGAGAATTGGAGACCAAAATGATGAGTTGCACTGACTGGTTTATGAACGTCTATTCATTTAGCGTTTTAATGACCATGTTTGCACACTGATTGGTGTAAAAAAATAAAATAAAACTAAATAATAATAATCTAGCACACCTGTGCAGGTTTGACATGACATGACAGGTAGCTGTCTTGTGGGTGGTGCTGAATCCTGTTAAATGACATGAGGGTCTCATGCCTATACACAAGGGTGTGTCATTGCTGTTGCTTGACCATGCATTGGTTTCTGTGGTCAGTGAATGATAAAAACAAAATTTACCATCCATTGATGGATGGGAAATCCGCCATGAGGCATTTGTTTTTAGAAACTGCTGCTCACAACCAATGTTGCAATGGAGTGTCTCCATCTGCTGGTGGTATTGGAAAGGCATTAGTGCTATGACAGGGTCTGAAGAAGAAGAAGAAGAAGACGGAAAAAAATATATATAAAAAGAAAAAGAGAGAGAGAGAGAGAGACTGACTTAGTGAGCGAGTGAGTGAGAGAGTGAGAGTGAGTGAGAGTGAATGAGTGAGTGAGTGATTGAGTGAGTGAGTGAGTGAGTGAGAACAAATGAGTTAAAGCAAGTGAGTGAGAGAGATCGAATGAATGAAAGTCTGAATGACAGAAAGAAAAAAGGATGAAGAAAGAAGCATGAAGAAAAAAAAATGTATATGGAGTTGCTGACATGAGTGCAATCTACAAAGCCGTTGAGGCTGATCCTCATGGGAGGATTATTGCACCAGGACCCTTAGCACTTTTAAAATGCCATTCAATGCCACGGGCTAGATGTAAACTGCAGATGACCATGTTGTGGTAGTTACCATGGATACCCAAGTGATGTGTGAGCTAACACATAGGCCCAACAGATTCCAAGAAGGCCAGAATCACCAGCGGCACCACCATCGATTGTCAGGTCACCCGGATTCAGCAAATACCAGAGTCCAAAATGATGCAGGTTTATACTGTTAATTTTCAGTTTATCGTTACAGTTGGTGTTATTCCATGTCGGAAGGGACGCAGCTACAGCCAGTGGGGTAACTAGAGACAGGCAGGCAGCTATGTGCAACAAAGGTAGGCGTGTTGTTTTCATATGCAGATCTGAAATATTGTCTTATATGCAAGAGGAGGAGTGATGGGGGTTCAGGCAAAAGCCAGGCTATGGATTGCATTGCTAAATGCTCCATCAGAGTGCAATGGTCGCCTGTCCTTTTTTTAAGTGATGATGTGGGTTTAGCCTGTGCTGTATGTATGTATGGGTGGCTGACTGCCACCCACCCAGAAAGTGTATGGGAGGCTGGTTGGCTGCCAGCCTTCCTTCCATTCCTATGAGTAATGTGAGTGCTCATGAAGGGGACATGGTTGGGTCCACCCCTTTCCCGGTTATCCCCTCTAGGCCTTTTGGCTTAGATCAAGTGTAAAAAAAGAAAGGATCTTGCGACAGATCGCATCCTGAGGCACGTTTTTTTTTTGTGTGAATACTTGCACTTGGGTGACTTGTGAGCACATACTGATACATACGTTCCCTATCTGGGGACCATAAATTAAATGGATTTTTGAGAAAGGGAGCTGATTTGGAAGCTTGCTTCTGTCGCCCTATGCATTGACCCGATGTGGCAGTATCTTCGGGTAGTGAACAGTGCACCACCCCATTCCAGTGTTAAACAAGAAAGATTCTCATTTAATCCTCCGTGGGTGAGAATTTGAGTTTGAGAATTGGAGACCAAAATGATGAGTTGCACTGACTGGTTTATGAACGTCTATTCATTTAGCGTTTTAATGACCATGTTTGCACACTGATTGGTGTAAAAAAATAAAATAAAACTAAATAATAATAATCTAGCACACCTGTGCAGGTTTGACATGACATGACAGGTAGCTGTCTTGTGGGTGGTGCTGAATCCTGTTAAATGACATGAGGGTCTCATGCCTATACACAAGGGTGTGTCATTGCTGTTGCTTGACCATGCATTGGTTTCTGTGGTCAGTGAATGATAAAAACAAAATTTACCATCCATTGATGGATGGGAAATCCGCCATGAGGCATTTGTTTTTAGAAACTGCTGCTCACAACCAATGTTGCAATGGAGTGTCTCCATCTGCTGGTGGTATTGGAAAGGCATTAGTGCTATGACAGGGTCTGAAGAAGAAGAAGAAGAAGACGGAAAAAAATATATATAAAAAGAAAAAGAGAGAGAGAGAGAGAGACTGACTTAGTGAGCGAGTGAGTGAGAGAGTGAGAGTGAGTGAGAGTGAATGAGTGAGTGAGTGATTGAGTGAGTGAGTGAGTGAGTGAGAACAAATGAGTTAAAGCAAGTGAGTGAGAGAGATCGAATGAATGAAAGTCTGAATGACAGAAAGAAAAAAGGATGAAGAAAGAAGCATGAAGAAAAAAAAATGTATATGGAGTTGCTGACATGAGTGCAATCTACAAAGCCGTTGAGGCTGATCCTCATGGGAGGATTATTGCACCAGGACCCTTAGCACTTTTAAAATGCCATTCAATGCTACGGGCTAGATGTAAACTGCAGATGACCGTGTTGTGGTTGTTACCATGGATACCCAAGTGATGTGTGAGCTAACACATAGGCCCAACAGATTCCAAGAAGGCCAGAATCACCAGCGGCACCACCATCGATTGTCAGGTCACCCGGATTCAGCAAATACCAGAGTCCAAAATGATGCAGGTTTATACTGTTAATTTTCAGTTTATCGTTACAGTTGGTGTTATTCCATGTCGGAAGGGACGCAGCTACAGCCAGTGGGGTAACTAGAGACAGGCAGGCAGCTATGTGCAACAAAGGTAGGCGTGTTGTTTTCATATGCAGATCTGAAATATTGTCTTATATGCAAGAGGAGGAGTGATGGGGGTTCAGGCAAAAGCCAGGCTATGGATTGCATTGCTAAATGCTCCATCAGAGTGCAATGGTCGCCTGTCCTTTTTTTAAGTGATGATGTGGGTTTAGCCTGTGCTGTATGTATGTATGGGTGGCTGACTGCCACCCACCCAGAAAGTGTATGGGAGGCTGGTTGGCTGCCAGCCTTCCTTCCATTCCTATGAGTAATGTGAGTGCTCATGAAGGGGACATGGTTGGGTCCACCCCTTTCCCGGTTATCCCCTCTAGGCCTTTTGTCTTAGATTAAGTGTAAAAAAAGAAAGGATCTTGCGACAGATCGCATCCTGAGGCACGTTTTTTTTTGTGTGAACACTTGCACTTGGGTGACTTGTGAGCACATACTGATACATACGTTCCCTATCTGGGGACCATAAATTAAATGGATTTTTGAGAAAGGGAGCTGATTTGGAAGCTTGCTTCTGTCGCCCTATGCATTGACCCGATGTGGCAGTATCTTCGGGTAGTGAACAGTGCACCACCCCATTCCAGTGTTAAACAAGAAAGATTCTCATTTAATCCTCCGTGGGTGAGAATTTGAGTTTGAGAATTGGAGACCAAAATGATGAGTTGCACTGACTGGTTTATGAACGTCTATTCATTTAGCGTTTTAATGACCATGTTTGCACACTGATTGGTGTAAAAAAATAAAATAAAACTAAATAATAATAATCTAGCACACCTGTGCAGGTTTGACATGACATGACAGGTAGCTGTCTTGTGGGTGGTGCTGAATCCTGTTAAATGACATGAGGGTCTCATGCCTATACACAAGGGTGTGTCATTGCTGTTGCTTGACCATGCATTGGTTTCTGTGGTCAGTGAATGATAAAAACAAAATTTACCATCCATTGATGGATGGGAAATCCGCCATGAGGCATTTGTTTTTAGAAACTGCTGCTCACAACCAATGTTGCAATGGAGTGTCTCCATCTGCTGGTGGTATTGGAAAGGCATTAGTGCTATGACAGGGTCTGAAGAAGAAGAAGACGGAAAAAAATATATATAAAAAGAAAAAGAGAGAGAGAGAGAGAGACTGACTTAGTGAGTGAGAGAGTGAGAGTGAGTGAGAGTGAATGAGTGAGTGAGTGATTGAGTGAGTGAGTGAGTGAGTGAGAACAAATGAGTTAAAGCAAGTGAGTGAGAGAGATCGAATGAATGAAAGTCTGAATGACAGAAAGAAAAAAGGATGAAGAAAGAAGCATGAAGAAAAAAAAATGTATATGGAGTTGCTGACATGAGTGCAATCTACAAAGCCGTTGAGGCTGATCCTCATGGGAGGATTATTGCACCAGGACCCTTAGCACTTTTAAAATGCCATTCAATGCCACGGGCTAGATGTAAACTGCAGATGACCATGTTGTGGTAGTTACCATGGATACCCAAGTGATGTGTGAGCTAACACATAGGCCCAACAGATTCCAAGAAGGCCAGAATCACCAGCGGCACCACCATCGATTGTCAGGTCACCCGGATTCAGCAAATACCAGAGTCCAAAATGATGCAGGTTTATACTGTTAATTTTCAGTTTATCGTTACAGTTGGTGTTATTCCATGTCGGAAGGGACGCAGCTACAGCCAGTGGGGTAACTAGAGACAGGCAGGCAGCTATGTGCAACAAAGGTAGGCGTGTTGTTTTCATATGCAGATCTGAAATATTGTCTTATATGCAAGAGGAGGAGTGATGGGGGTTCAGGCAAAAGCCAGGCTATGGATTGCATTGCTAAATGCTCCATCAGAGTGCAATGGTCGCCTGTCCTTTTTTTAAGTGATGATGTGGGTTTAGCCTGTGCTGTATGTATGTATGGGTGGCTGACTGCCACCCACCCAGAAAGTGTATGGGAGGCTGGTTGGCTGCCAGCCTTCCTTCCATTCCTATGAGTAATGTGAGTGCTCATGAAGGGGACATGGTTGGGTCCACCCCTTTCCCGGTTATCCCCTCTAGGCCTTTTGGCTTAGATCAAGTGTAAAAAAAGAAAGGATCTTGCGACAGATCGCATCCTGAGGCACGTTTTTTTTTGTGTGAATACTTGCACTTGGGTGACTTGTGAGCACATACTGATACATACGTTCCCTATCTGGGGACCATAAATTAAATGGATTTTTGAGAAAGGGAGCTGATTTGGAAGCTTGCTTCTGTCGCCCTATGCATTGACCCGATGTGGCAGTATCTTCGGGTAGTGAACAGTGCACCACCCCATTCCAGTGTTAAACAAGAAAGATTCTCATTTAATCCTCCGTGGGTGAGAATTTGAGTTTGAGAATTGGAGACCAAAATGATGAGTTGCACTGACTGGTTTATGAACGTCTATTCATTTAGCGTTTTAATGACCATGTTTGCACACTGATTGGTGTAAAAAAATAAAATAAAACTAAATAATAATAATCTAGCACACCTGTGCAGGTTTGACATGACATGACAGGTAGCTGTCTTGTGGGTGGTGCTGAATCCTGTTAAATGACATGAGGGTCTCATGCCTATACACAAGGGTGTGTCATTGCTGTTGCTTGACCATGCATTGGTTTCTGTGGTCAGTGAATGATAAAAACAAAATTTACCATCCATTGATGGATGGGAAATCCGCCATGAGGCATTTGTTTTTAGAAACTGCTGCTCACAACCAATGTTGCAATGGAGTGTCTCCATCTGCTGGTGGTATTGGAAAGGCATTAGTGCTATGACAGGGTCTGAAGAAGAAGAAGACGGAAAAAAATATATATAAAAAGAAAAAGAGAGAGAGAGAGACTGACTTAGTGAGTGAGAGAGTGAGAGTGAGTGAGAGTGAATGAGTGAGTGAGTGATTGAGTGAGTGAGTGAGTGAGTGAGAACAAATGAGTTAAAGCAAGTGAGTGAGAGAGATCGAATGAATGAAAGTCTGAATGACAGAAAGAAAAAAGGATGAAGAAAGAAGCATGAAGAAAAAAAAATGTATATGGAGTTGCTGACATGAGTGCAATCTACAAAGCCGTTGAGGCTGATCCTCATGGGAGGATTATTGCACCAGGACCCTTAGCACTTTTAAAATGCCATTCAATGCCACGGGCTAGATGTAAACTGCAGATGACCATGTTGTGGTAGTTACCATGGATACCCAAGTGATGTGTGAGCTAACACATAGGCCCAACAGATTCCAAGAAGGCCAGAATCACCAGCGGCACCACCATTGATTGTCAGGTCACCCGGATTCAGCAAATACCAGAGTCCAAAATGATGCAGGTTTATACTGTTAATTTTCAGTTTATCGTTACAGTTGGTGTTATTCCATGTCGGAAGGGACGCAGCTACAGCCAGTGGGGTAACTAGAGACAGGCAGGCAGCTATGTGCAACAAAGGTAGGCGTGTTGTTTTCATATGCAGATCTGAAATATTGTCTTATATGCAAGAGGAGGAGTGATGGGGGTTCAGGCAAAAGCCAGGCTATGGATTGCATTGCTAAATGCTCCATCAGAGTGCAATGGTCGCCTGTCCTTTTTTTAAGTGATGATGTGGGTTTAGCCTGTGATGTATGTATGTATGGGTGGCTGACTGCCACCCACCCAGAAAGTGTATGGGAGGCTGGTTGGCTGCCAGCCTTCCTTCCATTCCTATGAGTAATGTGAGTGCTCATGAAGGGGACATGGTTGGGTCCACCCCTTTCCCGGTTATCCCCTCTAGGCCTTTTGGCTTAGATCAAGTGTAAAAAAAGAAAGGATCTTGCGACAGATCGCATCCTGAGGCACGTTTTTTTTTGTGTGAATACTTGCACTTGGGTGACTTGTGAGCACATACTGATACATACGTTCTCTATCTGGGGACCATAAATTAAATGGATTTTTGAGAAAGGGAGCTGATTTGGAAGCTTGCTTCTGTCGCCCTATGCATTGACCCGATGTGGCAGTATCTTCGGGTAGTGAACAGTGCACCACCCCATTCCAGTGTTAAACAAGAAAGATTCTCATTTAATCCTCCGTGGGTGAGAATTTGAGTTTGAGAATTGGAGACCAAAATGATGAGTTGCACTGACTGTTTTATGAACGTCTATTCATTTAGCGTTTTAATGACCATGTTTGCACACTGATTGGTGTAAAAAAATAAAATAAAACTAAATAATAATAATCTAGCACACCTGTGCAGGTTTGACATGACATGACAGGTAGCTGTCTTGTGGGTGGTGCTGAATCCTGTTAAATGACATGAGGGTCTCATGCCTATACACAAGGGTGTGTCATTGCTGTTGCTTGACCATGCATTGGTTTCTGTGGTCAGTGAATGATAAAAACAAAATTTACCATCCATTGATGGATGGGAAATCCGCCATGAGGCATTTGTTTTTAGAAACTGCTGCTCACAACCAATGTTGCAATGGAGTGTCTCCATCTGCTGGTGGTATTGGAAAGGCATTAGTGCTATGACAGGGTCTGAAGAAGAAGAAGAAGAAGACGGAAAAAAATATATATAAAAAGAAAAAGAGAGAGAGAGAGAGAGACTGACTTAGTGAGCGAGTGAGTGAGAGAGTGAGAGTGAGTGAGAGTGAATGAGTGAGTGAGTGATTGAGTGAGTGAGTGAGAACAAATGAGTTAAAGCAAGTGAGTGAGAGAGATCGAATGAATGAAAGTCTGAATGACAGAAAGAAAAAAGGATGAAGAAAGAAGCATGAAGAAAAAAAAATGTATATGGAGTTGCTGACATGAGTGCAATCTACAAAGCCGTTGAGGCTGATCCTCATGGGAGGATTATTGCACCAGGACCCTTAGCACTTTTAAAATGCCATTCAATGCCACGGGCTAGATGTAAACTGCAGATGACCATGTTGTGGTAGTTACCATGGATACCCAAGTGATGTGTGAGCTAACACATAGGCCCAACAGATTCCAAGAAGGCCAGAATCACCAGCGGCACCACCATCGATTGTCAGGTCACCCGGATTCAGCAAATACCAGAGTCCAAAATGATGCAGGTTTATACTGTTAATTTTCAGTTTATCGTTACAGTTGGTGTTATTCCATGTCGGAAGGGACGCAGCTACAGCCAGTGGGGTAACTAGAGACAGGCAGGCAGCTATGTGCAACAAAGGTAGGCGTGTTGTTTTCATATGCAGATCTGAAATATTGTCTTATATGCAAGAGGAGGAGTGATGGGGGTTCAGGCAAAAGCCAGGCTATGGATTGCATTGCTAAATGCTCCATCAGAGTGCAATGGTCGCCTGTCCTTTTTTTAAGTGATGATGTGGGTTTAGCCTGTGCTGTATGTATGTATGGGTGGCTGACTGCCACCCACCCAGAAAGTGTATGGGAGGCTGGTTGGCTGCCAGCCTTCCTTCCATTCCTATGAGTAATGTGAGTGCTCATGAAGGGGACATGGTTGGGTCCACCCCTTTCCCGGTTATCCCCTCTAGGCCTTTTGGCTTAGATCAAGTGTAAAAAAAGAAAGGATCTTGCGACAGATCGCATCCTGAGGCACGTTTTTTTTTGTGTGAATACTTGCACTTGGGTGACTTGTGAGCACATACTGATACATACGTTCCCTATCTGGGGACCATATATTAAATGGATTTTTGAGAAAGGGAGCTGATTTGGAAGCTTGCTTCTGTCACCCTATGCATTGACCCGATGTGGCAGTATCTTCGGGTAGTGAACAGTGCACCACCCCATTCCAGTGTTAAACAAGAAAGATTCTCATTTAATCCTCCGTGGGTGAGAATTTGAGTTTGAGAATTGGAGACCAAAATGATGAGTTGCACTGACTGGTTTATGAACGTCTATTCATTTAGCGTTTTAATGACCATGTTTGCACACTGATTGGTGTAAAAAAATAAAATAAAACTAAATAATAATAATCTAGCACACCTGTGCAGGTTTGACATGACATGACAGGTAGCTGTCTTGTGGGTGGTGCTGAATCCTGTTAAATGACATGAGGGTCTCATGCCTATACACAAGGGTGTGTCATTGCTGTTGCTTGACCATGCATTGGTTTCTGTGGTCAGTGAATGATAAAAACAAAATTTACCATCCATTGATGGATGGGAAATCCGCCATGAGGCATTTGTTTTTAGAAACTGCTGCTCACAACCAATGTTGCAATGGAGTGTCTCCATCTGCTGGTGGTATTGGAAAGGCATTAGTGCTATGACAGGGTCTGAAGAAGAAGAAGACGGAAAAAAATATATATAAATAGAAAAAGAGAGAGAGAGAGAGAGACTGACTTAGTGAGCGAGTGAGTGAGAGAGTGAGAGTGAGTGAGAGTGAATGAGTGAGTGATTGAGTGAGTGAGTGAGTGAGAACAAATGAGTTAAAGCAAGTGAGTGAGAGAGATCGAATGAATGAAAGTCTGAATGACAGAAAGAAAAAAGGATGAAGAAAGAAGCATGAAGAAAAAAAAATGTATATGGAGTTGCTGACATGAGTGCAATCTACAAAGCCGTTGAGGCTGATCCTCATGGGAGGATTATTGCACCAGGACCCTTAGCACTTTTAAAATGCCATTCAATGCCACGGGCTAGATGTAAACTGCAGATGACCATGTTGTGGTAGTTACCATGGATACCCAAGTGATGTGTGAGCTAACACATAGGCCCAACAGATTCCAAGAAGGCCAGAATCACCAGCGGCACCACCATCGATTGTCAGGTCACCCGGATTCAGCAAATACCAGAGTCCAAAATGATGCAGGTTTATACTGTTAATTTTCAGTTTATCGTTACAGTTGGTGTTATTCCATGTCGGAAGGGACGCAGCTACAG
This sequence comes from Hyla sarda, assembly GCF_029499605.1. Taxonomy (NCBI): domain Eukaryota; kingdom Metazoa; phylum Chordata; class Amphibia; order Anura; family Hylidae; genus Hyla; species Hyla sarda. The sequence goes on along the minus strand of NC_079196.1, from coordinate 113,407,024 downwards.
CCAGTGGGGTAACTAGAGACAGGCAGGCAGCTATGTGCAACAAAGGTAGGCGTGTTGTTTTCATATGCAGATCTGAAATATTGTCTTATATGCAAGAGGAGGAGTGATGGGGGTTCAGGCAAAAGCCAGGCTATGGATTGCATTGCTAAATGCTCCATCAGAGTGCAATGGTCGCCTGTCCTTTTTTTAAGTGATGATGTGGGTTTAGCCTGTGCTGTATGTATGTATGGGTGGCTGACTGCCACCCACCCAGAAAGTGTATGGGAGGCTGGTTGGCTGCCAGCCTTCCTTCCATTCCTATGAGTAATGTGAGTGCTCATGAAGGGGACATGGTTGGGTCCACCCCTTTCCCGGTTATCCCCTCTAAGCCTTTTGGCTTAGATCAAGTGTAAAAAAAGAAAGGATCTTGCGACAGATCGCATCCTGAGGCACGTTTTTTTTTGTGTGAATACTTGCACTTGGGTGACTTGTGAGCACATACTGATACATACGTTCCCTATCTGGGGACCATAAATTAAATGGATTTTTGAGAAAGGGAGCTGATTTGGAAGCTTGCTTCTGTCGCCCTATGCATTGACCCGATGTGGCAGTATCTTCGGGTAGTGAACAGTGCACCACCCCATTCCAGTGTTAAACAAGAAAGATTCTCATTTAATCCTCCGTGGGTGAGAATTTGAGTTTGAGAATTGGAGACCAAAATGATGAGTTGCACTGACTGGTTTATGAACGTCTATTCATTTAGCGTTTTAATGACCATGTTTGCACACTGATTGGTGTAAAAAAATAAAATAAAACTAAATAATAATAATCTAGCACACCTGTGCAGGTTTGACATGACATGACAGGTAGCTGTCTTGTGGGTGGTGCTGAATCCTGTTAAATGACATGAGGGTCTCATGCCTATACACAAGGGTGTGTCATTGCTGTTGCTTGACCATGCATTGGTTTCTGTGGTCAGTGAATGATAAAAACAAAATTTACCATCCATTGATGGATGGGAAATCCGCCATGAGGCATTTGTTTTTAGAAACTGCTGCTCACAACCAATGTTGCAATGGAGTGTCTCCATCTGCTGGTGGTATTGGAAAGGCATTAGTGCTATGACAGGGTCTGAAGAAGAAGAAGAAGAAGACGGAAAAAAATATATATAAAAAGAAAAAGAGAGAGAGAGAGAGAGACTGACTTAGTGAGCGAGTGAGTGAGAGAGTGAGAGTGAGTGAGAGTGAATGAGTGAGTGAGTGATTGAGTGAGTGAGTGAGTGAGTGAGTGAGAACAAATGAGTTAAAGCAAGTGAGTGAGAGAGATCGAATGAATGAAAGTCTGAATGACAGAAAGAAAAAAGGATGAAGAAAGAAGCATGAAGAAAAAAAAATGTATATGGAGTTGCTGACATGAGTGCAATCTACAAAGCCGTTGAGGCTGATCCTCATGGGAGGATTATTGCACCAGGACCCTTAGCACTTTTAAAATGCCATTCAATGCCACGGGCTAGATGTAAACTGCAGATGACCATGTTGTGGTAGTTACCATGGATACCCAAGTGATGTGTGAGCTAACACATAGGCCCAACAGATTCCAAGAAGGCCAGAATCACCAGCGGCACCACCATCGATTGTCAGGTCACCCGGATTCAGCAAATACCAGAGTCCAAAATGATGCAGGTTTATACTGTTAATTTTCAGTTTATCGTTACAGTTGGTGTTATTCCATGTCGGAAGGGACGCAGCTACAGCCAGTGGGGTAACTAGAGACAGGCAGGCAGCTATGTGCAACAAAGGTAGGCGTGTTGTTTTCATATGCAGATCTGAAATATTGTCTTATATGCAAGAGGAGGAGTGATGGGGGTTCAGGCAAAAGCCAGGCTATGGATTGCATTGCTAAATGCTCCATCAGAGTGCAATGGTCGCCTGTCCTTTTTTTAAGTGATGATGTGGGTTTAGCCTGTGCTGTATGTATGTATGGGTGGCTGACTGCCACCCACCCAGAAAGTGTATGGGAGGCTGGTTGGCTGCCAGCCTTCCTTCCATTCCTATGAGTAATGTGAGTGCTCATGAAGGGGACATGGTTGGGTCCACCCCTTTCCCGGTTATCCCCTCTAGGCCTTTTGGCTTAGATCAAGTGTAAAAAAAGAAAGGATCTTGCGACAGATCGCATCCTGAGGCACGTTTTTTTTTGTGTGAATACTTGCACTTGGGTGACTTGTGAGCACATACTGATACATACGTTCCCTATCTGGGGACCATAAATTAAATGGATTTTTGAGAAAGGGAGCTGATTTGGAAGCTTGCTTCTGTCGCCCTATGCATTGACCCGATGTGGCAGTATCTTCGGGTAGTGAACAGTGCACCACCCCATTCCAGTGTTAAACAAGAAAGATTCTCATTTAATCCTCCGTGGGTGAGAATTTGAGTTTGAGAATTGGAGACCAAAATGATGAGTTGCACTGACTGGTTTATGAACGTCTATTCATTTAGCGTTTTAATGACCATGTTTGCACACTGATTGGTGTAAAAAAATAAAATAAAACTAAATAATAATAATCTAGCACACCTGTGCAGGTTTGACATGACATGACAGGTAGCTGTCTTGTGGGTGGTGCTGAATCCTGTTAAATGACATGAGGGTCTCATGCCTATACACAAGGGTGTGTCATTGCTGTTGCTTGACCATGCATTGGTTTCTGTGGTCAGTGAATGATAAAAACAAAATTTACCATCCATTGATGGATGGGAAATCCGCCATGAGGCATTTGTTTTTAGAAACTGCTGCTCACAACCAATGTTGCAATGGAGTGTCTCCATCTGCTGGTGGTATTGGAAAGGCATTAGTGCTATGACAGGGTCTGAAGAAGAAGAAGAAGAAGACGGAAAAAAATATATATAAAAAGAAAAAGAGAGAGAGAGAGAGAGACTGACTTAGTGAGCGAGTGAGTGAGAGAGTGAGAGTGAGTGAGAGTGAATGAGTGAGTGAGTGATTGAGTGAGTGAGTGAGTGAGTGAGAACAAATGAGTTAAAGCAAGTGAGTGAGAGAGATCGAATGAATGAAAGTCTGAATGACAGAAAGAAAAAAGGATGAAGAAAGAAGCATGAAGAAAAAAAAATGTATATGGAGTTGCTGACATGAGTGCAATCTACAAAGCCGTTGAGGCTGATCCTCATGGGAGGATTATTGCACCAGGACCCTTAGCACTTTTAAAATGCCATTCAATGCCACGGGCTAGATGTAAACTGCAGATGACCATGTTGTGGTAGTTACCATGGATACCCAAGTGATGTGTGAGCTAACACATAGGCCCAACAGATTCCAAGAAGGCCAGAATCACCAGCGGCACCACCATCGATTGTCAGGTCACCCGGATTCAGCAAATACCAGAGTCCAAAATGATGCAGGTTTATACTGTTAATTTTCAGTTTATCGTTACAGTTGGTGTTATTCCATGTCGGAAGGGACGCAGCTACAGCCAGTGGGGTAACTAGAGACAGGCAGGCAGCTATGTGCAACAAAGGTAGGCGTGTTGTTTTCATATGCAGATCTGAAATATTGTCTTATATGCAAGAGGAGGAGTGATGGGGGTTCAGGCAAAAGCCAGGCTATGGATTGCATTGCTAAATGCTCCATCAGAGTGCAATGGTCGCCTGTCCTTTTTTTAAGTGATGATGTGGGTTTAGCCTGTGCTGTATGTATGTATGGGTGGCTGACTGCCACCCACCCAGAAAGTGTATGGGAGGCTGGTTGGCTGCCAGCCTTCCTTCCATTCCTATGAGTAATGTGAGTGCTCATGAAGGGGACATGGTTGGGTCCACCCCTTTCCCGGTTATCCCCTCTAGGCCTTTTGGCTTAGATCAAGTGTAAAAAAAGAAAGGATCTTGCGACAGATCGCATCCTGAGGCACGTTTTTTTTTGTGTGAATACTTGCACTTGGGTGACTAGTGAGCACATACTGATACATACGTTCCCTATCTGGGGACCATAAATTAAATGGATTTTTGAGAAAGGGAGCTGATTTGGAAGCTTGCTTCTGTCGCCCTATGCATTGACCCGATGTGGCAGTATCTTCGGGTAGTGAACAGTGCACCACCCCATTCCAGTGTTAAACAAGAAAGATTCTCATTTAATCCTCCGTGGGTGAGAATTTGAGTTTGAGAATTGGAGACCAAAATGATGAGTTGCACTGACTGGTTTATGAACGTCTATTCATTTAGCGTTTTAATGACCATGTTTGCACACTGATTGGTGTAAAAAAATAAAATAAAACTAAATAATAATAATCTAGCACACCTGTGCAGGTTTGACATGACATGACAGGTAGCTGTCTTGTGGGTGGTGCTGAATCCTGTTAAATGACATGAGGGTCTCATGCCTATACACAAGGGTGTGTCATTGCTGTTGCTTGACCATGCATTGGTTTCTGTGGTCAGTGAATGATAAAAACAAAATTTACCATCCATTGATGGATGGGAAATCCGCCATGAGGCATTTGTTTTTAGAAACTGCTGCTCACAACCAATGTTGCAATGGAGTGTCTCCATCTGCTGGTGGTATTGGAAAGGCATTAGTGCTATGACAGGGTCTGAAGAAGAAGAAGAAGAAGACGGAAAAAAATATATATAAAAAGAAAAAGAGAGAGAGAGAGAGAGACTGACTTAGTGAGCGAGTGAGTGAGAGAGTGAGAGTGAGTGAGAGTGAATGAGTGAGTGAGTGATTGAGTGAGTGAGTGAGTGAGTGAGAACAAATGAGTTAAAGCAAGTGAGTGAGAGAGATCGAATGAATGAAAGTCTGAATGACAGAAAGAAAAAAGGATGAAGAAAGAAGCATGAAGAAAAAAAAATGTATATGGAGTTGCTGACATGAGTGCAATCTACAAAGCCGTTGAGGCTGATCCTCATGGGAGGATTATTGCACCAGGACCCTTAGCACTTTTAAAATGCCATTCAATGCCACGGGCTAGATGTAAACTGCAGATGACCATGTTGTGGTAGTTACCATGGATACCCAAGTGATGTGTGAGCTAACACATAGGCCCAACAGATTCCAAGAAGGCCAGAATCACCAGCGGCACCACCATCGATTGTCAGGTCACCCGGATTCAGCAAATACCAGAGTCCAAAATGATGCAGGTTTATACTGTTAATTTTCAGTTTATCGTTACAGTTGGTGTTATTCCATGTCGGAAGGGACGCAGCTACAGCCAGTGGGGTAACTAGAGACAGGCAGGCAGCTATGTGCAACAAAGGTAGGCGTGTTGTTTTCATATGCAGATCTGAAATATTGTCTTATATGCAAGAGGAGGAGTGATGGGGGTTCAGGCAAAAGCCAGGCTATGGATTGCATTGCTAAATGCTCCATCAGAGTGCAATGGTCGCCTGTCCTTTTTTTAAGTGATGATGTGGGTTTAGCCTGTGCTGTATGTATGTATGGGTGGCTGACTGCCACCCACCCAGAAAGTGTATGGGAGGCTGGTTGGCTGCCAGCCTTCCTTCCATTCCTATGAGTAATGTGAGTGCTCATGAAGGGGACATGGTTGGGTCCACCCCTTTCCCGGTTATCCCCTCTAGGCCTTTTGGCTTAGATCAAGTGTAAAAAAAGAAAGGATCTTGCGACAGATCGCATCCTGAGGCACGTTTTTTTTTGTGTGAATACTTGCACTTGGGTGACTTGTGAGCACATACTGATACATACGTTCCCTATCTGGGGACCATAAATTAAATGGATTTTTGAGAAAGGGAGCTGATTTGGAAGCTTGCTTCTGTCGCCCTATGCATTGACCCGATGTGGCAGTATCTTCGGGTAGTGAACAGTGCACCACCCCATTCCAGTGTTAAACAAGAAAGATTCTCATTTAATCCTCCGTGGGTGAGAATTTGAGTTTGAGAATTGGAGACCAAAATGATGAGTTGCACTGACTGGTTTATGAACGTCTATTCATTTAGCGTTTTAATGACCATGTTTGCACACTGATTGGTGTAAAAAAATAAAATAAAACTAAATAATAATAATCTAGCACACCTGTGCAGGTTTGACATGACATGACAGGTAGCTGTCTTGTGGGTGGTGCTGAATCCTGTTAAATGACATGAGGGTCTCATGCCTATACACAAGGGTGTGTCATTGCTGTTGCTTGACCATGCATTGGTTTCTGTGGTCAGTGAATGATAAAAACAAAATTTACCATCCATTGATGGATGGGAAATCCGCCATGAGGCATTTGTTTTTAGAAACTGCTGCTCACAACCAATGTTGCAATGGAGTGTCTCCATCTGCTGGTGGTATTGGAAAGGCATTAGTGCTATGACAGGGTCTGAAGAAGAAGAAGAAGAAGACGGAAAAAAATATATATAAAAAGAAAAAGAGAGAGAGAGAGAGAGACTGACTTAGTGAGCGAGTGAGTGAGAGAGTGAGTGAGAGTGAATGAGTGAGTGAGTGATTGAGTGAGTGAGTGAGTGAGTGAGAACAAATGAGTTAAAGCAAGTGAGTGAGAGAGATCGAATGAATGAAAGTCTGAATGACAGAAAGAAAAAAGGATGAAGAAAGAAGCATGAAGAAAAAAAAATGTATATGGAGTTGCTGACATGAGTGCAATCTACAAAGCCGTTGAGGCTGATCCTCATGGGAGGATTATTGCACCAGGACCCTTAGCACTTTTAAAATGCCATTCAATGCCACGGGCTAGATGTAAACTGCAGATGACCATGTTGTGGTAGTTACCATGGATACCCAAGTGATGTGTGAGCTAACACATAGGCCCAACAGATTCCAAGAAGGCCAGAATCACCAGCGGCACCACCATCGATTGTCAGGTCACCCGGATTCAGCAAATACCAGAGTCCAAAATGATGCAGGTTTATACTGTTAATTTTCAGTTTATCGTTACAGTTGGTGTTATTCCATGTCGGAAGGGACGCAGCTACAGCCAGTGGGGTAACTAGAGACAGGCAGGCAGCTATGTGCAACAAAGGTAGGCGTGTTGTTTTCATATGCAGATCTGAAATATTGTCTTATATGCAAGAGGAGGAGTGATGGGGGTTCAGGCAAAAGCCAGGCTATGGATTGCATTGCTAAATGCTCCATCAGAGTGCAATGGTCGCCTGTCCTTTTTTTAAGTGATGATGTGGGTTTAGCCTGTGCTGTATGTATGTATGGGTGGCTGACTGCCACCCACCCAGAAAGTGTATGGGAGGCTGGTTGGCTGCCAGCCTTCCTTCCATTCCTATGAGTAATGTGAGTGCTCATGAAGGGGACATGGTTGGGTCCACCCCTTTCCCGGTTATCCCCTCTAGGCCTTTTGGCTTAGATCAAGTGTAAAAAAAGAAAGGATCTTGCGACAGATCGCATCCTGAGGCACGTTTTTTTTTGTGTGAATACTTGCACTTGGGTGACTAGTGAGCACATACTGATACATACGTTCCCTATCTGGGGACCATAAATTAAATGGATTTTTGAGAAAGGGAGCTGATTTGGAAGCTTGCTTCTGTCGCCCTATGCATTGACCCGATGTGGCAGTATCTTCGGGTAGTGAACAGTGCACCACCCCATTCCAGTGTTAAACAAGAAAGATTCTCATTTAATCCTCCGTGGGTGAGAATTTGAGTTTGAGAATTGGAGACCAAAATGATGAGTTGCACTGACTGGTTTATGAACGTCTATTCATTTAGCGTTTTAATGACCATGTTTGCACACTGATTGGTGTAAAAAAATAAAATAAAACTAAATAATAATAATCTAGCACACCTGTGCAGGTTTGACATGACATGACAGGTAGCTGTCTTGTGGGTGGTGCTGAATCCTGTTAAATGACATGAGGGTCTCATGCCTATACACAAGGGTGTGTCATTGCTGTTGCTTGACCATGCATTGGTTTCTGTGGTCAGTGAATGATAAAAACAAAATTTACCATCCATTGATGGATGGGAAATCCGCCATGAGGCATTTGTTTTTAGAAACTGCTGCTCACAACCAATGTTGCAATGGAGTGTCTCCATCTGCTGGTGGTATTGGAAAGGCATTAGTGCTATGACAGGGTCTGAAGAAGAAGAAGAAGAAGACGGTAAAAAATATATATAAAAAGAAAAAGAGAGAGAGAGAGAGAGACTGACTTAGTGAGCGAGTGAGTGAGAGAGTGAGAGTGAGTGAGAGTGAGTGAGTGAGTGAGTGAGTGATTGAGTGAGTGAGTGAGTGAGTGAGAACAAATGAGTTAAAGCAAGTGAGTGAGAGAGATCGAATGAATGAAAGTCTGAATGACAGAAAGAAAAAAGGATGAAGAAAGAAGCATGAAGAAAAAAAAATGTATATGGAGTTGCTGACATGAGTGCAATCTACAAAGCCGTTGAGGCTGATCCTCATGGGAGGATTATTGCACCAGGACCCTTAGCACTTTTAAAATGCCATTCAATGCCACGGGCTAGATGTAAACTGCAGATGACCATGTTGTGGTAGTTACCATGGATACCCAAGTGATGTGTGAGCTAACACATAGGCCCAACAGATTCCAAGAAGGCCAGAATCACCAGCGGCACCACCATCGATTGTCAGGTCACCCGGATTCAGCAAATACCAGAGTCCAAAATGATGCAGGTTTATACTGTTAATTTTCAGTTTATCGTTACAGTTGGTGTTATTCCATGTCGGAAGGGACGCAGCTACAGCCAGTGGGGTAACTAGAGACAGGCAGGCAGCTATGTGCAACAAAGGTAGGCGTGTTGTTTTCATATGCAGATCTGAAATATTGTCTTATATGCAAGAGGAGGAGTGATGGGGGTTCAGGCAAAAGCCAGGCTATGGATTGCATTGCTAAATGCTCCATCAGAGTGCAATGGTCGCCTGTCCTTTTTTTAAGTGATGATGTGGGTTTAGCCTGTGCTGTATGTATGTATGGGTGGCTGACTGCCACCCACCCAGAAAGTGTATGGGAGGCTGGTTGGCTGCCAGCCTTCCTTCCATTCCTATGAGTAATGTGAGTGCTCATGAAGGGGACATGGTTGGGTCCACCCCTTTCCCGGTTATCCCCTCTAGGCCTTTTGGCTTAGATCAAGTGTAAAAAAAAGAAAGGATCTTGCGACAGATCGCATCCTGAGGCACGTTTTTTTTTGTGTGAATACTTGCACTTGGGTGACTTGTGAGCACATACTGATACATACGTTCCCTATCTGGGGACCATAAATTAAATGGATTTTTGAGAAAGGGAGCTGATTTGGAAGCTTGCTTCTGTCGCCCTATGCATTGACCCGATGTGGCAGTATCTTCGGGTAGTGAACAGTGCACCACCCCATTCCAGTGTTAAACAAGAAAGATTCTCATTTAATCCTCCGTGGGTGAGAATTTGAGTTTGAGAATTGGAGACCAAAATGATGAGTTGCACTGACTGGTTTATGAACGTCTATTCATTTAGCGTTTTAATGACCATGTTTGCACACTGATTGGTGTAAAAAAATAAAATAAAACTAAATAATAATAATCTAGCACACCTGTGCAGGTTTGACATGACATGACAGGTAGCTGTCTTGTGGGTGGTGCTGAATCCTGTTAAATGACATGAGGGTCTCATGCCTATACACAAGGGTGTGTCATTGCTGTTGCTTGACCATGCATTGGTTTCTGTGGTCAGTGAATGATAAAAACAAAATTTACCATCCATTGATGGATGGGAAATCCGCCATGAGGCATTTGTTTTTAGAAACTGCTGCTCACAACCAATGTTGCAATGGAGTGTCTCCATCTGCTGGTGGTATTGGAAAGGCATTAGTGCTATGACAGGGTCTGAAGAAGAAGAAGAAGAAGACGGAAAAAAATATATATAAAAAGAAAAAGAGAGAGAGAGAGAGAGACTGACTTAGTGAGCGAGTGAGTGAGAGAGTGAGAGTGAGTGAGAGTGAATGAGTGAGTGAGTGATTGAGTGAGTGAGTGAGTGAGTGAGAACAAATGAGTTAAAGCAAGTGAGTGAGAGAGATCGAATGAATGAAAGTCTGAATGACAGAAAGAAAAAAGGATGAAGAAAGAAGCATGAAGAAAAAAAAATGTATATGGAGTTGCTGACATGAGTGCAATCTACAAAGCCGTTGAGGCTGATCCTCATGGGAGGATTATTGCACCAGGACCCTTAGCACTTTTAAAATGCCATTCAATGCCACGGGCTAGATGTAAACTGCAGATGACCATGTTGTGGTAGTTACCATGGATACCCAAGTGATGTGTGAGCTAACACATAGGCCCAACAGATTCCAAGAAGGCCAGAATCACCAGCGGCACCACCATCGATTGTCAGGTCACCCAGATTCAGCAAATACCAGAGTCCAAAATGATGCAGGTTTATACTGTTAATTTTCAGTTTATCGTTACAGTTGGTGTTATTCCATGTCGGAAGGGACGCAGCTACAGCCAGTGGGGTAACTAGAGACAGGCAGGCAGCTATGTGCAACAAAGGTAGGCGTGTTGTTTTCATATGCAGATCTGAAATATTGTCTTATATGCAAGAGGAGGAGTGATGGGGGTTCAGGCAAAAGCCAGGCTATGGATTGCATTGCTAAATGCTCCATCAGAGTGCAATGGTCGCCTGTCCTTTTTTTAAGTGATGATGTGGGTTTAGCCTGTGCTGTATGTATGTATGGGTGGCTGACTGCCACCCACCCAGAAAGTGTATGGGAGGCTGGTTGGCTGCCAGCCTTCCTTCCATTCCTATGAGTAATGTGAGTGCTCATGAAGGGGACATGGTTGGGTCCACCCCTTTCCCGGTTATCCCCTCTAGGCCTTTTGGCTTAGATCAAGTGTAAAAAAAGAAAGGATCTTACTTACCTGGCAGGGGAGATACCATGATCGCTACGGTCTGAAGAACTCCAAGCATTGTGGTAGAGATTTTGCGTAGTACGATTGCAGTACTTTTCGTTCTTATTAGAACCGCATTTCTCTAGAGCATACCACCTGAAGATCGTCTCCTGCCTGCCTCGGAACATCTGAAGAAGGAGAAGATCTTGAAGACTGCAGCTCCGGAAGAAGCCGACGAAGAACCTGGAAGAAGGGAATCGGCGGTGAATTCCGGAACAGCGGCGAAGAGGAAGGCGGCGCAGAATCTTTTCGAAGAAACTCGCTGCCTCTGGAGAAGGATTTGCATAGCTCCTCCCACCGGGACCGGATCTGCATAGCTCCTCCCACCCGGGAAAGAAGACTTTGCGAAGCCTCTCTCCACAAGCAAGCAAGGAAGCGGAAAAGAGCCTGCTGGAAGAAGCCATGGCCTCAACCAGCAAGTCCACCCAGGAGGCTGCAGGGCAAGGCCTGGAGGTCCAGCCCCAACCACAGCAAGCTTCAACCTCCACCACGGCAAGGCAGAAGGGCGGCAGAATTCCTAACCTGGAAGCTCCAACCCTGGAGCCCTGGATGAGGCAGACTGTTGCCTTGAAGCTCAAGCCCGTGGACGGAAGGGTGCCGGACATGTCCCACGACGTGTTCTGCAAGAAGATGCTGGCGGATCAAGGCTTCCCCACGGCTGACACCCTGGGAATAGCAACCTTCTTTTCGGGAATCTTCTACATCACCTTTGCCACCATTGGGACCTGTAGAAGATACTGGGAGGTGGTGAAAGCGGCGAGTCCCGAATCCCCTTTCTCTCGCTTTGTGGGCAACTGCCTTATTCAAAGAGAGGAGAGGCGGGTGACGGTCTCAATGCGGAACCCACACACCCCAGGCACGGACATCTCGACCTTCCTGAAGCGCTTCTGCACCGTGGTGAGGGAGCCCACCCGCATCCTGAACTCACTCGGATACTGGACCTGCAAGTGGTCTGTGGTCGTCAGACTCAACAAGAACCCTGCTTCTCCAGACGGACTACAGCACCTGCCAACGACATTTTCCTTGGGCAACTCCACAGGACTTATCTTCTACCCGGACATGCCGCAGACCTGCAGGAGATGTGGCAAGATGGGCCACGAGGGCAAGGACTGTACGGAGGATGCCTGCAGGTATTGCCGTGTGACAGGTCACACGACCAAGGACTGCCCCAAGAGCAAGACCTGCAACCTCTGCGGACTGGCAGCCCACAGCTACAAGGACTGCCCCCAGAGGGAGAGAACATGGGCATCTGTGGCAGCGAGAGCACCGAAGCCAGCCCCAGCTCCGGAGCCAACACCACGGATGGCCAAGCCGACCAAGGAGGGTAAGAAGGCGAAAGCCACCACCCCTGCCCCGTCCCGCCCCTCCCCTGCCCCTCCCGCCCCATCCCCTGCCCCTCCCGCCCCATCCCCTGCCCCTCCTGCCCCATCTCCTGCCCCATCCCGCCCCACCCCTGCCCCATCCCGTCCCACCCCTGCCCCATCCCGTCCCACCCCTGCCCCTCCTGCCCCATCCCGTCCCACCCCTGCCCCTCCTGCCCCATCCCGTCCCACCCCCGCCCCTCCTGCCCCATCCCGCCCCACCCCTGCCCCCCGTACCCCACCCCGGCCCACCCCTGCCCCCCCGTACCCCACCCCGGCCCACCCCTGCCCCGTCCTCCCCTGCCCGGCCCACCCCTGCCCCGTCCTCCCCTGCCCGGCCCACCCCTGCCCCGTCCTCCCCTGCCCGGGCACTCTCTCCTGCCCCCCGCCCCACCCAGCCTCCTTTCTCTCCTGGCCCAGCAGCACCTAACCCCCCTCCAGCTGCTGGTGCCCGCCCTTCGGAGGACTTTCCTGTGCTTCCTCCCCCAGGTACCATACAGAGGAAGAGGAAAGGAAGGGACAACGTATCAGAAGAGTCCCACAAAAGAAAAATAATCGAGACCTGCGAGACCCCTCAAGCTTCAGATGAGGAGGAGGAGATGGAGCAGGTCTGCGAGAGCCTTGAAGCTTCAGAAGGAGAGGAGGTGATGGAGCAGGCCCAAGTGGAGCAGGTCCAAGCAGAGCCAGTCCAAGCTCAATCTATGGAGGAGCTGCTGCAGGACCCAGAGGTTAAGAAAATCCTGGACACTCCGTCCAACACGGTCTACGACGAGTTCTTGGAAGGGCGCTACGAGAAGCCACAGGAGCCGACAGGCGCCAGAGAAGAGGACCCGTCCGACCAGACTGGTAACTAGTATCAGAACTAACCTCTCTTTTTATTCCCATGGCTGATCTCAACATCTTCTGCATTAATGTGAGGAGTATTAGAGCTTGGTTTAGATTTCAGACTGTTCTTACGTTCTTAGATTCCCAGAGGTGTGATGTTTACATGTTGCAGGAATGTGCTTTGTCTGCTTCTAGGTCTTACAACCATCTGGCCAGGCAGTGGCCTCACGGCCCTTCCTACTGGTCTGGTGGGGGCGACAATAGGTCTGCGGGGGTGGCCATCCTGATCAGGGGAGGTAACTTTGCACTTGATTCCGTCCGGGAGCTCGTCTGTGGCAGACTTCTTGTCGCAGACGGTTCCTGGGCGGGTGAGCCCGTGCGGCTCATCAACGTGTATGCCTCCCCTGAGAGGGATGTCCGACTGGAGGTTCTCCAGGCCCTGCGGGCTGAACTCGCCACCACTAGAGCAGTAGTGTTGGGTGGTGACTTCAACTGCCCCATTGAGGTGGACGGGCGCAGTTCTGGCACATCCGCCAACCTGGACGTGACGTCTAAACTGCTGATTGAGATGGTGACGGAGGCATCCTTGCAGGACGTTGTCGGGTCCATCGGGAACGGCTCCGTAAACTATACGTGGAGCCGCCCCGATGGCTCGCTCCGTTCTCGGATAGACTTCATCTTCACTTCGAGAGCAGTCAGAAAGGTGTCGTACTCTATGGTCCCCTGCTTCTTCTCTGACCACAGGGCCATTCGATTCCGGGGGACTCTGGGCCATGGATTCCCACCTGGCCCGGGCTCCTGGAAGTTGAATTGTGCCCTGTTGGAGCAGAGGGAGGTCATGGAGGAACTTAGGGATGCTTACCTTGTATGGCGAAATGACAAATGTCTGTTCAAGTGCATCAGCGATTGGTGGGAATATGTTAAAGTCGAATTCCGTTGTTTCTTTCAGGCAAAAGGCAGACAACAGGCGTGTGCGAAGAAGTGGGACTTGAGGAAACTGCAGCGCGAGCTGCGGTCCCTGCAGGACCTGCTCCAGTGTGGCTGGGACGTCAGGGAGGAGCTGGAGGAGACCAAAAAGAGCTTGAAAAGGCACTTTGAGGAGGAATCCAAGCGAATCGTCTTTCGTTCCAAGGTGGAGAACCTGGAGAAGGGTGAGAAATGTAACTCTTTCTTTTTCAGGAAGCTCCATGCCGGCCACACGCCCCTGACTGAGCTACGAGATGAGACCGGACACATGAGGAGCGGCAAGGAGGAAGTGATGGGGGTCGTCCACGACTTCTACAGCAACCTCTACGCCCCCAAGTCATCCGACCCCGAAGCCGCCGAGAGGTTCCTGTCAGGTGTCACTAACGTTGTTGATCCCGCAGGTGCGGCGGCAATGGACGATCCCTTGACGGTGGGGGAGCTGCTCTCTGCCGCTAAATCCTTTAAGCCCGGCAGGACCCCGGGCAGTGACGGTCTCCCGGCCGAGCTCTACGTAGCGCTGGGTGACCTGATCTGTCCGGACCTGTTGGAGGTGTACGAGGAGATGGTGGTGGGGGGCAGAATGCCTCCGTCGTTGAGGGAAGGGATGATCACGATCTTGTATAAGCGGAAGGGGGAGAGATGTGACCTGAAAAACTGGCGTCCCATCTCTCTCCTGAACGTGGACTACAAGATCCTCGCCAAGGTGCTGGCCAACAGGCTGAAACCTGTCATGGGGCAGATCGTCCATCCGGACCAGACCTGCAGCATTCCTGGCCGCAGGATTGCCGACAGCCTTGCCCTTGTGAGAGACACGGTCCATTACATCCAGGACCGCGGGGGCCGCGCCGCCCTGGTCAGCTTAGATCAGGAGAAGGCGTTCGACCGTGTCTCCCACGCATTCATGGACAGGGTTTTGCGCAGGCTGGGTCTGGGGAAGATGTTTTGCTCTTTTGTTAACGTTATGTATTTTGACATTTACAGCACGGTGTTGGTGAACGGCTGGAAGACTGACCCCTTTTCCATTCTTTCAGGGGTTAGACAAGGCTGCCCTCTTTCACCTCTCCTTTTTGTTTGTGTTATAGAGCTCTTCGCTGAGACTATCCGGCAGAATGGAGAGATCAGAGGGATCACCGCACCAGGACCAGATCGCCACGAGGTCAAGTGCTCGCTCTACATGGACGACGTGACCGTCTTCTGCGCTGACCAGCGTTCGGTGACTGCACTCGTCCAGACCTGCGAGGACTTCGGCAGAGCTTCGGGGGCAAAAGTCAACTGCGGGAAGTCGGAGGCCATGCTCTTCGGGGAATGGCACCTGGCTTCTCCCGCCCCCTTCCCCTTTGCCGTTAAGCCGGACTTCATTCAAATTCTTGGAGTCTGGTTCGGGAAGGAAGGAGCGGCCCTTAAGTCTTGGCAAGACCGACTAGGAAGGATAAACTCGAAGATCGGACTGTGGAGCTCCAGAAAGCTCACGATGGAAGGCAAGGCACTTGTCCTGCGGAGTGAAGTTTTGCCTGTGCTCCAATATACCGCACAGGCCTGGCCTCCCCATACCACCGTTTGCAAGGCCATCACCCGGACAGTGTTTGGCTTCGTCTGGGGCAAAATGGACAGAGTCAAGAGGACCGTGATGTACAAGGAACCCCGCAAGGGTGGGAAGGGAATACCCGACATCCCCGCTCTGCTGAGGGCCTCCTTTGCATGTGTCACGGTGCAGCGGACTCTTGTAGAAAAGACTGGCTCAGCGGGCAGGTCCATGTCTCGCTTGCTTCTCATGCCCCTCTGGAGACAGCTGGGCTGGGACAAGTGGGACAGCTCCATCCCTTACAACTGGAACACTCCCTGGTTCTATGGGGATGTTGTCCGGTTTGTGAGGGAGCACCAGCTGGAAGGACTGAAACCAGACCTATGGAAGCCAAAGACAATCCACAAGCTCATCCGAGCTAAGGACTCGACCGAGCTGGTTCCGGGACTCCCCGCAGCCACTGCAGAGACAGTTTGGAACAATGTGGCCTCAAAGCGGCTTACCAATGGACACAAGGACTTGTCGTGGATGGCCGTCATGGGAGGTCTCTCTCTCAGGTCATTCATGCATGCCCGCAACCTGTGCAAGACCCGGTACTGCCCCCGTTGCCCCTACGTGGAGGAAACATCTTTCCACGTGTTTTGGCAGTGCCCCTTTGCACAGGGTCTGTTGGACGCCCTAGAACAGGAACTCAGAGACTCAGTGCCCAGGAGCTGCCTATCGTACCATTCGGTGCTTTACGGCCTGTTCCCTGGGACCCACGACGTGGAGGCCATCCAGGAGGCCTGGCGCCTTATGAACTGTTTTAAGGACGCAGTGTGGCTCTCCAGGAACCGCCTCGTGATCAACAGGGAAAACATGTCCGTCCGGGACTGCCGCAGGTTCATCAAGAACCTGCTTAGAGACTATTCCATCTTGGACAGCTCGGCCGTTGATGAGGAAGAAGAGGAGTGAAGACCCCTCTCCTTCTCCCATGTCTCCCTGAAGATACAGCCCAACAGTTTGGCCCTGTGATCCGCCCCCTCCCTACCCCCACATAGTCGCCCACACCCCTACCCCGATCACAGATTGTATTATTTGGTTTTTGTTTGATCTCTTGTGCTTTTCTATTGCAGGATTGAGCTGAATGTTAGAGTAGCATGGTGTGCGATGTATAGCTTAGGGAACCTTTGCTGTGTATTGTACTATCATGCTTTGTGTGACTGTAATTTATTGTACGACTTGTAATGACTGAACGGAAAATAAAGCTCTTTCAATCAAAAAAAAAAAGAAAGGATCTTGCGACAGATCGCATCCTGAGGCACGTTTTTTTTTGTGTGAATACTTGCACTTGGGTGACTTGTGAGCACATACTGATACATACGTTCCCTATCTGGGGACCATAAATTAAATGGATTTTTGAGAAAGGGAGCTGATTTGGAAGCTTGCTTCTGTCGCCCTATGCATTGACCCGATGTGGCAGTATCTTCGGGTAGTGAACAGTGCACCACCCCATTCCAGTGTTAAACAAGAAAGATTCTCATTTAATCCTCCGTGGGTGAGAATTTGAGTTTGAGAATTGGAGACCAAAATGATGAGTTGCACTGACTGGTTTATGAACGTCTATTCATTTAGCGTTTTAATGACCATGTTTGCACACTGATTGGTGTAAAAAAATAAAATAAAACTAAATAATAATAATCTAGCACACCTGTGCAGGTTTGACATGACATGACAGGTAGCTGTCTTGTGGGTGGTGCTGAATCCTGTTAAATGACATGAGGGTCTCATGCCTATACACAAGGGTGTGTCATTGCTGTTGCTTGACCATGCATTGGTTTCTGTGGTCAGTGAATGATAAAAACAAAATTTACCATCCATTGATGGATGGGAAATCCGCCATGAGGCATTTGTTTTTAGAAACTGCTGCTCACAACCAATGTTGCAATGGAGTGTCTCCATCTGCTGGTGGTATTGGAAAGGCATTAGTGCTATGACAGGGTCTGAAGAAGAAGAAGAAGAAGACGGAAAAAAATATATATAAAAAGAAAAAGAGAGAGAGAGAGAGACTGACTTAGTGAGCGAGTGAGTGAGAGAGTGAGTGAGAGTGAATGAGTGAGTGAGTGATTGAGTGAGTGAGTGAGTGAGTGAGAACAAATGAGTTAAAGCAAGTGAGTGAGAGAGATCGAATGAATGAAAGTCTGAATGACAGAAAGAAAAAAGGATGAAGAAAGAAGCATGAAGAAAAAAAAATGTATATGGAGTTGCTGACATGAGTGCAATCTACAAAGCCGTTGAGGCTGATCCTCATGGGAGGATTATTGCACCAGGACCCTTAGCACTTTTAAAATGCCATTCAATGCCACGGGCTAGATGTAAACTGCAGATGACCATGTTGTGGTAGTTACCATGGATACCCAAGTGATGTGTGAGCTAACACATAGGCCCAACAGATTCCAAGAAGGCCAGAATCACCAGCGGCACCACCATCGATTGTCAGGTCACCCGGATTCAGCAAATACCAGAGTCCAAAATGATGCAGGTTTATACTGTTAATTTTCAGTTTATCGTTACAGTTGGTGTTATTCCATGTCGGAAGGGACGCAGCTACAGCCAGTGGGGTAACTAGAGACAGGCAGGCAGCTATGTGCAACAAAGGTAGGCGTGTTGTTTTCATATGCAGATCTGAAATATTGTCTTATATGCAAGAGGAGGAGTGATGGGGGTTCAGGCAAAAGCCAGGCTATGGATTGCATTGCTAAATGCTCCATCAGAGTGCAATGGTCGCCTGTCCTTTTTTTAAGTGATGATGTGGGTTTAGCCTGTGCTGTATGTATGTATGGGTGGCTGACTGCCACCCACCCAGAAAGTGTATGGGAGGCTGGTTGGCTGCCAGCCTTCCTTCCATTCCTATGAGTAATGTGAGTGCTCATGAAGGGGACATGGTTGGGTCCACCCCTTTCCCGGTTATCCCCTCTAGGCCTTTTGGCTTAGATCAAGTGTAAAAAAAGAAAGGATCTTGCGACAGATCGCATCCTGAGGCACGTTTTTTTTTGTGTGAATACTTGCACTTGGGTGACTTGTGAGCACATACTGATACATACGTTCCCTATCTGGGGACCATAAATTAAATGGATTTTTGAGAAAGGGAGCTGATTTGGAAGCTTGCTTCTGTCGCCCTATGCATTGACCCGATGTGGCAGTATCTTCGGGTAGTGAACAGTGCACCACCCCATTCCAGTGTTAAACAAGAAAGATTCTCATTTAATCCTCCGTGGGTGAGAATTTGAGTTTGAGAATTGGAGACCAAAATGATGAGTTGCACTGACTGGTTTATGAACGTCTATTCATTTAGCGTTTTAATGACCATGTTTGCACACTGATTGGTGTAAAAAAATAAAATAAAACTAAATAATAATAATCTAGCACACCTGTGCAGGTTTGACATGACATGACAGGTAGCTGTCTTGTGGGTGGTGCTGAATCCTGTTAAATGACATGAGGGTCTCATGCCTATACACAAGGGTGTGTCATTGCTGTTGCTTGACCATGCATTGGTTTCTGTGGTCAGTGAATGATAAAAACAAAATTTACCATCCATTGATGGATGGGAAATCCGCCATGAGGCATTTGTTTTTAGAAACTGCTGCTCACAACCAATGTTGCAATGGAGTGTCTCCATCTGCTGGTGGTATTGGAAAGGCATTAGTGCTATGACAGGGTCTGAAGAAGAAGAAGAAGAAGACGGAAAAAAAT
Organism: Hyla sarda; assembly: GCF_029499605.1. NCBI lineage: Eukaryota > Metazoa > Chordata > Amphibia > Anura > Hylidae > Hyla > Hyla sarda. The sequence goes on along the minus strand of NC_079196.1, from coordinate 113,387,800 downwards.
ATATATAAAAAGAAAAAGAGAGAGAGAGAGAGACTGACTTAGTGAGCGAGTGAGTGAGAGAGTGAGAGTGAGTGAGAGTGAATGAGTGAGTGAGTGATTGAGTGAGTGAGTGAGTGAGAACAAATGAGTTAAAGCAAGTGAGTGAGAGAGATCGAATGAATGAAAGTCTGAATGACAGAAAGAAAAAAGGATGAAGAAAGAAGCATGAAGAAAAAAAAATGTATATGGAGTTGCTGACATGAGTGCAATCTACAAAGCCGTTGAGGCTGATCCTCATGGGAGGATTATTGCACCAGGACCCTTAGCACTTTTAAAATGCCATTCAATGCCACGGGCTAGATGTAAACTGCATATGACCATGTTGTGGTAGTTACCATGGATACCCAAGTGATGTGTGAGCTAACACATAGGCCCAACAGATTCCAAGAAGGCCAGAATCACCAGCGGCACCACCATTGATTGTCAGGTCACCCGGATTCAGCAAATACCAGAGTCCAAAATGATGCAGGTTTATACTGTTAATTTTCAGTTTATCGTTACAGTTGGTGTTATTCCATGTCGGAAGGGACGCAGCTACAGCCAGTGGGGTAACTAGAGACAGGCAGGCAGCTATGTGCAACAAAGGTAGGCGTGTTGTTTTCATATGCAGATCTGAAATATTGTCTTATATGCAAGAGGAGGAGTGATGGGGGTTCAGGCAAAAGCCAGGCTATGGATTGCATTGCTAAATGCTCCATAAGAGTGCAATGGTCGCCTGTCCTTTTTTTAAGTGATGATGTGGGTTTAGCCTGTGCTGTATGTATGTATGGGTGGCTGACTGCCACCCACCCAGAAAGTGTATGGGAGGCTGGTTGGCTGCCAGCCTTCCTTCCATTCCTATGAGTAATGTGAGTGCTCATGAAGGGGACATGGTTGGGTCCACCCCTTTCCCGGTTATCCCCTCTAGGCCTTTTGGCTTAGATCAAGTGTAAAAAAAGAAAGGATCTTGCGACAGATCGCATCCTGAGGCACCTTTTTTTTTTGTGTGAATACTTGCACTTGGGTGACTTGTGAGCACATACTGATACATACGTTCCCTATCTGGGGACCATAAATTAAATGGATTTTTGAGAAAGGGAGCTGATTTGGAAGCTTGCTTCTGTCGCCCTATGCATTGACCCGATGTGGCAGTATCTTCGGGTAGTGAACAGTGCACCACCCCATTCCAGTGTTAAACAAGAAAGATTCTCATTTAATCCTCCGTGGGTGAGAATTTGAGTTTGAGAATTGGAGACCAAAATGATGAGTTGCACTGACTGGTTTATGAACGTCTATTCATTTAGCGTTTTAATGACCATGTTTGCACACTGATTGGTGTAAAAAAATAAAATAAAACTAAATAATAATAATCTAGCACACCTGTGCAGGTTTGACATGACATGACAGGTAGCTGTCTTGTGGGTGGTGCTGAATCCTGTTAAATGACATGAGGGTCTCATGCCTATACACAAGGGTGTGTCATTGCTGTTGCTTGACCATGCATTGGTTTCTGTGGTCAGTGAATGATAAAAACAAAATTTACCATCCATTGATGGATGGGAAATCCGCCATGAGGCATTTGTTTTTAGAAACTGCTGCTCACAACCAATGTTGCAATGGAGTGTCTCCATCTGCTGGTGGTATTGGAAAGGCATTAGTGCTATGACAGGGTCTGAAGAAGAAGAAGAAGAAGACGGAAAAAAATATATATAAAAAGAAAAAGAGAGAGAGAGAGAGAGAGAGACTGACTTAGTGAGCGAGTGAGTGAGAGAGTGAGAGTGAGTGAGAGTGAATGAGTGAGTGAGTGATTGAGTGAGTGAGTGAGTGAGAACAAATGAGTTAAAGCAAGTGAGTGAGAGAGATCGAATGAATGAAAGTCTGAATGACAGAAAGAAAAAAGGATGAAGAAAGAAGCATGAAGAAAAAAAAATGTATATGGAGTTGCTGACATGAGTGCAATCTACAAAGCCGTTGAGGCTGATCCTCATGGGAGGATTATTGCACCAGGACCCTTAGCACTTTTAAAATGCCATTCAATGCCACGGGCTAGATGTAAACTGCAGATGACCATGTTGTGGTAGTTACCATGGATACCCAAGTGATGTGTGAGCTAACACATAGGCCCAACAGATTCCAAGAAGGCCAGAATCACCAGCGGCACCACCATTGATTGTCAGGTCACCCGGATTCAGCAAATACCAGAGTCCAAAATGATGCAGGTTTATACTGTTAATTTTCAGTTTATCGTTACAGTTGGTGTTATTCCATGTCGGAAGGGACGCAGCTACAGCCAGTGGGGTAACTAGAGACAGGCAGGCAGCTATGTGCAACAAAGGTAGGCGTGTTGTTTTCATATGCAGATCTGAAATATTGTCTTATATGCAAGAGGAGGAGTGATGGGGGTTCAGGCAAAAGCCAGGCTATGGATTGCATTGCTAAATGCTCCATAAGAGTGCAATGGTCGCCTGTCCTTTTTTTAAGTGATGATGTGGGTTTAGCCTGTGCTGTATGTATGTATGGGTGGCTGACTGCCACCCACCCAGAAAGTGTATGGGAGGCTGGTTGGCTGCCAGCCTTCCTTCCATTCCTATGAGTAATGTGAGTGCTCATGAAGGGGACATGGTTGGGTCCACCCCTTTCCCGGTTATCCCCTCTAGGCCTTTTGGCTTAGATCAAGTGTAAAAAAAGAAAGGATCTTGCGACAGATCGCATCCTGAGGCACTTTTTTTTTTTGTGTGAATACTTGCACTTGGGTGACTTGTGAGCACATACTGATACATACGTTCCCTATCTGGGGACCATAAATTAAATGGATTTTTGAGAAAGGGAGCTGATTTGGAAGCTTGCTTCTGTCGCCCTATGCATTGACCCGATGTGACAGTATCTTCGGGTAGTGAACAGTGCACCACCCCATTCCAGTGTTAAACAAGAAAGATTCTCATTTAATCCTCCGTGGGTGAGAATTTGAGTTTGAGAATTGGAGACCAAAATGATGAGTTGCACTGACTGGTTTATGAACGTCTAATCATTTAGCGTTTTAATGACCATGTTTGCACACTGATTGGTGTAAAAAAATAAAATAAAACTAAATAATAATAATCTAGCACACCTGTGCAGGTTTGACATGACATGACAGGTAGCTGTCTTGTGGGTGGTGCTGAATCCTGTTAAATGACATGAGGGTCTCATGCCTATACACAAGGGTGTGTCATTGCTGTTGCTTGACCATGCATTGGTTTCTGTGGTCAGTGAATGATAAAAACAAAATTTACCATCCATTGATGGATGGGAAATCCGCCATGAGGCATTTGTTTTTAGAAACTGCTGCTCACAACCAATGTTGCAATGGAGTGTCTCCATCTGCTGGTGGTATTGGAAAGGCATTAGTGCTATGGCAGGGTCTGAAGAAGAAGAAGAAGAAGAAGAAGAAGAAGACGGAAAAAAATATATATAAAAAGAAAAAGAGAGAGAGAGAGAGAGAGACTGACTTAGTGAGCGAGTGAGTGAGAGAGTGAGAGTGAATGAGTGAGTGAGTGATTGAGTGAGTGAGTGAGTGAGTGAGAACAAATGAGTTAAAGCAAGTGAGTGAGAGAGATCGAATGAATGAAAGTCTGAATGACAGAAAGAAAAAAGGATGAAGAAAGAAGCATGAAGAAAAAAAAATGTATATGGAGTTGCTGACATGAGTGCAATCTACAAAGCCGTTGAGGCTGATCCTCATGGGAGGATTATTGCACCAGGACCCTTAACACTTTTAAAATGCCATTCAATGCCACGGGCTAGATGTAAACTGCAGATGACCATGTTGTGGTAGTTACCATGGATACCCAAGTGATGTGTGAGCTAACACATAGGCCCAACAGATTCCAAGAAGGCCAGAATCACCAGCGGCACCACCATCGATTGTCAGGTCACCCGGATTCAGCAAATACCAGAGTCCAAAATGATGCAGGTTTATACTGTTAATTTTCAGTTTATCGTTACAGTTGGTGTTATTCCATGTCGGAAGGGACGCAGCTACAGCCAGTGGGGTAACTAGAGACAGGCAGGCAGCTATGTGCAACAAAGGTAGGCGTGTTGTTTTCATATGCAGATCTGAAATATTGTCTTATATGCAAGAGGAGGAGTGATGGGGGTTCAGGCAAAAGCCAGGCTATGGATTGCATTGCTAAATGCTCCATCAGAGTGCAATGGTCGCCTGTCCTTTTTTTAAGTGATGATGTGGGTTTAGCCTGTGCTGTATGTATGTATGGGTGGCTGACTGCCACCCACCCAGAAAGTGTATGGGAGGCTGGTTGGCTGCCAGCCTTCCTTCCATTCCTATGAGTAATGTGAGTGCTCATGAAGGGGACATGGTTGGGTCCACCCCTTTCCCGGTTATCCCCTCTAGGCCTTTTGGCTTAGATCAAGTGTAAAAAAAGAAAGGATCTTGCGACAGATCGCATCCTGAGGCACGTTTTTTTTTGTGTGAATACTTGCACTTGGGTGACTTGTGAGCACATACTGATACATACGTTCCCTATCTGGGGACCATAAATTAAATGGATTTTTGAGAAAGGGAGCTGATTTGGAAGCTTGCTTCTGTCGCCCTATGCATTGACCCGATGTGGCAGTATCTTCGGGTAGTGAACAGTGCACCACCCCATTCCAGTGTTAAACAAGAAAGATTCTCATTTAATCCTCCGTGGGTGAGAATTTGAGTTTGAGAATTGGAGACCAAAATGATGAGTTGCACTGACTGGTTTATGAACGTCTATTCATTTAGCGTTTTAATGACCATGTTTGCACACTGATTGGTGTAAAAAAATAAAATAAAACTAAATAATAATAATCTAGCACACCTGTGCAGGTTTGACATGACATGACAGGTAGCTGTCTTGTGGGTGGTGCTGAATCCTGTTAAATGACATGAGGGTCTCATGCCTATACCCAAGGGTGTGTCATTGCTGTTGCTTGACCATGCATTGGTTTCTGTGGTCAGTGAATGATAAAAACAAAATTTACCATCCATTGATGGATGGGAAATCCGCCATGAGGCATTTGTTTTTAGAAACTGCTGCTCACAACCAATGTTGCAATGGAGTGTCTCCATCTGCTGGTGGTATTGGAAAGGCATTAGTGCTATGACAGGGTCTGAAGAAGAAGAAGAAGAAGATGGAAAAAAATATATATAAAAAGAAAAAGAGAGAGAGAGAGAGAGACTGACTTAGTGAGCGAGTGAGTGAGAGAGTGAGAGTGAGTGAGAGTGAATGAGTGAGTGAGTGATTGAGTGAGTGAGTGAGTGAGTGAGAACAAATGAGTTAAAGCAAGTGAGTGAGAGAGATCGAATGAATGAAAGTCTGAATGACAGAAAGAAAAAAGGATGAAGAAAGAAGCATGAAGAAAAAAAAATGTATATGGAGTTGCTGACATGAGTGCAATCTACAAAGCCGTTGAGGCTGATCCTCATGGGAGGATTATTGCACCAGGACCCTTAGCACTTTTAAAATGCCATTCAATGCCACGGGCTAGATGTAAACTGCAGATGACCATGTTGTGGTAGTTACCATGGATACCCAAGTGATGTGTGAGCTAACACATAGGCCCAACAGATTCCAAGAAGGCCAGAATCACCAGCGGCACCACCATCGATTGTCAGGTCACCCGGATTCAGCAAATACCAGAGTCCAAAATGATGCAGGTTTATACTGTTAATTTTCAGTTTATCGTTACAGTTGGTGTTATTCCATGTCGGAAGGGACGCAGCTACAGCCAGTGGGGTAACTAGAGACAGGCAGGCAGCTATGTGCAACAAAGGTAGGCGTGTTGTTTTCATATGCAGATCTGAAATATTGTCTTATATGCAAGAGGAGGAGTGATGGGGGTTCAGGCAAAAGCCAGGCTATGGATTGCATTGCTAAATGCTCCATCAGAGTGCAATGGTCGCCTGTCCTTTTTTTAAGTGATGATGTGGGTTTAGCCTGTGCTGTATGTATGTATGGGTGGCTGACTGCCACCCACCCAGAAAGTGTATGGGAGGCTGGTTGGCTGCCAGCCTTCCTTCCATTCCTATGAGTAATGTGAGTGCTCATGAAGGGGACATGGTTGGGTCCACCCCTTTCCCGGTTATCCCCTCTAGGCCTTTTGGCTTAGATCAAGTGTAAAAAAAGAAAGGATCTTGCGACAGATCGCATCCTGAGGCACGTTTTTTTTTGTGTGAATACTTGCACTTGGGTGACTTGTGAGCACATACTGATACATACGTTCCCTATCTGGGGACCATAAATTAAATGGATTTTTGAGAAAGGGAGCTGATTTGGAAGCTTGCTTCTGTCGCCCTATGCATTGACCCGATGTGGCAGTATCTTCGGGTAGTGAACAGTGCACCACCCCATTCCAGTGTTAAACAAGAAAGATTCTCATTTAATCCTCCGTGGGTGAGAATTTGAGTTTGAGAATTGGAGACCAAAATGATGAGTTGCACTGACTGGTTTATGAACGTCTATTCATTTAGCGTTTTAATGACCATGTTTGCACACTGATTGGTGTAAAAAAATAAAATAAAACTAAATAATAATAATCTAGCACACCTGTGCAGGTTTGACATGACATGACAGGTAGCTGTCTTGTGGGTGGTGCTGAATCCTGTTAAATGACATGAGGGTCTCATGCCTATACACAAGGGTGTGTCATTGCTGTTGCTTGACCATGCATTGGTTTCTGTGGTCAGTGAATGATAAAAACAAAATTTACCATCCATTGATGGATGGGAAATCCGCCATGAGGCATTTGTTTTTAGAAACTGCTGCTCACAACCAATGTTGCAATGGAGTGTCTCCATCTGCTGGTGGTATTGGAAAGGCATTAGTGCTATGACAGGGTCTGAAGAAGAAGAAGAAGAAGACGGAAAAAAATATATATAAATAGAAAAAGAGAGAGAGAGAGAGAGACTGACTTAGTGAGCGAGTGAGTGAGAGAGTGAGAGTGAGTGAGAGTGAATGAGTGAGTGATTGAGTGAGTGAGTGAGTGAGAACAAATGAGTTAAAGCAAGTGAGTGAGAGAGATCGAATGAATGAAAGTCTGAATGACAGAAAGAAAAAAGGATGAAGAAAGAAGCATGAAGAAAAAAAAATGTATATGGAGTTGCTGACATGAGTGCAATCTACAAAGCCGTTGAGGCTGATCCTCATGGGAGGATTATTGCACCAGGACCCTTAGCACTTTTAAAATGCCATTCAATGCCACGGGCTAGATGTAAACTGCAGATGACCATGTTGTGGTAGTTACCATGGATACCCAAGTGATGTGTGAGCTAACACATAGGCCCAACAGATTCCAAGAAGGCCAGAATCACCAGCGGCACCACCATCGATTGTCAGGTCACCCGGATTCAGCAAATACCAGAGTCCAAAATGATGCAGGTTTATACTGTTAATTTTCAGTTTATCGTTACAGTTGGTGTTATTCCATGTCGGAAGGGACGCAGCTACAGCCAGTGGGGTAACTAGAGACAGGCAGGCAGCTATGTGCAACAAAGGTAGGCGTGTTGTTTTCATATGCAGATCTGAAATATTGTCTTATATGCAAGAGGAGGAGTGATGGGGGTTCAGGCAAAAGCCAGGCTATGGATTGCATTGCTAAATGCTCCATCAGAGTGCAATGGTCGCCTGTCCTTTTTTTAAGTGATGATGTGGGTTTAGCCTGTGCTGTATGTATGTATGGGTGGCTGACTGCCACCCACCCAGAAAGTGTATGGGAGGCTGGTTGGCTGCCAGCCTTCCTTCCATTCCTATGAGTAATGTGAGTGCTCATGAAGGGGACATGGTTGGGTCCACCCCTTTCCCGGTTATCCCCTCTAGGCCTTTTGGCTTAGATCAAGTGTAAAAAAAGAAAGGATCTTGCGACAGATCGCATCCTGAGGCACATTTTTTTTTGTGTGAATACTTGCACTTGGGTGACTTGTGAGCACATACTGATACATATGTTCCCTATCTGGGGACCATAAATTAAATGGATTTTTGAGAAAGGGAGCTGATTTGGAAGCTTGCTTCTGTCGCCCTATGCATTGACCCGATGTGGCAGTATCTTCGGGTAGTGAACAGTGCACCACCCCATTCCAGTGTTAAACAAGAAAGATTCTCATTTAATCCTCCGTGGGTGAGAATTTGAGTTTGAGAATTGGAGACCAAAATGATGAGTTGCACTGACTGGTTTATGAACGTCTATTCATTTAGCGTTTTAATGACCATGTTTGCACACTAATTGGTGTAAAAAAATAAAATAAAACTAAATAATAATAATCTAGCACACCTGTGCAGGTTTGACATGACATGACAGGTAGCTGTCTTGTGGGTGGTGCTGAATCCTGTTAAATGACATGAGGGTCTCATGCCTATACACAAGGGTGTGTCATTGCTTTTGCTTGACCATGCATTGGTTTCTGTGGTCAGTGAATGATAAAAACAAAATTTACCATCCATTGATGGATGGGAAATCCGCCATGAGGCATTTGTTTTTAGAAACTGCTGCTCACAACCAATGTTGCAATGGAGTGTCTCCATCTGCTGGTGGTATTGGAAAGGCATTAGTGCTATGACAGGGTCTGAAGAAGAAGAAGAAGAAGAAGAAGACGGAAAAAAATATATATAAAAAGAAAAAGAGAGAGAGAGAGAGAGACTGACTTAGTGAGCGAGTGAGTGAGAGAGTGAGAGTGAGTGAGAGTGAGTGATTGAGTGAGTGAGTGAGTGAGTGAGTGAGAACAAATGAGTTAAAGCAAGTGAGTGAGAGAGATCGAATGAATGAAAGTCTGAATGACAGAAAGAAAAAAGGATGAAGAAAGAAGCATGAAGAAAAAAAAATGTATATGGAGTTGCTGACATGAGTGCAATCTACAAAGCCGTTGAGGCTGATCCTCATGGGAGGATTATTGCACCAGGACCCTTAACACTTTTAAAATGCCATTCAATGCCACGGGCTAGATGTAAACTGCAGATGACCATGTTGTGGTAGTTACCATGGATACCCAAGTGATGTGTGAGCTAACACATAGGCCCAACAGATTCCAAGAAGGCCAGAATCACCAGCGGCACCACCATCGATTGTCAGGTCACCCGGATTCAGCAAATACCAGAGTCCAAAATGATGCAGGTTTATACTGTTAATTTTCAGTTTATCGTTACAGTTGGTGTTATTCCATGTCGGAAGGGACGCAGCTACAGCCAGTGGGGTAACTAGAGACAGGCAGGCAGCTATGTGCAACAAAGGTAGGCGTGTTGTTTTCATATGCAGATCTGAAATATTGTCTTATATGCAAGAGGAGGAGTGATGGGGGTTCAGGCAAAAGCCAGGCTATGGATTGCATTGCTAAATGCTCCATCAGAGTGCAATGGTCGCCTGTCCTTTTTTTAAGTGATGATGTGGGTTTAGCCTGTGCTGTATGTATGTATGGGTGGCTGACTGCCACCCACCCAGAAAGTGTATGGGAGGCTGGTTGGCTGCCAGCCTTCCTTCCATTCCTATGAGTAATGTGAGTGCTCATGAAGGGGACATGGTTGGGTCCACCCCTTTCCCGGTTATCCCCTCTAGGCCTTTTGGCTTAGATCAAGTGTAAAAAAAGAAAGGATCTTGCGACAGATCGCATCCTGAGGCACGTTTTTTTTTGTGTGAATACTTGCACTTGGGTGACTTGTGAGCACATACTGATACATACGTTCCCTATCTGGGGACCATAAATTAAATGGATTTTTGAGAAAGGGAGCTGATTTGGAAGCTTGCTTCTGTCGCCCTATGCATTGACCCGATGTGGCAGTATCTTCGGGTAGTGAACAGTGCACCACCCCATTCCAGTGTTAAACAAGAAAGATTCTCATTTAATCCTCTGTGGGTGAGAATTTGAGTTTGAGAATTGGAGACCAAAATGATGAGTTGCACTGACTGGTTTATGAACGTCTATTCATTTAGCGTTTTAATGACCATGTTTGCACACTGATTGGTGTAAAAAAATAAAATAAAACTAAATAATAATAATCTAGCACACCTGTGCAGGTTTGACATGACATGACAGGTAGCTGTCTTGTGGGTGGTGCTGAATCCTGTTAAATGACATGAGGGTCTCATGCCTATACACAAGGGTGTGTCATTGCTGTTGCTTGACCATGCATTGGTTTCTGTGGTCAGTGAATGATAAAAACAAAATTTACCATCCATTGATGGATGGGAAATCCGCCATGAGGCATTTGTTTTTAGAAACTGCTGCTCACAACCAATGTTGCAATGGAGTGTCTCCATCTGCTGGTGGTATTGGAAAGGCATTAGTGCTATGACAGGGTCTGAAGAAGAAGAAGAAGAAGAAGAAGAAGACGGAAAAAAATATATATAAAAAGAAAAAGAGAGAGAGAGAGAGAGAGAGACTGACTTAGTGAGCGAGTGAGTGAGAGAGTGAGAGTGAATGAGTGAGTGAGTGATTGAGTGAGTGAGTGAGTGAGTGAGAACAAATGAGTTAAAGCAAGTGAGTGAGAGAGATCGAATGAATGAAAGTCTGAATGACAGAAAGAAAAAAGGATGAAGAAAGAAGCATGAAGAAAAAAAAATGTATATGGAGTTGCTGACATGAGTGCAATCTACAAAGCCGTTGAGGCTGATCCTCATGGGAGGATTATTGCACCAGGACCCTTAACACTTTTAAAATGCCATTCAATGCCACGGGCTAGATGTAAACTGCAGATGACCATGTTGTGGTAGTTACCATGGATACCCAAGTGATGTGTGAGCTAACACATAGGCCCAACAGATTCCAAGAAGGCCAGAATCACCAGCGGCACCACCATCGATTGTCAGGTCACCCGGATTCAGCAAATACCAGAGTCCAAAATGATGCAGGTTTATACTGTTAATTTTCAGTTTATCGTTACAGTTGGTGTTATTCCATGTCGGAAGGGACGCAGCTACAGCCAGTGGGGTAACTAGAGACAGGCAGGCAGCTATGTGCAACAAAGGTAGGCGTGTTGTTTTCATATGCAGATCTGAAATATTGTCTTATATGCAAGAGGAGGAGTGATGGGGGTTCAGGCAAAAGCCAGGCTATGGATTGCATTGCTAAATGCTCCATCAGAGTGCAATGGTCGCCTGTCCTTTTTTTAAGTGATGATGTGGGTTTAGCCTGTGCTGTATGTATGTATGGGTGGCTGACTGCCACCCACCCAGAAAGTGTATGGGAGGCTGGTTGGCTGCCAGCCTTCCTTCCATTCCTATGAGTAATGTGAGTGCTCATGAAGGGGACATGGTTGGGTCCACCCCTTTCCCGGTTATCCCCTCTAGGCCTTTTGGCTTAGATCAAGTGTAAAAAAAGAAAGGATCTTGCGACAGATCGCATCCTGAGGCACGTTTTTTTTTGTGTGAATACTTGCACTTGGGTGACTTGTGAGCACATACTGATACATACGTTCCCTATCTGGGGACCATAAATTAAATGGATTTTTGAGAAAGGGAGCTGATTTGGAAGCTTGCTTCTGTCGCCCTATGCATTGACCCGATGTGGCAGTATCTTCGGGTAGTGAACAGTGCACCACCCCATTCCAGTGTTAAACAAGAAAGATTCTCATTTAATCCTCCGTGGGTGAGAATTTGAGTTTGAGAATTGGAGACCAAAATGATGAGTTGCACTGACTGGTTTATGAACGTCTATTCATTTAGCGTTTTAATGACCATGTTTGCACACTGATTGGTGTAAAAAAATAAAATAAAACTAAATAATAATAATCTAGCACACCTGTGCAGGTTTGACATGACATGACAGGTAGCTGTCTTGTGGGTGGTGCTGAATCCTGTTAAATGACATGAGGGTCTCATGCCTATACCCAAGGGTGTGTCATTGCTGTTGCTTGACCATGCATTGGTTTCTGTGGTCAGTGAATGATAAAAACAAAATTTACCATCCATTGATGGATGGGAAATCCGCCATGAGGCATTTGTTTTTAGAAACTGCTGCTCACAACCAATGTTGCAATGGAGTGTCTCCATCTGCTGGTGGTATTGGAAAGGCATTAGTGCTATGACAGGGTCTGAAGAAGAAGAAGAAGAAGACGGAAAAAAATATATATAAATAGAAAAAGAGAGAGAGAGAGAGAGACTGACTTAGTGAGCGAGTGAGTGAGAGAGTGAGAGTGAGTGAGAGTGAATGAGTGAGTGAGTGATTGAGTGAGTGAGTGAGTGAGTGAGAACAAATGAGTTAAAGCAAGTGAGTGAGAGAGATCGAATGAATGAAAGTCTGAATGACAGAAAGAAAAAAGGATGAAGAAAGAAGCATGAAGAAAAAAAAATGTATATGGAGTTGCTGACATGAGTGCAATCTACAAAGCCGTTGAGGCTGATCCTCATGGGAGGATTATTGCACCAGGACCCTTAGCACTTTTAAAATGCCATTCAATGCCACGGGCTAGATGTAAACTGCAGATGACCATGTTGTGGTAGTTACCATGGATACCCAAGTGATGTGTGAGCTAACACATAGGCCCAACAGATTCCAAGAAGGCCAGAATCACCAGCGGCACCACCATCGATTGTCAGGTCACCCGGATTCAGCAAATACCAGAGTCCAAAATGATGCAGGTTTATACTGTTAATTTTCAGTTTATCGTTACAGTTGGTGTTATTCCATGTCGGAAGGGACGCAGCTACAGCCAGTGGGGTAACTAGAGACAGGCAGGCAGCTATGTGCAACAAAGGTAGGCGTGTTGTTTTCATATGCAGATCTGAAATATTGTCTTATATGCAAGAGGAGGAGTGATGGGGGTTCAGGCAAAAGCCAGGCTATGGATTGCATTGCTAAATGCTCCATCAGAGTGCAATGGTCGCCTGTCCTTTTTTTAAGTGATGATGTGGGTTTAGCCTGTGCTGTATGTATGTATGGGTGGCTGACTGCCACCCACCCAGAAAGTGTATGGGAGGCTGGTTGGCTGCCAGCCTTCCTTCCATTCCTATGAGTAATGTGAGTGCTCATGAAGGGGACATGGTTGGGTCCACCCCTTTCCCGGTTATCCCCTCTAGGCCTTTTGGCTTAGATCAAGTGTAAAAAAAGAAAGGATCTTGCGACAGATCGCATCCTGAGGCACGTTTTTTTTTGTGTGAATACTTGCACTTGGGTGACTTGTGAGCACATACTGATACATACGTTCCCTATCTGGGGACCATAAATTAAATGGATTTTTGAGAAAGGGAGCTGATTTGGAAGCTTGCTTCTGTCGCCCTATGCATTGACCCGATGTGGCAGTATCTTCGGGTAGTGAACAGTGCACCACCCCATTCCAGTGTTAAACAAGAAAGATTCTCATTTAATCCTCCGTGGGTGAGAATTTGAGTTTGAGAATTGGAGACCAAAATGATGAGTTGCACTGACTGGTTTATGAACGTCTATTCATTTAGCGTTTTAATGACCATGTTTGCACACTGATTGGTGTAAAAAAATAAAATAAAACTAAATAATAATAATCTAGCACACCTGTGCAGGTTTGACATGACATGACAGGTAGCTGTCTTGTGGGTGGTGCTGAATCCTGTTAAATGACATGAGGGTCTCATGCCTATACACAAGGGTGTGTCATTGCTGTTGCTTGACCATGCATTGGTTTCTGTGGTCAGTGAATGATAAAAACAAAATTTACCATCCATTGATGGATGGGAAATCCGCCATGAGGCATTTGTTTTTAGAAACTGCTGCTCACAACCAATGTTGCAATGGAGTGTCTCCATCTGCTGGTGGTATTGGAAAGGCATTAGTGCTATGACAGGGTCTGAAGAAGAAGAAGAAGAAGACGGAAAAAAATATATATAAATAGAAAAAGAGAGAGAGAGAGAGAGACTGACTTAGTGAGCGAGTGAGTGAGAGAGTGAGAGTGAGAGTGAGTGAGAGTGAATGAGTGAGTGATTGAGTGAGTGAGTGAGTGAGAACAAATGAGTTAAAGCAAGTGAGTGAGAGAGATCGAATGAATGAAAGTCTGAATGACAGAAAGAAAAAAGGATGAAGAAAGAAGCATGAAGAAAAAAAAATGTATATGGAGTTGCTGACATGAGTGCAATCTACAAAGCCGTTGAGGCTGATCCTCATGGGAGGATTATTGCACCAGGACCCTTAGCACTTTTAAAATGCCATTCAATGCCACGGGCTAGATGTAAACTGCAGATGACCATGTTGTGGTAGTTACCATGGATACCCAAGTGATGTGTGAGCTAACACATAGGCCCAACAGATTCCAAGAAGGCCAGAATCACCAGCGGCACCACCATCGATTGTCAGGTCACCCGGATTCAGCAAATACCAGAGTCCAAAATGATGCAGGTTTATACTGTTAATTTTCAGTTTATCGTTACAGTTGGTGTTATTCCATGTCGGAAGGGACGCAGCTACAGCCAGTGGGGTAACTAGAGACAGGCAGGCAGCTATGTGCAACAAAGGTAGGCGTGTTGTTTTCATATGCAGATCTGAAATATTGTCTTATATGCAAGAGGAGGAGTGATGGGGGTTCAGGCAAAAGCCAGGCTATGGATTGCATTGCTAAATGCTCCATCAGAGTGCAATGGTCGCCTGTCCTTTTTTTAAGTGATGATGTGGGTTTAGCCTGTGCTGTATGTATGTATGGGTGGCTGACTGCCACCCACCCAGAAAGTGTATGGGAGGCTGGTTGGCTGCCAGCCTTCCTTCCATTCCTATGAGTAATGTGAGTGCTCATGAAGGGGACATGGTTGGGTCCACCCCTTTCCCGGTTATCCCCTCTAGGCCTTTTGGCTTAGATCAAGTGTAAAAAAAGAAAGGATCTTGCGACAGATCGCATCCTGAGGCACGTTTTTTTTTGTGTGAATACTTGCACTTGGGTGACTTGTGAGCACATACTGATACATACGTTCCCTATTGTTACGCCTAGCGCTCCGGGTCCCCGCTCCTCCCCGGAGCGCTCACGGCGTCTTTCTCCCTGCAGCGCCCCGGTCAGTCCCGCTGACCAGGAGCGCTGCACTGTTTTGGCCGTTGGGGATGCGATTCGCACAGCGGGACGCGCCCGCTCGCGAATCGCATCCCAGGTCACTTACCCGTCCCGGTCCCCTGCTGTCATGTGCTGGCGCGCGCGGCTCCGCTCTCTAGGGCGCGCGCGCGCCAGCTCTCTGAGACTTAAAGGGCCAGTGCACCAATGATTGGTGCCTGGCCCAATTAGCTTAATTGGCTCCCACCTGCTCCCTGCCTTTATCTAGTCTCCTCCCTTGCACTCCCTTGCCGGATCTTGTTGCCTTGTGCCAGTGAAAGCGTTTAGTGTGTCCAAAGCCTGTGTACCTGAACTTCTGCTACCCATCCTGACTACGAACCTTGCCGCCTGCCCCCGACCTTCTGCTACGTCTGACCTTGCTTCTGCCTACTCCCTTGTACCGCGCCTATCTTCAGCAGCCAGAGAGGTGAGCCGTTGCTAGTGGATACGACCTGGTCACTACCGCCGCAGCAAGACCATCCCGCTTTGCGGCGGGCTCTGGTGAAAACCAGTAGTGGCTTAGAACCGGTCCACTAGCACGGTCCACGCCAATCCCTCTCTGGCACAGAGGATCCACTACCTGGAAGCCGAATCGTGACAGTAGATCCGGCCATGGATCCCGCTGAGGTGCCGCTGCCAAGTCTCGCTGATCTTCCCACGGTGGTCGCTCAGCAATCGCAGCAGATTGCCCAACAAGGACAGCAGCTGTCGCAGTTGACCGCCATGTTACAGCAAATTCTGCCTCTGCTACAGCAGCAACCATCTCCTCCGCCAGCTCCTGCACCTCCTCCGCAGCGAGTGGCCGCTCCTAACCTCCGCTTGTCCCTGCCGGACAAATTTGATGGGGACTCCAGACTCTGCCGTGGATTTTTGTCTCAGTGTTCCCTGCATATGGAGATGTTGTCAGACTTGTTTCCTACAGAACGGTCTAAGGTGGCATTCGTAGTAAGTCTTCTTTCAGGAAAGGCCTTGTCTTGGGCCACACCGCTCTGGGACCGCAATGATCCTGCCACAGCCACAGTCCAGTCCTTCTTTGCTGAAGTCCGAAGTGTCTTTGAGGAACCTGCCCGAGCCTCTTCTGCTGAGACTGCCTTGCTGAACCTGGTCCAGGGTAATTCTTCCGTTGGCGAGTACGCCATACAATTCCGTACTTTTGCTTCTGAACTATCCTGGAATAATGAGGCTCTCTGCGCGACCTTTAAAAAAGGCCTATCCAGTCGCATCAAGGATGTGCTGGCCGCACGAGAGATTCCTGCCAACCTCCAAGAACTCATCCATTTGGCTACCCGCATTGACATGCGTTTTTCTGAGCGACACCAAGAGCTCCGCCAGGAAAAAGACTTAGATCTCTGGGCACCTCTCCCACAGCATCCTTTGCAGTCTTCGCCTGGGCCTCCCGCCGAGGAGGCCATGCAAGTGGATCGGTCTCGCCTGACCCAGGAAGAGAGGAATCGCCGTAGAGAAGAAAATCTCTGTCTGTACTGTGCCAGTACTGAGCATTTCTTGGTGGATTGCCCTATCCGTCCTCCACGCCTGGGAAACGCACGCACGCACCCAGCTCACGTGGGTGTGGCATCTTTTGCTTCTAAGTCTTCTTCTCCACGTCTCACGGTGCCCGTGCGGATTTCCTCTACAGCCAACTCCTCCATCTCAGCCGTGGCCTGCTTGGACTCTGGTGCCTCCGGGAATTTTATGTTGGAGTCCTTTGTTAATAGATTCAGCATCCCGGTGACCCGTCTCGTCAAACCGCTCTACATTTCCGCGGTCAACGGAGCCAGATTGGACTGCACCGTGCGTTACCGCACAGAACCCCTCCTGATGTCTATCGGACCCCACCACGAAAAGATTGAGTTCTTCATTCTCCCCAACTGTACCTCTGAGGTCCTCCTCGGTCTGCCTTGGCTCCGGCTTCATTCCCCCACCATTGATTGGACCACCGGGGAGATCAGGAACTGGGACTCTGCCTGCCACAGGAAGTGTCTCTCCCCCCCTCCCAGTCCCATCAGGCAAGCCTCTGTGCCTCCCCATGGCCCCCGTCCTGGTGTCACACTGCCCCGTGCCAGGCCTCGCCCTCTGCCCTCCCTCCCCATTCCCACTCCTGCTGTACTGCCTGCCGTTGAGGAAACCCTCCATTCTTTCCCGGTGTCCTCATCCCAGGGGAGGCAGTTACCGGACAAAGAGAAGGGGAGACCTAAGGGGGGGGGTACTGTTACGCCTAGCGCTCCGGGTCCCCGCTCCTCCCCGGAGCGCTCACGGCGTCTTTCTCCCTGCAGCGCCCCGGTCAGTCCCGCTGACCGGGAGCGCTGCACTGTTTTGGCCGTTGGGGATGCGATTCGCACAGCGGGACGCGCCCGCTCGCGAATCGCATCCCAGGTCACTTACCCGTCCCGGTCCCCTGCTGTCATGTGCTGGCGCGCGCGGCTCCGCTCTCTAGGGCGCGCGCGCGCCAGCTCTCTGAGACTTAAAGGGCCAGTGCACCAATGATTGGTGCCTGGCCCAATTAGCTTAATTGGCTCCCACCTGCTCCCTGCCTTTATCTAGTCTCCTCCCTTGCACTCCCTTGCCGGATCTTGTTGCCTTGTGCCAGTGAAAGCGTTTAGTGTGTCCAAAGCCTGTGTACCTGAACTTCTGCTACCCATCCTGACTACGAACCTTGCCGCCTGCCCCCGACCTTCTGCTACGTCTGACCTTGCTTCTGCCTACTCCCTTGTACCGCGCCTATCTTCAGCAGCCAGAGAGGTGAGCCGTTGCTAGTGGATACGACCTGGTCACTACCGCCGCAGCAAGACCATCCCGCTTTGCGGCGGGCTCTGGTGAAAACCAGTAGTGGCTTAGAACCGGTCCACTAGCACGGTCCACGCCAATCCCTCTCTGGCACAGAGGATCCACTACCTGGAAGCCGAATCGTGACACCTATCTGGGGACCATAAATTAAATGGATTTTTGAGAAAGGGAGCTGATTTGGAAGCTTGCTTCTGTCGCCCTATGCATTGACCCGATGTGGCAGTATCTTCGGGTAGTGAACAGTGCACCACCCCATTCCAGTGTTAAACAAGAAAGATTCTCATTTAATCCTCCGTGGGTGAGAATTTGAGTTTGAGAATTGGAGACCAAAATGATGAGTTGCACTGACTGGTTTATGAACGTCTATTCATTTAGCGTTTTAATGACCATGTTTGCACACTAATTGGTGTAAAAAAATAAAATAAAACTAAATAATAATAATCTAGCACACCTGTGCAGGTTTGACATGACATGACAGGTAGCTGTCTTGTGGGTGGTGCTGAATCCTGTTAAATGACATGAGGGTCTCATGCCTATACACAAGGGTGTGTCATTGCTGTTGCTTGACCATGCATTGGTTTCTGTGGTCAGTGAATGATAAAAACAAAATTTACCATCCATTGATGGATGGGAAATCCGCCATGAGGCATTTGTTTTTAGAAACTGCTGCTCACAACCAATGTTGCAATGGAGTGTCTCCATCTGCTGGTGGTATTGGAAAGGCATTAGTGCTATGACAGGGTCTGAAGAAGAAGAAGAAGAAGAAGACGGAAAAAAATATATATAAAAAGAAAAAGAGAGAGAGAGAGAGAGACTGACTTAGTGAGCGAGTGAGTGAGAGTGAATGAGTGAGTGAGAGTGAATGAGTGAGTGAGTGATTGAGTGAGTGAGTGAGTGAGTGAGAACAAATGAGTTAAAGCAAGTGAGTGAGAGAGATCGAATGAATGAAAGTCTGAATGACAGAAAGAAAAAAGGATGAAGAAAGAAGCATGAAGAAAAAAAAATGTATATGGAGTTGCTGACATGAGTGCAATCTACAAAGCCGTTGAGGCTGATCCTCATGGGAGGATTATTGCACCAGGACCCTTAGCACTTTTAAAATGCCATTCAATGCCACGGGCTAGATATAAACTGCAGATGACCATGTTGTGGTAGTTACCATGGATACCCAAGTGATGTGTGAGCTAACACATAGGCCCAACAGATTCCAAGAAGGCCAGAATCACCAGCGGCACCACCATCGATTGTCAGGTCACCCGGATTCAGCAAATACCAGAGTCCAAAATGATGCAGGTTTATACTGTTAATTTTCAGTTTATCGTTACAGTTGGTGTTATTCCATGTCGGAAGGGACGCAGCTACAGCCAGTGGGGTAACTAGAGACAGGCAGGCAGCTATGTGCAACAAAGGTAGGCGTGTTGTTTTCATATGCAGATCTGAAATATTGTCTTATATGCAAGAGGAGGAGTGATGGGGGTTCAGGCAAAAGCCAGGCTATGGATTGCATTGCTAAATGCTCCATCAGAGTGCAATGGTCGCCTGTCCTTTTTTTAAGTGATGATGTGGGTTTAGCCTGTGCTGTATGTATGTATGGGTGGCTGACTGCCACCCACCCAGAAAGTGTATGGGAGGCTGGTTGGCTGCCAGCCTTCCTTCCATTCCTATGAGTAATGTGAGTGCTCATGAAGGGGACATGGTTGGGTCCACCCCTTTCCCGGTTATCCCCTCTAGGCCTTTTGGCTTAGATCAAGTGTAAAAAAAGAAAGGATCTTGCGACAGATCGCATCCTGAGGCACGTTTTTTTTTGTGTGAATACTTGCACTTGGGTGACTTGTGAGCACATACTGATACATACGTTCCCTATCTGGGGACCATAAATTAAATGGATTTTTGAGAAAGGGAGCTGATTTGGAAGCTTGCTTCTGTCGCCCTATGCATTGACCCGATGTGGCAGTATCTTCGGGTAGTGAACAGTGCACCACCCCATTCCAGTGTTAAACAAGAAAGATTCTCATTTAATCCTCCGTGGGTGAGAATTTGAGTTTGAGAATTGGAGACCAAAATGATGAGTTGCACTGACTGGTTTATGAACGTCTATTCATTTAGCGTTTTAATGACCATGTTTGCACACTAATTGGTGTAAAAAAATAAAATAAAACTAAATAATAATAATCTAGCACACCTGTGCAGGTTTGACATGACATGACAGGTAGCTGTCTTGTGGGTGGTGCTGAATCCTGTTAAATGACATGAGGGTCTCATGCCTATACACAAGGGTGTGTCATTGCTGTTGCTTGACCATGCATTGGTTTCTGTGGTCAGTGAATGATAAAAACAAAATTTACCATCCATTGATGGATGGGAAATCCGCCATGAGGCATTTGTTTTTAGAAACTGCTGCTCACAACCAATGTTGCAATGGAGTGTCTCCATCTGCTGGTGGTATTGGAAAGGCATTAGTGCTATGACAGGGTCTGAAGAAGAAGAAGAAGAAGAAGACGGAAAAAAATATATATAAAAAGAAAAAGAGAGAGAGAGAGAGAGAGAGAGAGACTGACTTAGTGAGCGAGTGAGTGAGAGAGTGAGAGTGAGTGAGAGTGAATGAGTGAGTGAGTGATTGAGTGAGTGAGTGAGTGAGTGAGAACAAATGAGTTAAAGCAAGTGAGTGAGAGAGATCGAATGAATGAAAGTCTGAATGACAGAAAGAAAAAAGGATGAAGAAAGAAGCATGAAGAAAAAAAAATGTATATGGAGTTGCTGACATGAGTGCAATCTACAAAGCCGTTGAGGCTGATCCTCATGGGAGGATTATTGCACCAGGACCCTTAGCACTTTTAAAATGCCATTCAATGCCACGGGCTAGATGTAAACTGCAGATGACCATGTTGTGGTAGTTACCATGGATACCCAAGTGATGTGTGAGCTAACACATAGGCCCAACAGATTCCAAGAAGGCCAGAATCACCAGCGGCACCACCATCGATTGTCAGGTCACCCGGATTCAGCAAATACCAGAGTCCAAAATGATGCAGGTTTATACTGTTAATTTTCAGTTTATCGTTACAGTTGGTGTTATTCCATGTCGGAAGGGACGCAGCTACAGCCAGTGGGGTAACTAGAGACAGGCAGGCAGCTATGTGCAACAAAGGTAGGCGTGTTGTTTTCATATGCAGATCTGAAATATTGTCTTATATGCAAGAGGAGGAGTGATGGGGGTTCAGGCAAAAGCCAGGCTATGGATTGCATTGCTAAATGCTCCATCAGAGTGCAATGGTCGCCTGTCCTTTTTTTAAGTGATGATGTGGGTTTAGCCTGTGCTGTATGTATGTATGGGTGGCTGACTGCCACCCACCCAGAAAGTGTATGGGAGGCTGGTTGGCTGCCAGCCTTCCTTCCATTCCTATGAGTAATGTGAGTGCTCATGAAGGGGACATGGTTGGGTCCACCCCTTTCCCGGTTATCCCCTCTAGGCCTTTTGGCTTAGATCAAGTGTAAAAAAAGAAAGGATCTTGCGACAGATCGCATCCTGAGGCACGTTTTTTTTTGTGTGAATACTTGCACTTGGGTGACTTGTGAGCACATACTGATACATACGTTCCCTATCTGGGGACCATAAATTAAATGGATTTTTGAGAAAGGGAGCTGATTTGGAAGCTTGCTTCTGTCGCCCTATGCATTGACCCGATGTGGCAGTATCTTCGGGTAGTGAACAGTGCACCACCCCATTCCAGTGTTAAACAAGAAAGATTCTCATTTAATCCTCCGTGGGTGAGAATTTGAGTTTGAGAATTGGAGACCAAAATGATGAGTTGCACTGACTGGTTTATGAACGTCTATTCATTTAGCGTTTTAATGACCATGTTTGCACACTAATTGGTGTAAAAAAATAAAATAAAACTAAATAATAATAATCTAGCACACCTGTGCAGGTTTGACATGACATGACAGGTAGCTGTCTTGTGGGTGGTGCTGAATCCTGTTAAATGACATGAGGGTCTCATGCCTATACACAAGGGTGTGTCATTGCTGTTGCTTGACCATGCATTGGTTTCTGTGGTCAGTGAATGATAAAAACAAAATTTACCATCCATTGATGGATGGGAAATCCGCCATGAGGCATTTGTTTTTAGAAACTGCTGCTCACAACCAATGTTGCAATGGAGTGTCTCCATCTGCTGGTGGTATTGGAAAGGCATTAGTGCTATGACAGGGTCTGAAGAAGAAGAAGAAGAAGAAGAAGACGGAAAAAAATATATATAAAAAGAAAAAGAGAGAGAGAGAGAGAGACTGACTTAGTGAGCGAGTGAGTGAGAGAGTGAGAGTGAGTGAGAGTGAATGAGTGAGTGAGTGATTGAGTGAGTGAGTGAGTGAGTGAGAACAAATGAGTTAAAGCAAGTGAGTGAGAGAGATCGAATGAATGAAAGTCTGAATGACAGAAAGAAAAAAGGATGAAGAAAGAAGCATGAAGAAAAAAAAATGTATATGGAGTTGCTGACATGAGTGCAATCTACAAAGCCGTTGAGGCTGATCCTCATGGGAGGATTATTGCACCAGGACCCTTAGCACTTTTAAAATGCCATTCAATGCCACGGGCTAGATATAAACTGCAGATGACCATGTTGTGGTAGTTACCATGGATACCCAAGTGATGTGTGAGCTAACACATAGGCCCAACAGATTCCAAGAAGGCCAGAATCACCAGCGGCACCACCATCGATTGTCAGGTCACCCGGATTCAGCAAATACCAGAGTCCAAAATGATGCAGGTTTATACTGTTAATTTTCAGTTTATCGTTACAGTTGGTGTTATTCCATGTCGGAAGGGACGCAGCTACAGCCAGTGGGGTAACTAGAGACAGGCAGGCAGCTATGTGCAACAAAGGTAGGCGTGTTGTTTTCATATGCAGATCTGAAATATTGTCTTATATGCAAGAGGAGGAGTGATGGGGGTTCAGGCAAAAGCCAGGCTATGGATTGCATTGCTAAATGCTCCATCAGAGTGCAATGGTCGCCTGTCCTTTTTTTAAGTGATGATGTGGGTTTAGCCTGTGCTGTATGTATGTATGGGTGGCTGACTGCCACCCACCCAGAAAGTGTATGGGAGGCTGGTTGGCTGCCAGCCTTCCTTCCATTCCTATGAGTAATGTGAGTGCTCATGAAGGGGACATGGTTGGGTCCACCCCTTTCCCGGTTATCCCCTCTAGGCCTTTTGGCTTAGATCAAGTGTAAAAAAAGAAAGGATCTTGCGACAGATCGCATCCTGAGGCACGTTTTTTTTGGTGTGAATACTTGCACTTGGGTGACTTGTGAGCACATACTGATACATACGTTCCCTATCTGGGGACCATAAATTAAATGGATTTTTGAGAAAGGGAGCTGATTTGGAAGCTTGCTTCTGTCGCCCTATGCATTGACCCGATGTGGCAGTATCTTCGGGTAGTGAACAGTGCACCACCCCATTCCAGTGTTAAACAAGAAAGATTCTCATTTAATCCTCCGTGGGTGAGAATTTGAGTTTGAGAATTGGAGACCAAAATGATGAGTTGCACTGACTGGTTTATGAACGTCTATTCATTTAGCGTTTTAATGACCATGTTTGCACACTAATTGGTGTAAAAAAATAAAATAAAACTAAATAATAATAATCTAGCACACCTGTGCAGGTTTGACATGACATGACAGGTAGCTGTCTTGTGGGTGGTGCTGAATCCTGTTAAATGACATGAGGGTCTCATGCCTATACACAAGGGTGTGTCATTGCTGTTGCTTGACCATGCATTGGTTTCTGTGGTCAGTGAATGATAAAAACAAAATTTACCATCCATTGATGGATGGGAAATCCGCCATGAGGCATTTGTTTTTAGAAACTGCTGCTCACAACCAATGTTGCAATGGAGTGTCTCCATCTGCTGGTGGTATTGGAAAGGCATTAGTGCTATGACAGGGTCTGAAGAAGAAGAAGAAGACGGAAAAAAATATATATAAAAAGAAAAAGAGAGAGAGAGAGAGAGACTGACTTAGTGAGCGAGTGAGTGAGAGAGTGAGAGTGAGTGAGAGTGAATGAGTGAGTGATTGAGTCAGTGAGTGAGTGAGTGAGAACAAATGAGTTAAAGCAAGTGAGTGAGAGAGATCGAATGAATGAAAGTCTGAATGACAGAAAGAAAAAAGGATGAAGAAAGAAGCATGAAGAAAAAAAAATGTATTTGGAGTTGCTGACATGAGTGCAATCTACAAAGCCGTTGAGGCTGATCCTCATGGGAGGATTATTGCACCAGGACCCTTAGCACTTTTAAAATGCCATTCAATGCCACGGGCTAGATGTAAACTGCAGATGACCATGTTGTGGTAGTTACCATGGATACCCAAGTGATGTGTGAGCTAACACATAGGCCCAACAGATTCCAAGAAGGCCAGAATCACCAGCGGCACCACCATCGATTGTCAGGTCACCCGGATTCAGCAAATACCAGAGTCCAAAATGATGCAGGTTTATACTGTTAATTTTCAGTTTATCGTTACAGTTGGTGTTATTCCATGTCGGAAGGGACGCAGCTACAGCCAGTGGGGTAACTAGAGACAGGCAGGCAGCTATGTGCAACAAAGGTAGGCGTGTTGTTTTCATATGCAGATCTGAAATATTGTCTTATATGCAAGAGGAGGAGTGATGGGGGTTCAGGCAAAAGCCAGGCTATGGATTGCATTGCTAAATGCTCCATCAGAGTGCAATGGTCGCCTGTCCTTTTTTTAAGTGATGATGTGGGTTTAGCCTGTGCTGTATGTATGTATGGGTGGCTGACTGCCACCCACCCAGAAAGTGTATGGGAGGCTGGTTGGCTGCCAGCCTTCCTTCCATTCCTATGAGTAATGTGAGTGCTCATGAAGGGGACATGGTTGGGTCCACCCCTTTCCCGGTTATCCCCTCTAGGCCTTTTGGCTTAGATCAAGTGTAAAAAAAGAAAGGATCTTGCGACAGATCGCATCCTGAGGCACGTTTTTTTTGGTGTGAATACTTGCACTTGGGTGACTTGTGAGCACATACTGATACATACGTTCCCTATCTGGGGACCATAAATTAAATGGATTTTTGAGAAAGGGAGCTGATTTGGAAGCTTGCTTCTGTCGCCCTATGCATTGACCCGATGTGGCAGTATCTTCGGGTAGTGAACAGTGCACCACCCCATTCCAGT
The DNA here is from genome assembly GCF_029499605.1 of Hyla sarda. NCBI lineage: Eukaryota > Metazoa > Chordata > Amphibia > Anura > Hylidae > Hyla > Hyla sarda. The sequence goes on along the minus strand of NC_079196.1, from coordinate 113,362,824 downwards.
GTTAAACAAGAAAGATTCTCATTTAATCCTCCGTGGGTGAGAATTTGAGTTTGAGAATTGGAGACCAAAATGATGAGTTGCACTGACTGGTTTATGAACGTCTATTCATTTAGCGTTTTAATGACCATGTTTGCACACTGATTGGTGTAAAAAAATAAAATAAAACTAAATAATAATAATCTAGCACACCTGTGCAGGTTTGACATGACATGACAGGTAGCTGTCTTGTGGGTGGTGCTGAATCCTGTTAAATGACATGAGGGTCTCATGCCTATACACAAGGGTGTGTCATTGCTGTTGCTTGACCATGCATTGGTTTCTGTGGTCAGTGAATGATAAAAACAAAATTTACCATCCATTGATGGATGGGAAATCCGCCATGAGGCATTTGTTTTTAGAAACTGCTGCTCACAACCAATGTTGCAATGGAGTGTCTCCATCTGCTGGTGGTATTGGAAAGGCATTAGTGCTATGACAGGGTCTGAAGAAGATGAAGAAGAAGACGGAAAAAAATATATATAAAAAGAAAAAGAGAGAGAGAGAGAGAGACTGACTTAGTGAGCGAGTGAGTGAGAGAGTGAGAGTGAATGAGTGAGTGAGTGATTGAGTGAGTGAGTGAGTGAGTGAGAACAAATGAGTTAAAGCAAGTGAGTGAGAGAGATCGAATGAATGAAAGTCTGAATGACAGAAAGAAAAAAGGATGAAGAAAGAAGCATGAAGAAAAAAAAATGTATATGGAGTTGCTGACATGAGTGCAATCTACAAAGCCGTTGAGGCTGATCCTCATGGGAGGATTATTGCACCGGGACCCTTAGCACTTTTAAAATGCCATTCAATGCCACGGGCTAGATGTAAACTGCAGATGACCATGTTGTGGTAGTTACCATGGATACCCAAGTGATGTGTGAGCTAACACATAGGCCCAACAGATTCCAAGAAGGCCAGAATCACCAGCGGCACCACCATCGATTGTCAGGTCACCCGGATTCAGCAAATACCAGAGTCCAAAATGATGCAGGTTTATACTGTTAATTTTCAGTTTATCGTTACAGTTGGTGTTATTCCCTGTCGGAAGGGACGCAGCTACAGCCAGTGGGGTAACTAGAGACAGGCAGGCAGCTATGTGCAACAAAGGTAGGCGTGTTGTTTTCATATGCAGATCTGAAATATTGTCTTATATGCAAGAGGAGGAGTGATGGGGGTTCAGGCATAAGCCAGGCTATGGATTGCATTGCTAAATGCTCCATCAGAGTGCAATGGTCGCCTGTCCTTTTTTTAAGTGATGATGTGGGTTTAGCCTGTGCTGTATGTATGGGTGGCTGACTGCAACCCACCCAGAAAGTGTATGGGAGGCTGGTTGGCTGCCAGCCTTCCTTCCATTCCTATGAGTAATGTGAGTGCTCATGAAGGGGACATGGTTGGGTCCACCCCTTTCCCGGTTATCCCCTCTAGGCCTTTTGGCTTAGATCAAGTGTAAAAAAAGAAAGGATCTTGCGACAGATCGCATCCTGAGGCACGTTTTTTTTTGTGTGAATACTTGCACTTGGGTGACTTGTGAGAACATACTGATACATACGTTCCCTATCTGGGGACCATAAATTAAATGGATTTTTGAGAAAGGGAGCTGATTTGGAAGCTTGCTTCTGTCGCCCTATGCATTGACCCGATGTGGCAGTATCTTCGGGTAGTGAACAGTGCACCACCCCATTCCAGTGTTAAACAAGAAAGATTCTCATTTAATCCTCCGTGGGTGAGAATTTGAGTTTGAGAATTGGAGACCAAAATGATGAGTTGCACTGACTGGTTTATGAACGTCTATTCATTTAGCGTTTTAATGACCATGTTTGCACACTGATTGGTGTAAAAAAATAAAATAAAACTAAATAATAATAATCTAGCACACCTGTGCAGGTTTGACATGACATGACAGGTAGCTGTCTTGTGGGTGGTGCTGAATCCTGTTAAATGACATGAGGGTCTCATGCCTATACACAAGGGTGTGTCATTGCTGTTGCTTGACCATGCATTGGTTTCTGTGGTCAGTGAATGATAAAAACAAAATTTACCATCCATTGATGGATGGGAAATCCGCCATGAGGCATTTGTTTTTAGAAACTGCTGCTCACAACCAATGTTGCAATGGAGTGTCTCCATCTGCTGGTGGTATTGGAAAGGCATTAGTGCTATGACAGGGTCTGAAGAAGAAGAAGAAGAAGAAGACGGAAAAAAATATATATAAAAAGAAAAAGAGAGAGAGAGAGAGAGACTGACTTAGTGAGCGAGTGAGTGAGAGAGTGAGAGTGAGTGAGAGTGAATGAGTGAGTGAGTGATTGAGTGAGTGAGTGAGTGAGTGAGAACAAATGAGTTAAAGCAAGTGAGTGAGAGAGATCGAATGAATGAAAGTCTGAATGACAGAAAGAAAAAAGGATGAAGAAAGAAGCATGAAGAAAAAAAAATGTATATGGAGTTGCTGACATGAGTGCAATCTACAAAGCCGTTGAGGCTGATCCTCATGGGAGGATTATTGCACCAGGACCCTTAGCACTTTTAAAATGCCATTCAATGCCACGGGCTAGATGTAAACTGCAGATGACCATGTTGTGGTAGTTACCATGGATACCCAAGTGATGTGTGAGCTAACACATAGGCCCAACAGATTCCAAGAAGGCCAGAATCACCAGCGGCACCACCATCGATTGTCAGGTCACCCGGATTCAGCAAATACCAGAGTCCAAAATGATGCAGGTTTATACTGTTAATTTTCAGTTTATCGTTACAGTTGGTGTTATTCCATGTCGGAAGGGACGCAGCTACAGCCAGTGGGGTAACTAGAGACAGGCAGGCAGCTATGTGCAACAAAGGTAGGTGTGTTGTTTTCATATGCAGATCTGAAATATTGTCTTATATGCAAGAGGAGGAGTGATGGGGGTTCAGGCAAAAGCCAGGCTATGGATTGCATTGCTAAATGCTCCATCAGAGTGCAATGGTCGCCTGTCCTTTTTTTAAGTGATGATGTGGGTTTAGCCTGTGCTGTATGTATGTATGGGTGGCTGACTGCCACCCACCCAGAAAGTGTATGGGAGGCTGGTTGGCTGCCAGCCTTCCTTCCATTCCTATGAGTAATGTGAGTGCTCATGAAGGGGACATGGTTGGGTCCACCCCTTTCCCGGTTATCCCCTCTAGGCCTTTTGGCTTAGATCAAGTGTAAAAAAAGAAAGGATCTTGCGACAGATCGCATCCTGAGGCACGTTTTTTTTTTTTGTGTGAATACTTGCACTTGGGTGACTTGTGAGCACATACTGATACATACGTTCCCTATCTGGGGACCATAAATTAAATGGATTTTTGAGAAAGGGAGCTGATTTGGAAGCTTGCTTCTGTCGCCCTATGCATTGACCCGATGTGGCAGTATCTTCGGGTAGTGAACAGTGCACCACCCCATTCCAGTGTTAAACAAGAAAGATTCTCATTTAATCCTCCGTGGGTGAGAATTTGAGTTTGAGAATTGGAGACCAAAATGATGAGTTGCACTGACTGGTTTATGAACGTCTATTCATTTAGCGTTTTAATGACCATGTTTGCACACTGATTGGTGTAAAAAAATAAAATAAAACTAAATAATAATAATCTAGCACACCTGTGCAGGTTTGACATGACATGACATGACAGGTAGCTGTCTTGTGGGTGGTGCTGAATCCTGTTAAATGACATGAGGGTCTCATGCCTATACACAAGGGTGTGTCATTGCTGTTGCTTGACCATGCATTGGTTTCTGTGGTCAGTGAATGATAAAAACAAAATTTACCATCCATTGATGGATGGGAAATCCGCCATGAGGCATTTGTTTTTAGAAACTGCTGCTCACAACCAATGTTGCAATGGAGTGTCTCCATCTGCTGGTGGTATTGGAAAGGCATTAGTGCTATGACAGGGTCTGAAGAAGAAGAAGAAGAAGAAGAAGAAGACGGAAAAAAATATATATAAAAAGAAAAAGAGAGAGAGAGAGAGAGAGACTGACTTAGTGAGCGAGTGAGTGAGAGAGTGAGAGTGAGTGAGAGTGAATGAGTGAGTGAGTGATTGAGTGAGTGAGTGAGTGAGTGAGAACAAATGAGTTAAAGCAAGTGAGTGAGAGAGATCGAATGAATGAAAGTCTGAATGACAGAAAGAAAAAAGGATGAAGAAAGAAGCATGAAGAAAAAAAAATGTATATGGAGTTGCTGACATGAGTGCAATCTACAAAGCCGTTGAGGCTGATCCTCATGGGAGGATTATTGCACCAGGACCCTTAGCACTTTTAAAATGCCATTCAATGCCACGGGCTAGATGTAAACTGCAGATGACCATGTTGTGGTAGTTACCATGGATACCCAAGTGATGTGTGAGCTAACACATAGGCCCAACAGATTCCAAGAAGGCCAGAATCACCAGCGGCACCACCATCGATTGTCAGGTCACCCGGATTCAGCAAATACCAGAGTCCAAAATGATGCAGGTTTATACTGTTAATTTTCAGTTTATCGTTACAGTTGGTGTTATTCCATGTCGGAAGGGACGCAGCTACAGCCAGTGGGGTAACTAGAGACAGGCAGGCAGCTATGTGCAACAAAGGTAGGCGTGTTGTTTTCATATGCAGATCTGAAATATTGTCTTATATGCAAGAGGAGGAGTGATGGGGGTTCAGGCAAAAGCCAGGCTATGGATTGCATTGCTAAATGCTCCATCAGAGTGCAATGGTCGCCTGTCCTTTTTTTAAGTGATGATGTGGGTTTAGCCTGTGCTGTATGTATGTATGGGTGGCTGACTGCCACCCACCCAGAAAGTGTATGGGAGGCTGGTTGGCTGCCAGTCTTCCTTCCATTCCTATGAGTAATGTGAGTGCTCATGAAGGGGACATGGTTGGGTCCACCCCTTTCCCGGTTGTCCCCTCTAGGCCTTTTGGCTTAGATCAAGTGTAAAAAAAGAAAGGATCTTGCGACAGATCGCATCCTGAGGCACGTTTTTTTTTGTGTGAATACTTGCACTTGGGTGACTTGTGAGCACATACTGATACATACGTTCCCTATCTGGGGACCATAAATTAAATGGATTTTTGAGAAAGGGAGCTGATTTGGAAGCTTGCTTCTGTCGCCCTATGCATTGACCCGATGTGGCAGTATCTTCGGGTAGTGAACAGTGCACCACCCCATTCCAGTGTTAAACAAGAAAGATTCTCATTTAATCCTCCGTGGGTGAGAATTTGAGTTTGAGAATTGGAGACCAAAATGATGAGTTGCACTGACTGGTTTATGAACGTCTATTCATTTAGCGTTTTAATGACCATGTTTGCACACTGATTGGTGTAAAAAAAATAAAATAAAACTAAATAATAATAATCTAGCACACCTGTGCAGGTTTGACATGACATGACAGGTAGCTGTCTTGTGGGTGGTGCTGAATCCTGTTAAATGACATGAGGGTCTCATGCCTATACACAAGGGTGTGTCATTGCTGTTGCTTGACCATGCATTGGTTTCTGTGGTCAGTGAATGATAAAAACAAAATTTACCATCCATTGATGGATGGGAAATCCGCCATGAGGCATTTGTTTTTAGAAACTGCTGCTCACAACCAATGTTGCAATGGAGTGTCTCCATTTGCTGGTGGTATTGGAAAGGCATTAGTGCTATGACAGGGTCTGAAGAAGAAGAAGAAGAAGACGGAAAAAAATATATATAAAAAGAAAAAGAGAGAGAGAGAGAGAGACTGACTTAGTGAGCGAGTGAGTGAGAGAGTGAGAGTGAGTGAGAGTGAATGAGTGAGTGAGTGATTGAGTGAGTGAGTGAGTGAGTGAGAACAAATGAGTTAAAGCAAGTGAGTGAGAGAGATCGAATGAATGAAAGTCTGAATGACAGAAAGAAAAAAGGATGAAGAAAGAAGCATGAAGAAAAAAAAATGTATATGGAGTTGCTGACATGAGTGCAATCTACAAAGCCGTTGAGGCTGATCCTCATGGGAGGATTATTGCACCAGGACCCTTAGCACTTTTAAAATGCCATTCAATGCCACGGGCTAGATGTAAACTGCAGATGACCATGTTGTGGTAGTTACCATGGATACCCAAGTGATGTGTGAGCTAACACATAGGCCCAACAGATTCCAAGAAGGCCAGAATCACCAGCGGCACCACCATCGATTGTCAGGTCACCCGGATTCAGCAAATACCAGAGTCCAAAATGATGCAGGTTTATACTGTTAATTTTCAGTTTATCGTTACAGTTGGTGTTATTCCATGTCGGAAGGGACGCAGCTACAGCCAGTGGGGTAACTAGAGACAGGCAGGCAGCTATGTGCAACAAAGGTAGGCGTGTTGTTTTCATATGCAGATCTGAAATATTGTCTTATATGCAAGAGGAGGAGTGATGGGGGTTCAGGCAAAAGCCAGGCTATGGATTGCATTGCTAAATGCTCCATCAGAGTGCAATGGTCGCCTGTCCTTTTTTTAAGTGATGATGTGGGTTTAGCCTGTGCTGTATGTATGTATGGGTGGCTGACTGCCACCCACCCAGAAAGTGTATGGGAGGCTGGTTGGCTGCCAGCCTTCCTTCCATTCCTATGAGTAATGTGAGTGCTCATGAAGGGGACATGGTTGGGTCCACCCATTTCCCGGTTATCCCCTCTAGGCCTTTTGGCTTAGATCAAGTGTAAAAAAAGAAAGGATCTTGCGACAGATCGCATCCTGAGGCACGTTTTTTTTTGTGTGAATACTTGCACTTGGGTGACTTGTGAGCACATACTGATACATACGTTCCCTATCTGGGGACCATAAATTAAATGGATTTTTGAGAAAGGGAGCTGATTTGGAAGCTTGCTTCTGTCGCCCTATGCATTGACCCGATGTGGCAGTATCTTCGGGTAGTGAACAGTGCACCACCCCATTCCAGTGTTAAACAAGAAAGATTCTCATTTAATCCTCCGTGGGTGAGAATTTGAGTTTGAGAATTGGAGACCAAAATGATGAGTTGCACTGACTGGTTTATGAACGTCTATTCATTTAGCGTTTTAATGACCATGTTTGCACACTGATTGGTGTAAAAAAATAAAATAAAACTAAATAATAATAATCTAGCACACCTGTGCAGGTTTGACATGACATGACAGGTAGCTGTCTTGTGGGTGGTGCTGAATCCTGTTAAATGACATGAGGGTCTCATGCCTATACACAAGGGTGTGTCATTGCTGTTGCTTGACCATGCATTGGTTTCTGTGGTCAGTGAATGATAAAAACAAAATTTACCATCCATTGATGGATGGGAAATCCGCCATGAGGCATTTGTTTTTAGAAACTGCTGCTCACAACCAATGTTGCAATGGAGTGTCTCCATCTGCTGGTGGTATTGGAAAGGCATTAGTGCTATGACAGGGTCTGAAGAAGAAGAAGAAGAAGAAGACGGAAAAAAATATATATAAAAAGAAAAAGAGAGAGAGAGAGAGAGACTGACTTAGTGAGCGAGTGAGTGAGAGAGTGAGAGTGAATGAGTGAGTGAGTGATTGAGTGAGTGAGTGAGTGAGTGAGAACAAATGAGTTAAAGCAAGTGAGTGAGAGAGATCGAATGAATAAAAGTCTGAATGACAGAAAGAAAAAAGGATAAAGAAAGAAGCATGAAGAAAAAAAAATGTATATGGAGTTGCTGACATGAGTGCAATCTACAAAGCCGTTGAGGCTGATCCTCATGGGAGGATTATTGCACCAGGACCCTTAGCACTTTTAAAATGCCATTCAATGCCACGGGCTAGATGTAAACTGCAGATGACCATGTTGTGGTAGTTACCATGGATACCCAAGTGATGTGTGAGCTAACACATAGGCCCAACAGATTCCAAGAAGGCCAGAATCACCAGCGGCACCACCATCGATTGTCAGGTCACCCGGATTCAGCAAATACCAGAGTCCAAAATGATGCAGGTTTATACTGTTAATTTTCAGTTTATCGTTACAGTTGGTGTTATTCCCTGTCGGAAGGGACGCAGCTACAGCCAGTGGGGTAACTAGAGACAGGCAGGCAGCTATGTGCAACAAAGGTAGGCGTGTTGTTTTCATATGCAGATCTGAAATATTGTCTTATATGCAAGAGGAGGAGTGATGGGGGTTCAGGCATAAGCCAGGCTATGGATTGCATTGCTAAATGCTCCATCAGAGTGCAATGGTCGCCTGTCCTTTTTTTAAGTGATGATGTGGGTTTAGCCTGTGCTGTATGTATGGGTGGCTGACTGCAACCCACCCAGAAAGTGTATGGGAGGCTGGTTGGCTGCCAGCCTTCCTTCCATTCCTATGAGTAATGTGAGTGCTCATGAAGGGGACATGGTTGGGTCCACCCCTTTCCCGGTTATCCCCTCTAGGCCTTTTGGCTTAGATCAAGTGTAAAAAAAGAAAGGATCTTGCGACAGATCGCATCCTGAGGCACGTTTTTTTTTGTGTGAATACTTGCACTTGGGTGACTTGTGAGAACATACTGATACATACGTTCCCTATCTGGGGACCATAAATTAAATGGATTTTTGAGAAAGGGAGCTGATTTGGAAGCTTGCTTCTGTCGCCCTATGCATTGACCCGATGTGGCAGTATCTTCGGGTAGTGAACAGTGCACCACCCCATTCCAGTGTTAAACAAGAAAGATTCTCATTTAATCCTCCGTGGGTGAGAATTTGAGTTTGAGAATTGGAGACCAAAATGATGAGTTGCACTGACTGGTTTATGAACGTCTATTCATTTAGCGTTTTAATGACCATGTTTGCACACTGATTGGTGTAAAAAAATAAAATAAAACTAAATAATAATAATCTAGCACACCTGTGCAGGTTTGACATGACATGACAGGTAGCTGTCTTGTGGGTGGTGCTGAATCCTGTTAAATGACATGAGGGTCTCATGCCTATACACAAGGGTGTGTCATTGCTGTTGCTTGACCATGCATTGGTTTCTGTGGTCAGTGAATGATAAAAACAAAATTTACCATCCATTGATGGATGGGAAATCCGCCATGAGGCATTTGTTTTTAGAAACTGCTGCTCACAACCAATGTTGCAATGGAGTGTCTCCATCTGCTGGTGGTATTGGAAAGGCATTAGTGCTATGACAGGGTCTGAAGAAGAAGAAGAAGAAGAAGACGGAAAAAAATATATATAAAAAGAAAAAGAGAGAGAGAGAGAGAGACTGACTTAGTGAGCGAGTGAGTGAGAGAGTGAGAGTGAGTGAGAGTGAATGAGTGAGTGAGTGATTGAGTGAGTGAGTGAGTGAGTGAGAACAAATGAGTTAAAGCAAGTGAGTGAGAGAGATCGAATGAATGAAAGTCTGAATGACAGAAAGAAAAAAGGATGAAGAAAGAAGCATGAAGAAAAAAAAATGTATATGGAGTTGCTGACATGAGTGCAATCTACAAAGCCGTTGAGGCTGATCCTCATGGGAGGATTATTGCACCAGGACCCTTAGCACTTTTAAAATGCCATTCAATGCCACGGGCTAGATGTAAACTGCAGATGACCATGTTGTGGTAGTTACCATGGATACCCAAGTGATGTGTGAGCTAACACATAGGCCCAACAGATTCCAAGAAGGCCAGAATCACCAGCGGCACCACCATCGATTGTCAGGTCACCCGGATTCAGCAAATACCAGAGTCCAAAATGATGCAGGTTTATACTGTTAATTTTCAGTTTATCGTTACAGTTGGTGTTATTCCATGTCGGAAGGGACGCAGCTACAGCCAGTGGGGTAACTAGAGACAGGCAGGCAGCTATGTGCAACAAAGGTAGGCGTGTTGTTTTCATATGCAGATCTGAAATATTGTCTTATATGCAAGAGGAGGAGTGATGGGGGTTCAGGCAAAAGCCAGGCTATGGATTGCATTGCTAAATGCTCCATCAGAGTGCAATGGTCGCCTGTCCTTTTTTTAAGTGATGATGTGGGTTTAGCCTGTGCTGTATGTATGTATGGGTGGCTGACTGCCACCCACCCAGAAAGTGTATGGGAGGCTGGTTGGCTGCCAGCCTTCCTTCCATTCCTATGAGTAATGTGAGTGCTCATGAAGGGGACATGGTTGGGTCCACCCCTTTCCCGGTTATCCCCTCTAGGCCTTTTGGCTTAGATCAAGTGTAAAAAAAGAAAGGATCTTGCGACAGATCGCATCCTGAGGCACGTTTTTTTTTTTGTGTGAATACTTGCACTTGGGTGACTTGTGAGCACATACTGATACATACGTTCCCTATCTGGGGACCATAAATTAAATGGATTTTTGAGAAAGGGAGCTGATTTGGAAGCTTGCTTCTGTCGCCCTATGCATTGACCCGATGTGGCAGTATCTTCGGGTAGTGAACAGTGCACCACCCCATTCCAGTGTTAAACAAGAAAGATTCTCATTTAATCCTCCGTGGGTGAGAATTTGAGTTTGAGAATTGGAGACCAAAATGATGAGTTGCACTGACTGGTTTATGAACGTCTATTCATTTAGCGTTTTAATGACCATGTTTGCACACTGATTGGTGTAAAAAAATAAAATAAAACTAAATAATAATAATCTAGCACACCTGTGCAGGTTTGACATGACATGACAGGTAGCTGTCTTGTGGGTGGTGCTGAATCCTGTTAAATGACATGAGGGTCTCATGCCTATACACAAGGGTGTGTCATTGCTGTTGCTTGACCATGCATTGGTTTCTGTGGTCAGTGAATGATAAAAACAAAATTTACCATCCATTGATGGATGGGAAATCCGCCATGAGGCATTTGTTTTTAGAAACTGCTGCTCACAACCAATGTTGCAATGGAGTGTCTCCATCTGCTGGTGGTATTGGAAAGGCATTAGTGCTATGACAGGGTCTGAAGAAGAAGAAGAAGAAGAAGAAGAAGACGGAAAAAAATATATATAAAAAGAAAAAGAGAGAGAGAGAGAGAGAGAGACTGACTTAGTGAGCGAGTGAGTGAGAGAGTGAGAGTGAGTGAGAGTGAATGAGTGAGTGAGTGATTGAGTGAGTGAGTGAGTGAGTGAGAACAAATGAGTTAAAGCAAGTGAGTGAGAGAGATCGAATGAATGAAAGTCTGAATGACAGAAAGAAAAAAGGATGAAGAAAGAAGCATGAAGAAAAAAAAATGTATATGGAGTTGCTGACATGAGTGCAATCTACAAAGCCGTTGAGGCTGATCCTCATGGGAGGATTATTGCACCAGGACCCTTAGCACTTTTAAAATGCCATTCAATGCCACGGGCTAGATGTAAACTGCAGATGACCATGTTGTGGTAGTTACCATGGATACCCAAGTGATGTGTGAGCTAACACATAGGCCCAACAGATTCCAAGAAGGACAGAATCACCAGCGGCACCACCATCGATTGTCAGGTCACCCGGATTCAGCAAATACCAGAGTCCAAAATGATGCAGGTTTATACTGTTAATTTTCAGTTTATCGTTACAGTTGGTGTTATTCCATGTCGGAAGGGACGCAGCTACAGCCAGTGGGGTAACTAGAGACAGGCAGGCAGCTATGTGCAACAAAGGTAGGCGTGTTGTTTTCATATGCAGATCTGAAATATTGTCTTATATGCAAGAGGAGGAGTGATGGGGGTTCAGGCAAAAGCCAGGCTATGGATTGCATTGCTAAATGCTCCATCAGAGTGCAATGGTCGCCTGTCCTTTTTTTAAGTGATGATGTGGGTTTAGCCTGTGCTGTATGTATGTATGGGTGGCTGACTGCCACCCACCCAGAAAGTGTATGGGAGGCTGGTTGGCTGCCAGCCTTCCTTCCATTCCTATGAGTAATGTGAGTGCTCATGAAGGGGACATGGTTGGGTCCACCCCTTTCCCGGTTATCCCCTCTAGGCCTTTTGGCTTAGATCAAGTGTAAAAAAAGAAAGGATCTTGCGACAGATCGCATCCTGAGGCACGTTTTTTTTTTTGTGTGAATACTTGCACTTGGGTGACTTGTGAGCACATACTGATACATACGTTCCCTATCTGGGGACCATAAATTAAATGGATTTTTGAGAAAGGGAGCTGATTTGGAAGCTTGCTTCTGTCGCCCTATGCATTGACCCGATGTGGCAGTATCTTCGGGTAGTGAACAGTGCACCACCCCATTCCAGTGTTAAACAAGAAAGATTCTCATTTAATCCTCCGTGGGTGAGAATTTGAGTTTGAGAATTGGAGACCAAAATGATGAGTTGCACTGACTGGTTTATGAACGTCTATTCATTTAGCGTTTTAATGACCATGTTTGCACACTGATTGGTGTAAAAAAATAAAATAAAACTAAATAATAATAATCTAGCACACCTGTGCAGGTTTGACATGACATGACAGGTAGCTGTCTTGTGGGTGGTGCTGAATCCTGTTAAATGACATGAGGGTCTCATGCCTATACACAAGGGTGTGTCATTGCTGTTGCTTGACCATGCATTGGTTTCTGTGGTCAGTGAATGATAAAAACAAAATTTACCATCCATTGATGGATGGGAAATCCGCCATGAGGCATTTGTTTTTAGAAACTGCTGCTCACAACCAATGTTGCAATGGAGTGTCTCCATCTGCTGGTGGTATTGGAAAGGCATTAGTGCTATGACAGGGTCTGAAGAAGAAGAAGAAGAAGAAGAAGAAGACGGAAAAAAATATATATAAAAAGAAAAAGAGAGAGAGAGAGAGAGAGAGACTGACTTAGTGAGCGAGTGAGTGAGTGAGTGAGAGTGAATGAGTGAGTGAGTGATTGAGTGAGTGAGTGAGTGAGTGAGAACAAATGAGTTAAAGCAAGTGAGTGAGAGAGATCGAATGAATGAAAGTCTGAATGACAGAAAGAAAAAAGGATGAAGAAAGAAGCATGAAGAAAAAAAAATGTATATGGAGTTGCTGACATGAGTGCAATCTACAAAGCCGTTGAGGCTGATCCTCATGGGAGGATTATTGCACCAGGACCCTTAGCACTTTTAAAATGCCATTCAATGCCACGGGCTAGATGTAAACTGCAGATGACCATGTTGTGGTAGTTACCATGGATACCCAAGTGATGTGTGAGCTAACACATAGGCCCAACAGATTCCAAGAAGGACAGAATCACCAGCGGCACCACCATCGATTGTCAGGTCACCCGGATTCAGCAAATACCAGAGTCCAAAATGATGCAGGTTTATACTGTTAATTTTCAGTTTATCGTTACAGTTGGTGTTATTCCATGTCGGAAGGGACGCAGCTACAGCCAGTGGGGTAACTAGAGACAGGCAGGCAGCTATGTGCAACAAAGGTAGGCGTGTTGTTTTCATATGCAGATCTGAAATATTGTCTTATATGCAAGAGGAGGAGTGATGGGGGTTCAGGCAAAAGCCAGGCTATGGATTGCATTGCTAAATGCTCCATCAGAGTGCAATGGTCGCCTGTCCTTTTTTTAAGTGATGATGTGGGTTTAGCCTGTGCTGTATGTATGTATGGGTGGCTGACTGCCACCCACCCAGAAAGTGTATGGGAGGCTGGTTGGCTGCCAGCCTTCCTTCCATTCCTATGAGTAATGTGAGTGCTCATGAAGGGGACATGGTTGGGTCCACCCCTTTCCCGGTTGTCCCCTCTAGGCCTTTTGGCTTAGATCAAGTGTAAAAAAAGAAAGGATCTTGCGACAGATCGCATCCTGAGGCACGTTTTTTTTTGTGTGAATACTTGCACTTGGGTGACTTGTGAGCACATACTGATACATACGTTCCCTATCTGGGGACCATAAATTAAATGGATTTTTGAGAAAGGGAGCTGATTTGGAAGCTTGCTTCTGTCGCCCTATGCATTGACCCGATGTGGCAGTATCTTCGGGTAGTGAACAGTGCACCACCCCATTCCAGTGTTAAACAAGAAAGATTCTCATTTAATCCTCCGTGGGTGAGAATTTGAGTTTGAGAATTGGAGACCAAAATGATGAGTTGCACTGACTGGTTTATGAACGTCTATTCATTTAGCGTTTTAATGACCATGTTTGCACACTGATTGGTGTAAAAAAAATAAAATAAAACTAAATAATAATAATCTAGCACACCTGTGCAGGTTTGACATGACATGACAGGTAGCTGTCTTGTGGGTGGTGCTGAATCCTGTTAAATGACATGAGGGTCTCATGCCTATACACAAGGGTGTGTCATTGCTGTTGCTTGACCATGCATTGGTTTCTGTGGTCAGTGAATGATAAAAACAAAATTTACCATCCATTGATGGATGGGAAATCCGCCATGAGGCATTTGTTTTTAGAAACTGCTGCTCACAACCAATGTTGCAATGGAGTGTCTCCATTTGCTGGTGGTATTGGAAAGGCATTAGTGCTATGACAGGGTCTGAAGAAGAAGAAGAAGAAGACGGAAAAAAATATATATAAAAAGAAAAAGAGAGAGAGAGAGAGAGACTGACTTAGTGAGCGAGTGAGTGAGAGAGTGAGAGTGAGTGAGAGTGAATGAGTGAGTGAGTGATTGAGTGAGTGAGTGAGTGAGTGAGAACAAATGAGTTAAAGCAAGTGAGTGAGAGAGATCGAATGAATGAAAGTCTGAATGACAGAAAGAAAAAAGGATGAAGAAAGAAGCATGAAGAAAAAAAAATGTATATGGAGTTGCTGACATGAGTGCAATCTACAAAGCCGTTGAGGCTGATCCTCATGGGAGGATTATTGCACCAGGACCCTTAGCACTTTTAAAATGCCATTCAATGCCACGGGCTAGATGTAAACTGCAGATGACCATGTTGTGGTAGTTACCATGGATACCCAAGTGATGTGTGAGCTAACACATAGGCCCAACAGATTCCAAGAAGGCCAGAATCACCAGCGGCACCACCATCGATTGTCAGGTCACCCGGATTCAGCAAATACCAGAGTCCAAAATGATGCAGGTTTATACTGTTAATTTTCAGTTTATCGTTACAGTTGGTGTTATTCCATGTCGGAAGGGACGCAGCTACAGCCAGTGGGGTAACTAGAGACAGGCAGGCAGCTATGTGCAACAAAGGTAGGCGTGTTGTTTTCATATGCAGATCTGAAATATTGTCTTATATGCAAGAGGAGGAGTGATGGGGGTTCAGGCAAAAGCCAGGCTATGGATTGCATTGCTAAATGCTCCATCAGAGTGCAATGGTCGCCTGTCCTTTTTTTAAGTGATGATGTGGGTTTAGCCTGTGCTGTATGTATGTATGGGTGGCTGACTGCCACCCACCCAGAAAGTGTATGGGAGGCTGGTTGGCTGCCAGCCTTCCTTCCATTCCTATGAGTAATGTGAGTGCTCATGAAGGGGACATGGTTGGGTCCACCCATTTCCCGGTTATCCCCTCTAGGCCTTTTGGCTTAGATCAAGTGTAAAAAAAGAAAGGATCTTGCGACAGATCGCATCCTGAGGCACGTTTTTTTTTGTGTGAATACTTGCACTTGGGTGACTTGTGAGCACATACTGATACATACGTTCCCTATCTGGGGACCATAAATTAAATGGATTTTTGAGAAAGGGAGCTGATTTGGAAGCTTGCTTCTGTCGCCCTATGCATTGACCCGATGTGGCAGTATCTTCGGGTAGTGAACAGTGCACCACCCCATTCCAGTGTTAAACAAGAAAGATTCTCATTTAATCCTCCGTGGGTGAGAATTTGAGTTTGAGAATTGGAGACCAAAATGATGAGTTGCACTGACTGGTTTATGAACGTCTATTCATTTAGCGTTTTAATGACCATGTTTGCACACTGATTGGTGTAAAAAAATAAAATAAAACTAAATAATAATAATCTAGCACACCTGTGCAGGTTTGACATGACATGACAGGTAGCTGTCTTGTGGGTGGTGCTGAATCCTGTTAAATGACATGAGGGTCTCATGCCTATACACAAGGGTGTGTCATTGCTGTTGCTTGACCATGCATTGGTTTCTGTGGTCAGTGAATGATAAAAACAAAATTTACCATCCATTGATGGATGGGAAATCCGCCATGAGGCATTTGTTTTTAGAAACTGCTGCTCACAACCAATGTTGCAATGGAGTGTCTCCATCTGCTGGTGGTATTGGAAAGGCATTAGTGCTATGACAGGGTCTGAAGAAAAAGAAGACGGAAAAAAATATATATAAAAAGAAAAAGAGAGAGAGAGAGAGAGACTGACTTAGTGAGCGAGTGAGTGAGAGAGTGAGTGAGAGTGAATGAGTGAGTGAGTGATTGAGTGAGTGAGTGAGTGAGAACAAATGAGTTAAAGCAAGTGAGTGAGAGAGATCGAATGAATGAAAGTCTGAATGACAGAAAGAAAAAAGGATGAAGAAAGAAGCATGAAGAAAAAAAAATGTATATGGAGTTGCTGACATGAGTGCAATCTACAAAGCCGTTGAGGCTGATCCTCATGGGAGGATTATTGCACCAGGACCCTTAGCACTTTTAAAATGCCATTCAATGCCACGGGCTAGATGTAAACTGCAGATGACCATGTTGTGGTAGTTACCATGGATACCCAAGTGATGTGTGAGCTAACACATAGGCCCAACAGATTCCAAGAAGGCCAGAATCACCAGCGGCACCACCATCGAATGTCAGGTCACCCGGATTCAGCAAATACCAGAGTCCAAAATGATGCAGGTTTATACTGTTAATTTTCAGTTTATCGTTACAGTTGGTGTTATTCCATGTCGGAAGGGACGCAGCTACAGCCAGTGGGGTAACTAGAGACAGGCAGGCAGCTATGTGCAACAAAGGTAGGCGTGTTGTTTTCATATGCAGATCTGAAATATTGTCTTATATGCAAGAGGAGGAGTGATGGGGGTTCAGGCAAAAGCCAGGCTATGGATTGCATTGCTAAATGCTCCATCAGAGTGCAATGGTCGCCTGTCCTTTTTTTAAGTGATGATGTGGGTTTAGCCTGTGCTGTATGTATGTATGGGTGGCTGACTGCCACCCACCCAGAAAGTGTATGGGAGGCTGGTTGGCTGCCAGCCTTCCTTCCATTCCTATGAGTAATGTGAGTGCTCATGAAGGGGACATGGTTGGGTCCACCCCTTTCCCGGTTATCCCCTCTAGGCCTTTTGGCTTAGATCAAGTGTAAAAAAAGAAAGGATCTTGCGACAGATCGCATCCTGAGGCACGTTTTTTTTTTGTGTGAATACTTGCACTTGGGTGACTTGTGAGCACATACTGATACATACGTTCCCTATCTGGGGACCATAAATTAAATGGATTTTTGAGAAAGGGAGCTGATTTGGAAGCTTGCTTCTGTCGCCCTATGCATTGACCCGATGTGGCAGTATCTTCGGGTAGTGAACAGTGCACCACCCCATTCCAGTGTTAAACAAGAAAGATTCTCATTTAATCCTCCGTGGGTGAGAATTTGAGTTTGAGAATTGGAGACCAAAATGATGAGTTGCACTGACTGGTTTATGAACGTCTATTCATTTAGCGTTTTAATGACCATGTTTGCACACTGATTGGTGTAAAAAAATAAAATAAAACTAAATAATAATAATCTAGCACACCTGTGCAGGTTTGACATGACATGACAGGTAGCTGTCTTGTGGGTGGTGCTGAATCCTGTTAAATGACATGAGGGTCTCATGCCTATACACAAGGGTGTGTCATTGCTGTTGCTTGACCATGCATTGGTTTCTGTGGTCAGTGAATGATAAAAACAAAATTTACCATCCATTGATGGATGGGAAATCCGCCATGAGGCATTTGTTTTTAGAAACTGCTGCTCACAACCAATGTTGCAATGGAGTGTCTCCATCTGCTGGTGGTATTGGAAAGGCATTAGTGCTATGACAGGGTCTGAAGAAGAAGAAGAAGAAGACGGAAAAAAATATATATAAAAAGAAAAAGAGAGAGAGAGAGAGAGAGAGACTGACTTAGTGAGCGAGTGAGTGAGAGAGTGAGAGTGAGTGAGAGTGAATGAGTGAGTGAGTGATTGAGTGAGTGAGTGAGTGAGTGAGTGAGAACAAATGAGTTAAAGCAAGTGAGTGAGAGAGATCGAATGAATGAAAGTCTGAATGACAGAAAGAAAAAAGGATGAAGAAAGAAGCATGAAGAAAAAAAAATGTATATGGAGTTGCTGACATGAGTGCAATCTACAAAGCCGTTGAGGCTGATCCTCATGGGAGGATTATTGCACCAGGACCCTTAGCACTTTTAAAATGCCATTCAATGCCACGGGCTAGATGTAAACTGCAGATGACCATGTTGTGGTAGTTACCATGGATACCCAAGTGATGTGTGAGCTAACACATAGGCCCAACAGATTCCAAGAAGGCCAGAATCACCAGCGGCACCACCATCGATTGTCAGGTCACCCGGATTCAGCAAATACCAGAGTCCAAAATGATGCAGGTTTATACTGTTAATTTTCAGTTTATCGTTACAGTTGGTGTTATTCCATGTCGGAAGGGACGCAGCTACAGCCAGTGGGGTAACTAGAGACAGGCAGGCAGCTATGTGCAACAAAGGTAGGCGTGTTGTTTTCATATGCAGATCTGAAATATTGTCTTATATGCAAGAGGAGGAGTGATGGGGGTTCAGGCAAAAGCCAGGCTATGGATTGCATTGCTAAATGCTCCATCAGAGTGCAATGGTCGCCTGTCCTTTTTTTAAGTGATGATGTGGGTTTAGCCTGTGCTGTATGTATGTATGGGTGGCTGACTGCCACCCACCCAGAAAGTGTATGGGAGGCTGGTTGGCTGCCAGCCTTCCTTCCATTCCTATGAGTAATGTGAGTGCTCATGAAGGGGACATGGTTGGGTCCACCCCTTTCCCGGTTATCCCCTCTAGGCCTTTTGGCTTAGATCAAGTGTAAAAAAAGAAAGGATCTTGCGACAGATCGCATCCTGAGGCACGTTTTTTTTTTTGTGTGAATACTTGCACTTGGGTGACTTGTGAGCACATACTGATACATACGTTCCCTATCTGGGGACCATAAATTAAATGGATTTTTGAGAAAGGGAGCTGATTTGGAAGCTTGCTTCTGTCGCCCTATGCATTGACCCGATGTGGCAGTATCTTCGGGTAGTGAACAGTGCACCACCCCATTCCAGTGTTAAACAAGAAAGATTCTCATTTAATCCTCCGTGGGTGAGAATTTGAGTTTGAGAATTGGAGACCAAAATGATGAGTTGCACTGACTGGTTTATGAACGTCTATTCATTTAGCGTTTTAATGACCATGTTTGCACACTGATTGGTGTAAAAAAATAAAATAAAACTAAATAATAATAATCTAGCACACCTGTGCAGGTTTGACATGACATGACAGGTAGCTGTCTTGTGGGTGGTGCTGAATCCTGTTAAATGACATGAGGGTCTCATGCCTATACACAAGGGTGTGTCATTGCTGTTGCTTGACCATGCATTGGTTTCTGTGGTCAGTGAATGATAAAAACAAAATTTACCATCCATTGATGGATGGGAAATCCGCCATGAGGCATTTGTTTTTAGAAACTGCTGCTCACAACCAATGTTGCAATGGAGTGTCTCCATCTGCTGGTGGTATTGGAAAGGCATTAGTGCTATGACAGGGTCTGAAGAAGAAGAAGAAGAAGAAGACGGAAAAAAATATATATAAAAAGAAAAAGAGAGAGAGAGAGAGAGACTGACTTAGTGAGCGAGTGAGTGAGAGAGTGAGAGTGAGTGAGAGTGAATGAGTGAGTGAGTGATTGAGTGAGTGAGTGAGTGAGTGAGAACAAATGAGTTAAAGCAAGTGAGTGAGAGAGATCGAATGAATGAAAGTCTGAATGACAGAAAGAAAAAAGGATGAAGAAAGAAGCATGAAGAAAAAAAAATGTATATGGAGTTGCTGACATGAGTGCAATCTACAAAGCCGTTGAGGCTGATCCTCATGGGAGGATTATTGCACCAGGACCCTTAGCACTTTTAAAATGCCATTCAATGCCACGGGCTAGATGTAAACTGCAGATGACCATGTTGTGGTAGTTACCATGGATACCCAAGTGATGTGTGAGCTAACACATAGGCCCAACAGATTCCAAGAAGGCCAGAATCACCAGCGGCACCACCATCGATTGTCAGGTCACCCGGATTCAGCAAATACCAGAGTCCAAAATGATGCAGGTTTATACTGTTAATTTTCAGTTTATCGTTACAGTTGGTGTTATTCCATGTCGGAAGGGACGCAGCTACAGCCAGTGGGGTAACTAGAGACAGGCAGGCAGCTATGTGCAACAAAGGTAGGCGTGTTGTTTTCATATGCAGATCTGAAATATTGTCTTATATGCAAGAGGAGGAGTGATGGGGGTTCAGGCAAAAGCCAGGCTATGGATTGCATTGCTAAATGCTCCATCAGAGTGCAATGGTCGCCTGTCCTTTTTTTAAGTGATGATGTGGGTTTAGCCTGTGCTGTATGTATGTATGGGTGGCTGACTGCCACCCACCCAGAAAGTGTATGGGAGGCTGGTTGGCTGCCAGCCTTCCTTCCATTCCTATGAGTAATGTGAGTGCTCATGAAGGGGACATGGTTGGGTCCACCCCTTTCCCGGTTATCCCCTCTAGGCCTTTTGGCTTAGATCAAGTGTAAAAAAAGAAAGGATCTTGCGACAGATCGCATCCTGAGGCACGTTTTTTTTTTTGTGTGAATACTTGCACTTGGGTGACTTGTGAGCACATACTGATACATACGTTCCCTATCTGGGGACCATAAATTAAATGGATTTTTGAGAAAGGGAGCTGATTTGGAAGCTTGCTTCTGTCGCCCTATGCATTGACCCGATGTGGCAGTATCTTCGGGTAGTGAACAGTGCACCACCCCATTCCAGTGTTAAACAAGAAAGATTCTCATTTAATCCTCCGTGGGTGAGAATTTGAGTTTGAGAATTGGAGACCAAAATGATGAGTTGCACTGACTGGTTTATGAACGTCTATTCATTTAGCGTTTTAATGACCATGTTTGCACACTGATTGGTGTAAAAAAATAAAATAAAACTAAATAATAATAATCTAGCACACCTGTGCAGGTTTGACATGACATGACAGGTAGCTGTCTTGTGGGTGGTGCTGAATCCTGTTAAATGACATGAGGGTCTCATGCCTATACACAAGGGTGTGTCATTGCTGTTGCTTGACCATGCATTGGTTTCTGTGGTCAGTGAATGATAAAAACAAAATTTACCATCCATTGATGGATGGGAAATCCGCCATGAGGCATTTGTTTTTAGAAACTGCTGCTCACAACCAATGTTGCAATGGAGTGTCTCCATCTGCTGGTGGTATTGGAAAGGCATTAGTGCTATGACAGGGTCTGAAGAAGAAGAAGAAGAAGACGGAAAAAAATATATATAAAAAGAAAAAGAGAGAGAGAGAGAGAGACTGACTTAGTGAGCGAGTGAGTGAGAGAGTGAGAGTGAGTGAGAGTGAATGAGTGAGTGAGTGATTGAGTGAGTGAGTGAGTGAGTGAGAACAAATGAGTTAAAGCAAGTGAGTGAGAGAGATCGAATGAATGAAAGTCTGAATGACAGAAAGAAAAAAGGATGAAGAAAGAAGCATGAAGAAAAAAAAATGTATATGGAGTTGCTGACATGAGTGCAATCTACAAAGCCGTTGAGGCTGATCCTCATGGGAGGATTATTGCACCAGGACCCTTAGCACTTTTAAAATGCCATTCAATGCCACGGGCTAGATGTAAACTGCAGATGACCATGTTGTGGTAGTTACCATGGATACCCAAGTGATGTGTGAGCTAACACATAGGCCCAACAGATTCCAAGAAGGCCAGAATCACCAGCGGCACCACCATCGATTGTCAGGTCACCCGGATTCAGCAAATACCAGAGTCCAAAATGATGCAGGTTTATACTGTTAATTTTCAGTTTATCGTTACAGTTGGTGTTATTCCATGTCGGAAGGGACGCAGCTACAGCCAGTGGGGTAACTAGAGACAGGCAGGCAGCTATGTGCAACAAAGGTAGGCGTGTTGTTTTCATATGCAGATCTGAAATATTGTCTTATATGCAAGAGGAGGAGTGATGGGGGTTCAGGCAAAAGCCAGGCTATGGATTGCATTGCTAAATGCTCCATCAGAGTGCAATGGTCGCCTGTCCTTTTTTTAAGTGATGATGTGGGTTTAGCCTGTGCTGTATGTATGTATGGGTGGCTGACTGCCACCCACCCAGAAAGTGTATGGGAGGCTGGTTGGCTGCCAGCCTTCCTTCCATTCCTATGAGTAATGTGAGTGCTCATGAAGGGGACATGGTTGGGTCCACCCCTTTCCCGGTTATCCCCTCTAGGCCTTTTGGCTTAGATCAAGTGTAAAAAAAGAAAGGATCTTGCGACAGATCGCATCCTGAGGCACGTTTTTTTTTTTGTGTGAATACTTGCACTTGGGTGACTTGTGAGCACATACTGATACATACGTTCCCTATCTGGGGACCATAAATTAAATGGATTTTTGAGAAAGGGAGCTGATTTGGAAGCTTGCTTCTGTCGCCCTATGCATTGACCCGATGTGGCAGTATCTTCGGGTAGTGAACAGTGCACCACCCCATTCCAGTGTTAAACAAGAAAGATTCTCATTTAATCCTCCGTGGGTGAGAATTTGAGTTTGAGAATTGGAGACCAAAATGATGAGTTGCACTGACTGGTTTATGAACGTCTATTCATTTAGCGTTTTAATGACCATGTTTGCACACTGATTGGTGTAAAAAAATAAAATAAAACTAAATAATAATAATCTAGCACACCTGTGCAGGTTTGACATGACATGACAGGTAGCTGTCTTGTGGGTGGTGCTGAATCCTGTTAAATGACATGAGGGTCTCATGCCTATACACAAGGGTGTGTCATTGCTGTTGCTTGACCATGCATTGGTTTCTGTGGTCAGTGAATGATAAAAACAAAATTTACCATCCATTGATGGATGGGAAATCCGCCATGAGGCATTTGTTTTTAGAAACTGCTGCTCACAACCAATGTTGCAATGGAGTGTCTCCATCTGCTGGTGGTATTGGAAAGGCATTAGTGCTATGACAGGGTCTGAAGAAGAAGAAGAAGAAGACGGAAAAAAATATATATAAAAAGAAAAAGAGAGAGAGAGAGAGAGAGAGACTGACTTAGTGAGCGAGTGAGTGAGAGAGTGAGAGTGAGTGAGAGTGAATGAGTGAGTGAGTGATTGAGTGAGTGAGTGAGTGAGTGAGAACAAATGAGTTAAAGCAAGTGAGTGAGAGAGATCGAATGAATGAAAGTCTGAATGACAGAAAGAAAAAAGGATGAAGAAAGAAGCATGAAGAAAAAAAAATGTATATGGAGTTGCTGACATGAGTGCAATCTACAAAGCCGTTGAGGCTGATCCTCATGGGAGGATTATTGCACCAGGACCCTTAGCACTTTTAAAATGCCATTCAATGCCACGGGCTAGATGTAAACTGCAGATGACCATGTTGTGGTAGTTACCATGGATACCCAAGTGATGTGTGAGCTAACACATAGGCCCAACAGATTCCAAGAAGGCCAGAATCACCAGCGGCACCACCATCGATTGTCAGGTCACCCGGATTCAGCAAATACCAGAGTCCAAAATGATGCAGGTTTATACTGTTAATTTTCAGTTTATCGTTACAGTTGGTGTTATTCCATGTCGGAAGGGACGCAGCTACAGCCAGTGGGGTAACTAGAGACAGGCAGGCAGCTATGTGCAACAAAGGTAGGCGTGTTGTTTTCATATGCAGATCTGAAATATTGTCTTATATGCAAGAGGAGGAGTGATGGGGGTTCAGGCAAAAGCCAGGCTATGGATTGCATTGCTAAATGCTCCATCAGAGTGCAATGGTCGCCTGTCCTTTTTTTAAGTGATGATGTGGGTTTAGCCTGTGCTGTATGTATGTATGGGTGGCTGACTGCCACCCACCCAGAAAGTGTATGGGAGGCTGGTTGGCTGCCAGCCTTCCTTCCATTCCTATGAGTAATGTGAGTGCTCATGAAGGGGACATGGTTGGGTCCACCCCTTTCCCGGTTATCCCCTCTAGGCCTTTTGGCTTAGATCAAGTGTAAAAAAAGAAAGGATCTTGCGACAGATCGCATCCTGAGGCACGTTTTTTTTTGTGTGAATACTTGCACTTGGGTGACTTGTGAGCACATACTGATACATACGTTCCCTATCTGGGGACCATAAATTAAATGGATTTTTGAGAAAGGGAGCTGATTTGGAAGCTTGCTTCTGTCGCCCTATGCATTGACCCGATGTGGCAGTATCTTCGGGTAGTGAACAGTGCACCACCCCATTCCAGTGTTAAACAAGAAAGATTCTCATTTAATCCTCCGTGGGTGAGAATTTGAGTTTGAGAATTGGAGACCAAAATGATGAGTTGCACTGACTGGTTTATGAACGTCTATTCATTTAGCGTTTTAATGACCATGTTTGCACACTGATTGGTGTAAAAAAATAAAATAAAACTAAATAATAATAATCTAGCACACCTGTGCAGGTTTGACATGACATGACAGGTAGCTGTCTTGTGGGTGGTGCTGAATCCTGTTAAATGACATGAGGGTCTCATGCCTATACACAAGGGTGTGTCATTGCTGTTGCTTGACCATGCATTGGTTTCTGTGGTCAGTGAATGATAAAAACAAAATTTACCATCCATTGATGGATGGGAAATCCGCCATGAGGCATTTGTTTTTAGAAACTGCTGCTCACAACCAATGTTGCAATGGAGTGTCTCCATCTGCTGGTGGTATTGGAAAGGCATTAGTGCTATGACAGGGTCTGAAGAAGAAGAAGAAGAAGACGGAAAAAAATATATATAAAAAGAAAAAGAGAGAGAGAGAGAGACTGACTTAGTGAGCGAGTGAGTGAGAGAGTGAGAGTGAGTGAGAGTGAATGAGTGAGTGAGTGAGTGAGTGAGAACAAATGAGTTAAAGCAAGTGAGTGAGAGAGATCGAATGAATGAAAGTCTGAATGACAGAAAGAAAAAAGGATGAAGAAAGAAGCATGAAGAAAAAAAAATGTATATGGAGTTGCTGACATGAGTGCAATCTACAAAGCCGTTGAGGCTGATCCTCATGGGAGGATTATTGCACCAGGACCCTTAGCACTTTTAAAATGCCATTCAATGCCACGGGCTAGATGTAAACTGCAGATGACCATGTTGTGGTAGTTACCATGGATACCCAAGTGATGTGTGAGCTAACACATAGGCCCAACAGATTCCAAGAAGGCCAGAATCACCAGCGGCACCACCATCGATTGTCAGGTCACCCGGATTCAGCAAATACCAGAGTCCAAAATGATGCAGGTTTATACTGTTAATTTTCAGTTTATCGTTACAGTTGGTGTTATTCCATGTCGGAAGGGACGCAGCTACAGCCAGTGGGGTAACTAGAGACAGGCAGGCAGCTATGTGCAACAAAGGTAGGCGTGTTGTTTTCATATGCAGATCTGAAATATTGTCTTATATGCAAGAGGAGGAGTGATGGGGGTTCAGGCAAAAGCCAGGCTATGGATTGCATTGCTAAATGCTCCATCAGAGTGCAATGGTCGCCTGTCCTTTTTTTAAGTGATGATGTGGGTTTAGCCTGTGCTGTATGTATGTATGGGTGGCTGACTGCCACCCACCCAGAAAGTGTATGGGAGGCTGGTTGGCTGCCAGCCTTCCTTCCATTCCTATGAGTAATGTGAGTGCTCATGAAGGGGACATGGTTGGGTCCACCCCTTTCCCGGTTATCCCCTCTAGGCCTTTTGGCTTAGATCAAGTGTAAAAAAAGAAAGGATCTTGCGACAGATCGCATCCTGAGGCACGTTTTTTTTTTGTGTGAATACTTGCACTTGGGTGACTTGTGAGCACATACTGATACATACGTTCCCTATCTGGGGACCATAAATTAAATGGATTTTTGAGAAAGGGAGCTGATTTGGAAGCTTGCTTCTGTCGCCCTATGCATTGACCCGATGTGGCAGTATCTTCGGGTAGTGAACAGTGCACCACCCCATTCCAGTGTTAAACAAGAAAGATTCTCATTTAATCCTCCGTGGGTGAGAATTGGAGACCAAAATGATGAGTTGCACTGACTGGTTTATGAACGTCTATTCATTTAGCGTTTTAATGACCATGTTTGCACACTGATTGGTGTAAAAAAATAAAATAAAACTAAATAATAATAATCTAGCACACCTGTGCAGGTTTGACATGACATGACAGGTAGCTGTCTTGTGGGTGGTGCTGAATCCTGTTAAATGACATGAGGGTCTCATGCCTATACACAAGGGTGTGTCATTGCTGTTGCTTGACCATGCATTGGTTTCTGTGGTCAGTGAATGATAAAAACAAAATTTACCATCCATTGATGGATGGGAAATCCGCCATGAGGCATTTGTTTTTAGAAACTGCTGCTCACAACCAATGTTGCAATGGAGTGTCTCCATCTGCTGGTGGTATTGGAAAGGTATTAGTGCTATGACAGGGTCTGAAGAAGAAGAAGAAGAAGACGGAAAAAAATATATATAAAAAGAAAAAGAGAGAGAGAGAGAGAGACTGACTTAGTGAGCGAGTGAGTGAGAGAGTGAGAGTGAGTGAGAGTGAATGAGTGAGTGAGTGAGTGAGAACAAATGAGTTAAAGCAAGTGAGTGAGAGAGATCGAATGAATGAAAGTCTGAATGACAGAAAGAAAAAAGGATGAAGAAAGAAGCATGAAGAAAAAAAAATGTATATGGAGTTGCTGACATGAGTGCAATCTACAAAGCCGTTGAGGCTGATCCTCATGGGAGGATTATTGCACCAGGACCCTTAGCACTTTTAAAATGCCATTCAATGCCACGGGCTAGATGTAAACTGCAGATGACCATGTTGTGGTAGTTACCATGGATACCCAAGTGATGTGTGAGCTAACACATAGGCCCAACAGATTCCAAGAAGGCCAGAATCACCAGCGGCACCACCATCGATTGTCAGGTCACCCGGATTCAGCAAATACCAGAGTCCAAAATGATGCAGGTTTATACTGTTAATTTTCAGTTTATCGTTACAGTTGGTGTTATTCCATGTCGGAAGGGACGCAGCTACAGCCAGTGGGGTAACTAGAGACAGGCAGGCAGCTATGTGCAACAAAGGTAGGCGTGTTGTTTTCATATGCAGATCTGAAATATTGTCTTATATGCAAGAGGAGGAGTGATGGGGGTTCAGGCAAAAGCCAGGCTATGGATTGCATTGCTAAATGCTCCATCAGAGTGCAATGGTCGCCTGTCCTTTTTTTAAGTGATGATGTGGGTTTAGCCTGTGCTGTATGTATGTATGGGTGGCTGACTGCCACCCACCCAGAAAGTGTATGGGAGGCTGGTTGGCTGCCAGCCTTCCTTCCATTCCTATGAGTAATGTGAGTGCTCATGAAGGGGACATGGTTGGGTCCACCCCTTTCCCGGTTATCCCCTCTAGGCCTTTTGGCTTAGATCAAGTGTAAAAAAAGAAAGGATCTTGCGACAGATCGCATCCTGAGGCACGTTTTTTTTTTTTGTGTGAATACTTGCACTTGGGTGACTTGTGAGCACATACTGATACATACGTTCCCTATCTGGGGACCATAAATTAAATGGATTTTTGAGAAAGGGAGCTGATTTGGAAGCTTGCTTCTGTCGCCCTATGCATTGACCCGATGTGGCAGTATCTTCGGGTAGTGAACAGTGCACCACCCCATTCCAGTGTTAAACAAGAAAGATTCTCATTTAATCCTCCGTGGGTGAGAATTTGAGTTTGAGAATTGGAGACCAAAATGATGAGTTGCACTGACTGGTTTATGAACGTCTATTCATTTAGCGTTTTAATGACCATGTTTGCACACTGATTGGTGTAAAAAAATAAAATAAAACTAAATAATAATAATCTAGCACACCTGTGCAGGTTTGACATGACATGACAGGTAGCTGTCTTGTGGGTGGTGCTGAATCCTGTTAAATGACATGAGGGTCTCATGCCTATACACAAGGGTGTGTCATTGCTGTTGCTTGACCATGCATTGGTTTCTGTGGTCAGTGAATGATAAAAACAAAATTTACCATCCATTGATGGATGGGAAATCCGCCATGAGGCATTTGTTTTTAGAAACTGCTGCTCACAACCAATGTTGCAATGGAGTGTCTCCATCTGCTGGTGGTATTGGAAAGGCATTAGTGCTATGACAGGGTCTGAAGAAGAAGAAGAAGAAGACGGAAAAAAATATATATAAAAAGAAAAAGAGAGAGAGAGAGAGAGACTGACTTAGTGAGCGAGTGAGTGAGAGAGTGAGAGTGAGTGAGAGTGAATGAGTGAGTGAGTGATTGAGTGAGTGAGTGAGTGAGTGAGAACAAATGAGTTAAAGCAAGTGAGTGAGAGAGATCGAATGAATGAAAGTCTGAATGACAGAAAGAAAAAAGGATGAAGAAAGAAGCATGAAGAAAAAAAAATGTATATGGAGTTGCTGACATGAGTGCAATCTACAAAGCCGTTGAGGCTGATCCTCATGGGAGGATTATTGCACCAGGACCCTTAGCACTTTTAAAATGCCATTCAATGCCACGGGCTAGATGTAAACTGCAGATGACCATGTTGTGGTAGTTACCATGGATACCCAAGTGATGTGTGAGCTAACACATAGGCCCAACAGATTCCAAGAAGGCCAGAATCACCAGCGGCACCACCATCGATTGTCAGGTCACCCGGATTCAGCAAATACCAGAGTCCAAAATGATGCAGGTTTATACTGTTAATTTTCAGTTTATCGTTACAGTTGGTGTTATTCCATGTCGGAAGGGACGCAGCTACAGCCAGTGGGGTAACTAGAGACAGGCAGGCAGCTATGTGCAACAAAGGTAGGCGTGTTGTTTTCATATGCAGATCTGAAATATTGTCTTATATGCAAGAGGAGGAGTGATGGGGGTTCAGGCAAAAGCCAGGCTATGGATTGCATTGCTAAATGCTCCATCAGAGTGCAATGGTCGCCTGTCCTTTTTTTAAGTGATGATGTGGGTTTAGCCTGTGCTGTATGTATGTATGGGTGGCTGACTGCCACCCACCCAGAAAGTGTATGGGAGGCTGGTTGGCTGCCAGCCTTCCTTCCATTCCTATGAGTAATGTGAGTGCTCATGAAGGGGACATGGTTGGGTCCACCCCTTTCCCGGTTATCCCTTCTAGGCCTTTTGGCTTAGATCAAGTGTAAAAAAAGAAAGGATCTTGCGACAGATCGCATCCTGAGGCACGTTTTTTTTTTGTGTGAATACTTGCACTTGGGTGACTTGTGAGCACATACTGATACATACGTTCCCTATCTGGGGACCATAAATTAAATGGATTTTTGAGAAAGGGAGCTGATTTGGAAGCTTGCTTCTGTCGCCCTATGCATTGACCCGATGTGGCAGTATCTTCGGGTAGTGAACAGTGCACCACCCCATTCCAGTGTTAAACAAGAAAGATTCTCATTTAATCCTCCGTGGGTGAGAATTTGAGTTTGAGAATTGGAGACCAAAATGATGAGTTGCACTGACTGGTTTATGAACGTCTATTCATTTAGCGTTTTAATGACCATGTTTGCACACTGATTGGTGTAAAAAAATAAAATAAAACTAAATAATAATAATCTAGCACACCTGTGCAGGTTTGACATGACATGACAGGTAGCTGTCTTGTGGGTGGTGCTGAATCCTGTTAAATGACATGAGGGTCTCATGCCTATACACAAGGGTGTGTCATTGCTGTTGCTTGACCATGCATTGGTTTCTGTGGTCAGTGAATGATAAAAACAAAATTTACCATCCATTGATGGATGGGAAATCCGCCATGAGGCATTTGTTTTTAGAAACTGCTGCTCACAACCAATGTTGCAATGGAGTGTCTCCATCTGCTGGTGGTATTGGAAAGGCATTAGTGCTATGACAGGGTCTGAAGAAGAAGAAGAAGAAGAAGAAGAAGAAGACGGAAAAAAATATATATAAAAAGAAAAAGAGAGAGAGAGAGAGAGACTGACTTAGTGAGCGAGTGAGTGAGAGAGTGAGAGTGAGTGAGAGTGAATGAGTGAGTGAGTGATTGAGTGAGTGAGTGAGTGAGAACAAATGAGTTAAAGCAAGTGAGTGAGAGAGATCGAATGAATGAAAGTCTGAATGACAGAAAGAAAAAAGGATGAAGAAAGAAGCATGAAGAAAAAAAAATGTATATGGAGTTGCTGACATGAGTGCAATCTACAAAGCCGTTGAGGCTGATCCTCATGGGAGGATTATTGCACCAGGACCCTTAGCACTTTTAAAATGCCATTCAATGCCACGGGCTAGATGTAAACTGCAGATGACCATGTTGTGGTAGTTACCATGGATACCCAAGTGATGTGTGAGCTAACACATAGGCCCAACAGATTCCAAGAAGGCCAGAATCACCAGCGGCACCACCATCGATTGTCAGGTCACCCGGATTCAGCAAATACCAGAGTCCAAAATGATGCAGGTTTATACTGTTAATTTTCAGTTTATCGTTACAGTTGGTGTTATTCCATGTCGGAAGGGACGCAGCTACAGCCAGTGGGGTAACTAGAGACAGGCAGGCAGCTATGTGCAACAAAGGTAGGCGTGTTGTTTTCATATGCAGATCTGAAATATTGTCTTATATGCAAGAGGAGGAGTGATGGGGGTTCAGGCAAAAGCCAGGCTATGGATTGCATTGCTAAATGCTCCATCAGAGTGCAATGGTCGCCTGTCCTTTTTTTAAGTGATGATGTGGGTTTAGCCTGTGCTGTATGTATGTATGGGTGGCTGACTGCCACCCACCCAGAAAGTGTATGGGAGGCTGGTTGGCTGCCAGCCTTCCTTCCATTCCTATGAGTAATGTGAGTGCTCATGAAGGGGACATGGTTGGGTCCACCCCTTTCCCGGTTATCCCCTCTAGGCCTTTTGGCTTAGATCAAGTGTAAAAAAAGAAAGGATCTTGCGACAGATCGCATCCTGAGGCACGTTTTTTTTTTTGTGTGAATACTTGCACTTGGGTGACTTGTGAGCACATACTGATACATACGTTCCCTATCTGGGGACCATAAATTAAATGGATTTTTGAGAAAGGGAGCTGATTTGGAAGCTTGCTTCTGTCGCCCTATGCATTGACCCGATGTGGCAGTATCTTCGGGTAGTGAACAGTGCACCACCCCATTCCAGTGTTAAACAAGAAAGATTCTCATTTAATCCTCCGTGGGTGAGAATTTGAGTTTGAGAATTGGAGACCAAAATGATGAGTTGCACTGACTGGTTTATGAACGTCTATTCATTTAGCGTTTTAATGACCATGTTTGCACACTGATTGGTGTAAAAAAATAAAATAAAACTAAATAATAATAATCTAGCACACCTGTGCAGGTTTGACATGACATGACAGGTAGCTGTCTTGTGGGTGGTGCTGAATCCTGTTAAATGACATGAGGGTCTCATGCCTATACACAAGGGTGTGTCATTGCTGTTGCTTGACCATGCATTGGTTTCTGTGGTCAGTGAATGATAAAAACAAAATTTACCATCCATTGATGGATGGGAAATCCGCCATGAGGCATTTGTTTTTAGAAACTGCTGCTCACAACCAATGTTGCAATGGAGTGTCTCCATCTGCTGGTGGTATTGGAAAGGCATTAGTGCTATGACAGGGTCTGAAGAAGAAGAAGAAGAAGAAGAAGAAGAAGACGGAAAAAAATATATATAAAAAGAAAAAGAGAGAGAGAGAGAGAGACTGACTTAGTGAGCGAGTGAGTGAGAGAGTGAGAGTGAGTGAGAGTGAATGAGTGAGTGAGTGATTGAGTGAGTGAGTGAGTGAGAACAAATGAGTTAAAGCAAGTGAGTGAGAGAGATCGAATGAATGAAAGTCTGAATGACAGAAAGAAAAAAGGATGAAGAAAGAAGCATGAAGAAAAAAAAATGTATATGGAGTTGCTGACATGAGTGCAATCTACAAAGCCGTTGAGGCTGATCCTCATGGGAGGATTATTGCACCAGGACCCTTAGCACTTTTAAAATGCCATTCAATGCCACGGGCTAGATGTAAACTGCAGATGACCATGTTGTGGTAGTTACCATGGATACCCAAGTGATGTGTGAGCTAACACATAGGCCCAACAGATTCCAAGAAGGCCAGAATCACCAGCGGCACCACCATCGATTGTCAGGTCACCCGGATTCAGCAAATACCAGAGTCCAAAATGATGCAGGTTTATACTGTTAATTTTCAGTTTATCGTTACAGTTGGTGTTATTCCATGTCGGAAGGGACGCAGCTACAGCCAGTGGGGTAACTAGAGACAGGCAGGCAGCTATGTGCAACAAAGGTAGGCGTGTTGTTTTCATATGCAGATCTGAAATATTGTCTTATATGCAAGAGGAGGAGTGATGGGGGTTCAGGCAAAAGCCAGGCTATGGATTGCATTGCTAAATGCTCCATCAGAGTGCAATGGTCGCCTGTCCTTTTTTTAAGTGATGATGTGGGTTTAGCCTGTGCTGTATGTATGTATGGGTGGCTGACTGCCACCCACCCAGAAAGTGTATGGGAGGCTGGTTGGCTGCCAGCCTTCCTTCCATTCCTATGAGTAATGTGAGTGCTCATGAAGGGGACATGGTTGGGTCCACCCCTTTCCCGGTTATCCCCTCTAGGCCTTTTGGCTTAGATCAAGTGTAAAAAAAGAAAGGATCTTGCGACAGATCGCATCCTGAGGCACGTTTTTTTTTGTGTGAATACTTGCACTTGGGTGACTTGTGAGCACATACTGATACATACGTTCCCTATCTGGGGACCATAAATTAAATGGATTTTTGAGAAAGGGAGCTGATTTGGAAGCTTGCTTCTGTCGCCCTATGCATTGACCCGATGTGGCAGTATCTTCGGGTAGTGAACAGTGCACCACCCCATTCCAGTGTTAAACAAGAAAGATTCTCATTTAATCCTCCGTGGGTGAGAATTTGAGTTTGAGAATTGGAGACCAAAATGATGAGTTGCACTGACTGGTTTATGAACGTCTATTCATTTAGCGTTTTAATGACCATGTTTGCACACTGATTGGTGTAAAAAAATAAAATAAAACTAAATAATAATAATCTAGCACACCTGTGCAGGTTTGACATGACATGACAGGTAGCTGTCTTGTGGGTGGTGCTGAATCCTGTTAAATGACATGAGGGTCTCATGCCTATACACAAGGGTGTGTCATTGCTGTTGCTTGACCATGCATTGGTTTCTGTGGTCAGTGAATGATAAAAACAAAATTTACCATCCATTGATGGATGGGAAATCCGCCATGAGGCATTTGTTTTTAGAAACTGCTGCTCACAACCAATGTTGCAATGGAGTGTCTCCATCTGCTGGTGGTATTGGAAAGGCATTAGTGCTATGACAGGGTCTGAAGAAGAAGAAGAAGAAGACGGAAAAAAATATATATAAAAAGAAAAAGAGAGAGAGAGAGAGAGACTGACTTAGTGAGCGAGTGAGTGAGAGAGTGAGAGTGAGTGAGAGTGAATGAGTGAGTGAGTGAGTGAGTGAGAACAAATGAGTTAAAGCAAGTGAGTGAGAGAGATCGAATGAATGAAAGTCTGAATGACAGAAAGAAAAAAGGATGAAGAAAGAAGCATGAAGAAAAAAAAATGTATATGGAGTTGCTGACATGAGTGCAATCTACAAAGCCGTTGAGGCTGATCCTCATGGGAGGATTATTGCACCAGGACCCTTAGCACTTTTAAAATGCCATTCAATGCCACGGGCTAGATGTAAACTGCAGATGACCATGTTGTGGTAGTTACCATGGATACCCAAGTGATGTGTGAGCTAACACATAGGCCCAACAGATTCCAAGAAGGCCAGAATCACCAGCGGCACCACCATCGATTGTCAGGTCACCCGGATTCAGCAAATACCAGAGTCCAAAATGATGCAGGTTTATACTGTTAATTTTCAGTTTATCGTTACAGTTGGTGTTATTCCATGTCGGAAGGGACGCAGCTACAGCCAGTGGGGTAACTAGAGACAGGCAGGCAGCTATGTGCAACAAAGGTAGGCGTGTTGTTTTCATATGCAGATCTGAAATATTGTCTTATATGCAAGAGGAGGAGTGATGGGGGTTCAGGCAAAAGCCAGGCTATGGATTGCATTGCTAAATGCTCCATCAGAGTGCAATGGTCGCCTGTCCTTTTTTTAAGTGATGATGTGGGTTTAGCCTGTGCTGTATGTATGTATGGGTGGCTGACTGCCACCCACCCAGAAAGTGTATGGGAGGCTGGTTGGCTGCCAGCCTTCCTTCCATTCCTATGAGTAATGTGAGTGCTCATGAAGGGGACATGGTTGGGTCCACCCCTTTCCCGGTTATCCCCTCTAGGCCTTTTGGCTTAGATCAAGTGTAAAAAAAGAAAGGATCTTGCGACAGATCGCATCCTGAGGCACGTTTTTTTTTTGTGTGAATACTTGCACTTGGGTGACTTGTGAGCACATACTGATACATACGTTCCCTATCTGGGGACCATAAATTAAATGGATTTTTGAGAAAGGGAGCTGATTTGGAAGCTTGCTTCTGTCGCCCTATGCATTGACCCGATGTGGCAGTATCTTCGGGTAGTGAACAGTGCACCACCCCATTCCAGTGTTAAACAAGAAAGATTCTCATTTAATCCTCCGTGGGTGAGAATTTGAGTTTGAGAATTGGAGACCAAAATGATGAGTTGCACTGACTGGTTTATGAACGTCTATTCATTTAGCGTTTTAATGACCATGTTTGCACACTGATTGGTGTAAAAAAATAAAATAAAACTAAATAATAATAATCTAGCACACCTGTGCAGGTTTGACATGACATGACAGGTAGCTGTCTTGTGGGTGGTGCTGAATCCTGTTAAATGACATGAGGGTCTCATGCCTATACACAAGGGTGTGTCATTGCTGTTGCTTGACCATGCATTGGTTTCTGTGGTCAGTGAATGATAAAAACAAAATTTACCATCCATTGATGGATGGGAAATCCGCCATGAGGCATTTGTTTTTAGAAACTGCTGCTCACAACCAATGTTGCAATGGAGTGTCTCCATCTGCTGGTGGTATTGGAAAGGCATTAGTGCTATGACAGGGTCTGAAGAAGAAGAAGAAGAAGAAGAAGACGGAAAAAAATATATATAAAAAGAAAAAGAGAGAGAGAGAGAGAGAGAGACTGACTTAGTGAGCGAGTGAGTGAGAGAGTGAGAGTGAGTGAGAGTGAATGATTGAGTGAGTGAGTGAGTGAGAACAAATGAGTTAAAGCAAGTGAGTGAGAGAGATCGAATGAATGAAAGTCTGAATGACAGAAAGAAAAAAGGATGAAGAAAGAAGCATGAAGAAAAAAAAATGTATATGGAGTTGCTGACATGAGTGCAATCTACAAAGCCGTTGAGGCTGATCCTCATGGGAGGATTATTGCACCAGGACCCTTAGCACTTTTAAAATGCCATTCAATGCCACGGGCTAGATGTAAACTGCAGATGACCATGTTGTGGTAGTTACCATGGATACCCAAGTGATGTGTGAGCTAACACATAGGCCCAACAGATTCCAAGAAGGCCAGAATCACCAGCGGCACCACCATCGATTGTCAGGTCACCCGGATTCAGCAAATACCAGAGTCCAAAATGATGCAGGTTTATACTGTTAATTTTCAGTTTATCGTTACAGTTGGTGTTATTCCATGTCGGAAGGGACGCAGCTACAGCCAGTGGGGTAACTAGAGACAGGCAGGCAGCTATGTGCAACAAAGGTAGGCGTGTTGTTTTCATATGCAGATCTGAAATATTGTCTTATATGCAAGAGGAGGAGTGATGGGGGTTCAGGCAAAAGCCAGGCTATGGATTGCATTGCTAAATGCTCCATCAGAGTGCAATGGTCGCCTGTCCTTTTTTTAAGTGATGATGTGGGTTTAGCCTGTGCTGTATGTATGTATGGGTGGCTGACTGCCACCCACCCAGAAAGTGTATGGGAGGCTGGTTGGCTGCCAGCCTTCCTTCCATTCCTATGAGTAATGTGAGTGCTCATGAAGGGGACATGGTTGGGTCCACCCCTTTCCCGGTTATCCCCTCTAGGCCTTTTGGCTTAGATCAAGTGTAAAAAAAGAAAGGATCTTGCGACAGATCGCATCCTGAGGCACGTTTTTTTTTGTGTGAATACTTGCACTTGGGTGACTTGTGAGCACATACTGATACATACGTTCCCTATCTGGGGACCATAAATTTAATGGATTTTTGAGAAAGGGAGCTGATTTGGAAGCTTGCTTCTGTCGCCCTATGCATTGACCCGATGTGGCAGTATCTTTGGGTAGTGAACAGTGCACCACCCCATTCCAGTGTTAAACAAGAAAGATTCTCATTTAATCCTCCGTGGGTGAGAATTTGAGTTTGAGAATTGGAGACCAAAATGATGAGTTGCACTGACTGGTTTATGAACGTCTATTCATTTAGCGTTTTAATGACCATGTTTGCACACTGATTGGTGTAAAAAAATAAAATAAAACTAAATAATAATAATCTAGCACACATGTGCAGGTTTGACATGACATGACAGGTAGCTGTCTTGTGGGTGGTGCTGAATCCTGTTAAATGACATGAGGGTCTCATGCCTATACACAAGGGTGTGTCATTGCTGTTGCTTGACCATGCATTGGTTTCTGTGGTCAGTGAATGATAAAAACAAAATTTACCATCCATTGATGGATGGGAAATCCGCCATGAGGCATTTGTTTTTAGAAACTGCTGCTCACAACCAATGTTGCAATGGAGTGTCTCCATCTGCTGGTGGTATTGGAAAGGCATTAGTGCTATGACAGGGTCTGAAGAAGAAGAAGAAGAAGAAGAAGACGGAAAAAAATATATATAAAAAGAAAAAGAGAGAGAGAGAGAGAGACTGACTTAGTGAGCGAGTGAGTGAGAGAGTGAGAGTGAGTGAGAGTGAATGAGTGAGTGAGTGATTGAGTGAGTGAGTGAGTGAGTGAGAACAAATGAGTTAAAGCAAGTGAGTGAGAAAGATCGAATGAATGAAAGTCTGAATGACAGAAAGAAAAAAGGATGAAGAAAGAAGCATGAAGAAAAAAAAATGTATATGGAGTTGCTGACATGAGTGCAATCTACAAAGCCGTTGAGGCTGATCCTCATGGGAGGATTATTGCACCAGGACCCTTAGCACTTTTAAAATGCCATTCAATGCCACGGGCTAGATGTAAACTGCAGATGACCATGTTGTGGTAGTTACCATGGATACCCAAGTGATGTGTGAGCTAACACATAGGCCCAACAGATTCCAAGAAGGCCAGAATCACCAGCGGCACCACCATCGATTGTCAGGTCACCTGGATTCAGCAAATACCAGAGTCCAAAATGATGCAGGTTTATACTGTTAATTTTCAGTTTATCGTTACAGTTGGTGTTATTCCATGTCGGAAGGGACGCAGCTACAGCCAGTGGGGTAACTAGAGACAGGCAGGCAGCTATGTGCAACAAAGGTAGGCGTGTTGTTTTCATATGCAGATCTGAAATATTGTCTTATATGCAAGAGGAGGAGTGATGGGGGTTCAGGCAAAAGCCAGGCTATGGATTGCATTGCTAAATGCTCCATCAGAGTGCAATGGTCGCCTGTCCTTTTTTTAAGTGATGATGTGGGTTTAGCCTGTGCTGTATGTATGTATGGGTGGCTGACTGCCACCCACCCAGAAAGTGTATGGGAGGCTGGTTGGCTGCCAGCCTTCCTTCCATTCCTATGAGTAATGTGAGTGCTCATGAAGGGGACATGGTTGGGTCCACCCCTTTCCCGGTTATCCCCTCTAGGCCTTTTGGCTTAGATCAAGTGTAAAAAAAGAAAGGATCTTGCGACAGATCGCTTCCTGAGGCACGTTTTTTTTTGTGTGAATACTTGCACTTGGGTGACTTGTGAGCACATACTGATACATACGTTTCCTATCTGGGGACCATAAATTAAATGGATTTTTGAGAAAGGGAGCTGATTTGGAAGCTTGCTTCTGTCGCCCTATGCATTGACCCGATGTGGCAGTATCTTCGGGTAGTGAACAGTGCACCACCCCATTCCAGTGTTAAACAAGAAAGATTCTCATTTAATCCTCCGTGGGTGAGAATTTGAGTTTGAGAATTGGAGACCAAAATGATGAGTTGCACTGACTGGTTTATGAACGTCTATTCATTTAGCGTTTTAATGACCATGTTTGCACACTGATTGGTGTAAAAAAATAAAATAAAACTAAATAATAATAATCTAGCACACCTGTGCAGGTTTGACATGACATGACAGGTAGCTGTCTTGTGGGTGGTGCTGAATCCTGTTAAATGACATGAGGGTCTCATGCCTATACACAAGGGTGTGTCATTGCTGTTGCTTGACCATGCATTGGTTTCTGTGGTCAGTGAATGATAAAAACAAAATTTACCATCCATTGATGGATGGGAAATCCGCCATGAGGCATTTGTTTTTAGAAACTGCTGCTCACAACCAATGTTGCAATGGAGTGTCTCCATCTGCTGGTGGTATTGGAAAGGCATTAGTGCTATGACAGGGTCTGAAGAAGAAGAAGAAGAAGACGGAAAAAATATATATAAAAAGAAAAAGAGAGAGAGAGAGAGAGACTGACTTAGTGAGCGAGTGAGTGAGAGAGTGAGAGTGAGTGAGAGTGAATGAGTGAGTGAGTGATTGAGTGAGTGAGTGAGTGAGTGAGTGAGAACAAATGAGTTAAAGCAAGTGAGTGAGAGAGATCGAATGAATGAAAGTCTGAATGACAGAAAGAAAAAAGGATGAAGAAAGAAGCATGAAGAAAAAAAAATGTATATGGAGTTGCTGACATGAGTGCAATCTACAAAGCCGTTGAGGCTGATCCTCATGGGAGGATTATTGCACCAGGACCCTTAGCACTTTTAAAATGCCATTCAATGCCACGGGCTAGATGTAAACTGCAGATGACCATGTTGTGGTAGTTACCATGGATACCCAAGTGATGTGTGAGCTAACACATAGGCCCAACAGATTCCAAGAAGGCCAGAATCACCAGCGGCACCACCATCGATTGTCAGGTCACCCGGATTCAGCAAATACCAGAGTCCAAAATGATGCAGGTTTATACTGTTAATTTTCAGTTTATCGTTACAGTTGGTGTTATTCCATGTCGGAAGGGACGCAGCTACAGCCAGTGGGGTAACTAGAGACAGGCAGGCAGCTATGTGCAACAAAGGTAGGCGTGTTGTTTTCATATGCAGATCTGAAATATTGTCTTATATGCAAGAGGAGGAGTGATGGGGGTTCAGGCAAAAGCCAGGCTATGGATTGCATTGCTAAATGCTCCATCAGAGTGCAATGGTCGCCTGTCCTTTTTTTAAGTGATGATGTGGGTTTAGCCTGTGCTGTATGTATGTATGGGTGGCTGACTGCCACCCACCCAGAAAGTGTATGGGAGGCTGGTTGGCTGCCAGCCTTCCTTCCATTCCTATGAGTAATGTGAGTGCTCATGAAGGGGACATGGTTGGGTCCACCCCTTTCCCGGTTATCCCCTCTAGGCCTTTTGGCTTAGATCAAGTGTAAAAAAAGAAAGGATCTTGCGACAGATCGCATCCTGAGGCACGTTTTTTTTTGTGTGAATACTTGCACTTGGGTGACTTGTGAGCACATACTGATACATACGTTCCCTATCTGGGGACCATAAATTAAATGGATTTTTGAGAAAGGGAGCTGATTTGGAAGCTTGCTTCTGTCGCCCTATGCATTGACCCGATGTGGCAGTATCTTCGGGTAGTGAACAGTGCACCACCCCATTCCAGTGTTAAACAAGAAAGATTCTCATTTAATCCTCCGTGGGTGAGAATTTGAGTTTGAGAATTGGAGACCAAAATGATGAGTTGCACTGACTGGTTTATGAACGTCTATTCATTTAGCGTTTTAATGACCATGTTTGCACACTGATTGGTGTAAAAAAATAAAATAAAACTAAATAATAATAATCTAGCACACCTGTGCAGGTTTGACATGACATGACAGGTAGCTGTCTTGTGGGTGGTGCTGAATCCTGTTAAATGACATGAGGGTCTCATGCCTATACACAAGGGTGTGTCATTGCTGTTGCTTGACCATGCATTGGTTTCTGTGGTCAGTGAATGATAAAAACAAAATTTACCATCCATTGATGGATGGGAAATCCGCCATGAGGCATTTGTTTTTAGAAACTGCTGCTCACAACCAATGTTGCAATGGAGTGTCTCCATCTGCTGGTGGTATTGGAAAGGCATTAGTGCTATGACAGGGTCTGAAGAAGAAGAAGAAGAAGAAGAAGACGGAAAAAAATATATATAAAAAGAAAAAGAGAGAGAGAGAGAGAGACTGACTTAGTGAGCGAGTGAGTGAGAGAGTGAGAGTGAGTGAGAGTGAATGAGTGAGTGAGTGATTGAGTGAGTGAGTGAGTGAGTGAGAACAAATGAGTTAAAGCAAGTGAGTGAGAGAGATCGAATGAATGAAAGTCTGAATGACAGAAAGAAAAAAGGATGAAGAAAGAAGCATGAAGAAAAAAAAATGTATATGGAGTTGCTGACATGAGTGCAATCTACAAAGCCGTTGAGGCTGATCCTCATGGGAGGATTATTGCACCAGGACCCTTAGCACTTTTAAAATGCCATTCAATGCCACGGGCTAGATGTAAACTGCAGATGACCATGTTGTGGTAGTTACCATGGATACCCAAGTGATGTGTGAGCTAACACATAGGCCCAACAGATTCCAAGAAGGCCAGAATCACCAGCGGCACCACCATCGATTGTCAGGTCACCCGGATTCAGCAAATACCAGAGTCCAAAATGATGCAGGTTTATACTGTTAATTTTCAGTTTATCGTTACAGTTGGTGTTATTCCATGTCGGAAGGGACGCAGCTACAGCCAGTGGGGTAACTAGAGACAGGCAGGCAGCTATGTGCAACAAAGGTAGGCGTGTTGTTTTCATATGCAGATCTGAAATATTGTCTTATATGCAAGAGGAGGAGTGATGGGGGTTCAGGCAAAAGCCAGGCTATGGATTGCATTGCTAAATGCTCCATCAGAGTGCAATGGTCGCCTGTCCTTTTTTTAAGTGATGATGTGGGTTTAGCCTGTGCTGTATGTATGTATGGGTGGCTGACTGCCACCCACCCAGAAAGTGTATGGGAGGCTGGTTGGCTGCCAGCCTTCCTTCCATTCCTATGAGTAATGTGAGTGCTCATGAAGGGGACATGGTTGGGTCCACCCCTTTCCCGGTTATCCCCTCTAGGCCTTTTGGCTTAGATCAAGTGTAAAAAAAGAAAGGATCTTGCGACAGATCGCATCCTGAGGCACGTTTTTTTTTGTGTGAATACTTGCACTTGGGTGACTTGTGAGCACATACTGATACATACGTTCCCTATCTGGGGACCATAAATTAAATGGATTTTTGAGAAAGGGAGCTGATTTGGAAGCTTGCTTCTGTCGCCCTATGCATTGACCCGATGTGGCAGTATCTTCGGGTAGTGAACAGTGCACCACCCCATTCCAGTGTTAAACAAGAAAGATTCTCATTTAATCCTCCGTGGGTGAGAATTTGAGTTTGAGAATTGGAGACCAAAATGATGAGTTGCACTGACTGGTTTATGAACGTCTATTCATTTAGCGTTTTAATGACCATGTTTGCACACTGATTGGTGTAAAAAAATAAAATAAAACTAAATAATAATAATCTAGCACACCTGTGCAGGTTTGACATGACATGACAGGTAGCTGTCTTGTGGGTGGTGCTGAATCCTGTTAAATGACATGAGGGTCTCATGCCTATACACAAGGGTGTGTCATTGCTGTTGCTTGACCATGCATTGGTTTCTGTGGTCAGTGAATGATAAAAACAAAATTTACCATCCATTGATGGATGGGAAATCCGCCATGAGGCATTTGTTTTTAGAAACTGCTGCTCACAACCAATGTTGCAATGGAGTGTCTCCATCTGCTGGTGGTATTGGAAAGGCATTAGTGCTATGACAGGGTCTGAAGAAGAAGAAGAAGAAGAAGAAGAAGAAGACGGAAAAAAATATATATAAAAAGAAAAAGAGAGAGAGAGAGAGAGACTGACTTAGTGAGCGAGTGAGTGAGAGAGTGAGAGTGAGTGAGAGTGAATGAGTGAGTGAGTGATTGAGTGAGTGAGTGAGTGAGTGAGAACAAATGAGTTAAAGCAAGTGAGTGAGAGAGATCGAATGAATGAAAGTCTGAATGACAGAAAGAAAAAAGGATGAAGAAAGAAGCATGAAGAAAAAAAAATGTATATGGAGTTGCTGACATGAGTGCAATCTACAAAGCCGTTGAGGCTGATCCTCATGGGAGGATTATTGCACCAGGACCCTTAGCACTTTTAAAATGCCATTCAATGCCACGGGCTAGATGTAAACTGCAGATGACCATGTTGTGGTAGTTACCATGGATACCCAAGTGATGTGTGAGCTAACACATAGGCCCAACAGATTCCAAGAAGGCCAGAATCACCAGCGGCACCACCATCGATTGTCAGGTCACCCGGATTCAGCAAATACCAGAGTCCAAAATGATGCAGGTTTATACTGTTAATTTTCAGTTTATCGTTACAGTTGGTGTTATTCCATGTCGGAAGGGACGCAGCTACAGCCAGTGGGGTAACTAGAGACAGGCAGGCAGCTATGTGCAACAAAGGTAGGCGTGTTGTTTTCATATGCAGATCTGAAATATTGTCTTATATGCAAGAGGAGGAGTGATGGGGGTTCAGGCAAAAGCCAGGCTATGGATTGCATTGCTAAATGCTCCATCAGAGTGCAATGGTCGCCTGTCCTTTTTTTAAGTGATGATGTGGGTTTAGCCTGTGCTGTATGTATGTATGGGTGGCTGACTGCCACCCACCCAGAAAGTGTATGGGAGGCTGGTTGGCTGCCAGCCTTCCTTCCATTCCTATGAGTAATGTGAGTGCTCATGAAGGGGACATGGTTGGGTCCACCCCTTTCCCGGTTATCCCTTCTAGGCCTTTTGGCTTAGATCAAGTGTAAAAAAAGAAAGGATCTTGCGACAGATCGCATCCTGAGGCACGTTTTTTTTTTTGTGTGAATACTTGCACTTGGGTGACTTGTGAGCACATACTGATACATACGTTCCCTATCTGGGGACCATAAATTAAATGGATTTTTGAGAAAGGGAGCTGATTTGGAAGCTTGCTTCTGTCGCCCTATGCATTGACCCGATGTGGCAGTATCTTCGGGTAGTGAACAGTGCACCACCCCATTCCAGTGTTAAACAAGAAAGATTCTCATTTAATCCTCCGTGGGTGAGAATTTGAGTTTGAGAATTGGAGACCAAAATGATGAGTTGCACTGACTGGTTTATGAACGTCTATTCATTTAGCGTTTTAATGACCATGTTTGCACACTGATTGGTGTAAAAAAATAAAATAAAACTAAATAATAATAATCTAGCACACCTGTGCAGGTTTGACATGACATGACAGGTAGCTGTCTTGTGGGTGGTGCTGAATCCTGTTAAATGACATGAGGGTCTCATGCCTATACACAAGGGTGTGTCATTGCTGTTGCTTGACCATGCATTGGTTTCTGTGGTCAGTGAATGATAAAAACAAAATTTACCATCCATTGATGGATGGGAAATCCGCCATGAGGCATTTGTTTTTAGAAACTGCTGCTCACAACCAATGTTGCAATGGAGTGTCTCCATCTGCTGGTGGTATTGGAAAGGCATTAGTGCTATGACAGGGTCTGAAGAAGAAGAAGAAGAAGAAGAAGAAGAAGACGGAAAAAAATATATATAAAAAGAAAAAGAGAGAGAGAGAGAGAGACTGACTTAGTGAGCGAGTGAGTGAGAGAGTGAGAGTGAGTGAGAGTGAATGAGTGAGTGAGTGATTGAGTGAGTGAGTGAGTGAGAACAAATGAGTTAAAGCAAGTGAGTGAGAGAGATCGAATGAATGAAAGTCTGAATGACAGAAAGAAAAAAGGATGAAGAAAGAAGCATGAAGAAAAAAAAAATGTATATGGAGTTGCTGACATGAGTGCAATCTACAAAGCCGTTGAGGCTGATCCTCA
This sequence comes from Hyla sarda, assembly GCF_029499605.1. NCBI lineage: Eukaryota > Metazoa > Chordata > Amphibia > Anura > Hylidae > Hyla > Hyla sarda. The sequence continues at coordinate 113,318,812 of NC_079196.1, read as the reverse complement.
TGGGAGGATTATTGCACCAGGACCCTTAGCACTTTTAAAATGCCATTCAATGCCACGGGCTAGATGTAAACTGCAGATGACCATGTTGTGGTAGTTACCATGGATACCCAAGTGATGTGTGAGCTAACACATAGGCCCAACAGATTCCAAGAAGGCCAGAATCACCAGCGGCACCACCATCGATTGTCAGGTCACCCGGATTCAGCAAATACCAGAGTCCAAAATGATGCAGGTTTATACTGTTAATTTTCAGTTTATCGTTACAGTTGGTGTTATTCCATGTCGGAAGGGACGCAGCTACAGCCAGTGGGGTAACTAGAGACAGGCAGGCAGCTATGTGCAACAAAGGTAGGCGTGTTGTTTTCATATGCAGATCTGAAATATTGTCTTATATGCAAGAGGAGGAGTGATGGGGGTTCAGGCAAAAGCCAGGCTATGGATTGCATTGCTAAATGCTCCATCAGAGTGCAATGGTCGCCTGTCCTTTTTTTAAGTGATGATGTGGGTTTAGCCTGTGCTGTATGTATGTATGGGTGGCTGACTGCCACCCACCCAGAAAGTGTATGGGAGGCTGGTTGGCTGCCAGCCTTCCTTCCATTCCTATGAGTAATGTGAGTGCTCATGAAGGGGACATGGTTGGGTCCACCCCTTTCCCGGTTATCCCCTCTAGGCCTTTTGGCTTAGATCAAGTGTAAAAAAAGAAAGGATCTTGCGACAGATCGCATCCTGAGGCCCGTTTTTTTTTGTGTGAATACTTGCACTTGGGTGACTTGTGAGCACATACTGATACATACGTTCCCTATCTGGGGACCATAAATTAAATGGATTTTTGAGAAAGGGAGCTGATTTGGAAGCTTGCTTCTGTCGCCCTATGCATTGACCCGATGTGGCAGTATCTTCGGGTAGTGAACAGTGCACCACCCCATTCCAGTGTTAAACAAGAAAGATTCTCATTTAATCCTCCGTGGGTGAGAATTTGAGTTTGAGAATTGGAGACCAAAATGATGAGTTGCACTGACTGGTTTATGAACGTCTATTCATTTAGCGTTTTAATGACCATGTTTGCACACTGATTGGTGTAAAAAAATAAAATAAAACTAAATAATAATAATCTAGCACACCTGTGCAGGTTTGACATGACATGACAGGTAGCTGTCTTGTGAGTGGTGCTGAATCCTGTTAAATGACATGAGGGTCTCATGCCTATACACAAGGGTGTGTCATTGCTGTTGCTTGACCATGCATTGGTTTCTGTGGTCAGTGAATGATAAAAACAAAATTTACCATCCATTGATGGATGGGAAATCCGCCATGAGGCATTTGTTTTTAGAAACTGCTGCTCACAACCAATGTTGCAATGGAGTGTCTCCATCTGCTGGTGGTATTGGAAAGGCATTAGTGCTATGACAGGGTCTGAAGAAGAAGAAGAAGACGGAAAAAAATATATATAAAAAGAAAAAGAGAGAGAGAGAGAGAGACTGACTTAGTGAGCGAGTGAGTGAGAGAGTGAGAGTGAGTGAGAGTGAATGAGTGAGTGCGTGAGTGATTGAGTGAGTGAGTGAGTGAGTGAGAACAAATGAGTTAAAGCAAGTGAGTGAGAGAGATCGAATGAATGAAAGTCTGAATGACAGAAAGAAAAAAGGATGAAGAAAGAAGCATGAAGAAAAAAAAATGTATATGGAGTTGCTGACATGAGTGCAATCTACAAAGCCGTTGAGGCTGATCCTCATGGGAGGATTATTGCACCAGGACCCTTAGCACTTTTAAAATGCCATTCAATGCCACGGGCTAGATGTAAACTGCAGATGACCATGTTGTGGTAGTTACCATGGATACCCAAGTGATGTGTGAGCTAACACATAGGCCCAACAGATTCCAAGAAGGCCAGAATCACCAGCGGCACCACCATCGATTGTCAGGTCACCCGGATTCAGCAAATACCAGAGTCCAAAATGATGCAGGTTTATACTGTTAATTTTCAGTTTATCGTTACAGTTGGTGTTATTCCATGTCGGAAGGGACGCAGCTACAGCCAGTGGGGTAACTAGAGACAGGCAGGCAGCTATGTGCAACAAAGGTAGGCGTGTTGTTTTCATATGCAGATCTGAAATATTGTCTTATATGCAAGAGGAGGAGTGATGGGGGTTCAGGCAAAAGCCAGGCTATGGATTGCATTGCTAAATGCTCCATCAGAGTGCAATGGTCGCCTGTCCTTTTTTTAAGTGATGATGTGGGTTTAGCCTGTGCTGTATGTATGTATGGGTGGCTGACTGCCACCCACCCAGAAAGTGTATGGGAGGCTGGTTGGCTGCCAGCCTTCCTTCCATTCCTATGAGTAATGTGAGTGCTCATGAAGGGGACATGGTTGGGTCCACCCCTTTCCCGGTTATCCCCTCTAGGCCTTTTGGCTTAGATCAAGTGTAAAAAAAGAAAGGATCTTGCGACAGATCGCATCCTGAGGCACGTTTTTTTTTGTGTGAATACTTGCACTTGGGTGACTTGTGAGCACATACTGATACATACGTTCCCTATCTGGGGACCATAAATTAAATGGATTTTTGAGAAAGGGAGCTGATTTGGAAGCTTGCTTCTGTCGCCCTATGCATTGACCCGATGTGGCAGTATCTTCGGGTAGTGAACAGTGCACCACCCCATTCCAGTGTTAAACAAGAAAGATTCTCATTTAATCCTCCGTGGGTGAGAATTTGAGTTTGAGAATTGGAGACCAAAATGATGAGTTGCACTGACTGGTTTATGAACGTCTATTCATTTAGCGTTTTAATGACCATGTTTGCACACTGATTGGTGTAAAAAAATAAAATAAAACTAAATAATAATAATCTAGCACACCTGTGCAGGTTTGACATGACATGACAGGTAGCTGTCTTGTGGGTGGTGCTGAATCCTGTTAAATGACATGAGGGTCTCATGCCTATACACAAGGGTGTGTCATTGCTGTTGCTTGACCATGCATTGGTTTCTGTGGTCAGTGAATGATAAAAACAAAATTTACCATCCATTGATGGATGGGAAATCCGCCATGAGGCATTTGTTTTTAGAAACTGCTGCTCACAACCAATGTTGCAATGGAGTGTCTCCATCTGCTGGTGGTATTGGAAAGGCATTAGTGCTATGACAGGGTCTGAAGAAGAAGAAGAAGAAGAAGAAGAAGAAGAAGACGGAAAAAAATATATATAAAAAGAAAAAGAGAGAGAGAGAGAGAGACTGACTTAGTGAGCGAGTGAGTGAGAGAGTGAGAGTGAGTGAGAGTGAATGAGTGAGTGAGTGATTGAGTGAGTGAGTGAGTGAGTGAGAACAAATGAGTTAAAGCAAGTGAGTGAGAGAGATCGAATGAATGAAAGTCTGAATGACAGAAAGAAAAAAGGATGAAGAAAGAAGCATGAAGAAAAAAAAATGTATATGGAGTTGCTGACATGAGTGCAATCTACAAAGCCGTTGAGGCTGATCCTCATGGGAGGATTATTGCACCAGGACCCTTAGCACTTTTAAAATGCCATTCAATGCCACGGGCTAGATGTAAACTGCAGATGACCATGTTGTGGTAGTTACCATGGATACCCAAGTGATGTGTGAGCTAACACATAGGCCCAACAGATTCCAAGAAGGCCAGAATCACCAGCGGCACCACCATCGATTGTCAGGTCACCCGGATTCAGCAAATACCAGAGTCCAAAATGATGCAGGTTTATACTGTTAATTTTCAGTTTATCGTTACAGTTGGTGTTATTCCATGTCGGAAGGGACGCAGCTACAGCCAGTGGGGTAACTAGAGACAGGCAGGCAGCTATGTGCAACAAAGGTAGGCGTGTTGTTTTCATATGCAGATCTGAAATATTGTCTTATATGCAAGAGGAGGAGTGATGGGGGTTCAGGCAAAAGCCAGGCTATGGATTGCATTGCTAAATGCTCCATCAGAGTGCAATGGTCGCCTGTCCTTTTTTTAAGTGATGATGTGGGTTTAGCCTGTGCTGTATGTATGTATGGGTGGCTGACTGCCACCCACCCAGAAAGTGTATGGGAGGCTGGTTGGCTGCCAGCCTTCCTTCCATTCCTATGAGTAATGTGAGTGCTCATGAAGGGGACATGGTTGGGTCCACCCCTTTCCCGGTTATCCCCTCTAGGCCTTTTGGCTTAGATCAAGTGTAAAAAAAGAAAGGATCTTGCGACAGATCGCATCCTGAGGCACGTTTTTTTTTGTGTGAATACTTGCACTTGGGTGACTTGTGAGCACATACTGATACATACGTTCCCTATCTGGGGACCATAAATTAAATGGATTTTTGAGAAAGGGAGCTGATTTGGAAGCTTGCTTCTGTCGCCCTATGCATTGACCCGATGTGGCAGTATCTTCGGGTAGTGAACAGTGCACCACCCCATTCCAGTGTTAAACAAGAAAGATTCTCATTTAATCCTCCGTGGGTGAGAATTTGAGTTTGAGAATTGGAGACCAAAATGATGAGTTGCACTGACTGGTTTATGAACGTCTATTCATTTAGCGTTTTAATGACCATGTTTGCACACTGATTGGTGTAAAAAAATAAAATAAAACTAAATAATAATAATCTAGCACACCTGTGCAGGTTTGACATGACATGACAGGTAGCTGTCTTGTGGGTGGTGCTGAATCCTGTTAAATGACATGAGGGTCTCATGCCTATACACAAGGGTGTGTCATTGCTGTTGCTTGACCATGCATTGGTTTCTGTGGTCAGTGAATGATAAAAACAAAATTTACCATCCATTGATGGATGGGAAATCCGCCATGAGGCATTTGTTTTTAGAAACTGCTGCTCACAACCAATGTTGCAATGGAGTGTCTCCATCTGCTGGTGGTATTGGAAAGGCATTAGTGCTATGACAGGGTCTGAAGAAGAAGAAGAAGAAGACGGAAAAAAATATATATAAAAAGAAAAAGAGAGAGAGAGAGAGAGACTGACTTAGTGAGCGAGTGAGTGAGAGAGTGAGAGTGAGTGAGAGTGAATGAGTGAGTGAGTGATTGAGTGAGTGAGTGAGAACAAATGAGTTAAAGCAAGTGAGTGAGAGAGATCGAATGAATGAAAGTCTGAATGACAGAAAGAAAAAAGGATGAAGAAAGAAGCATGAAGAAAAAAAAATGTATATGGAGTTGCTGACATGAGTGCAATCTACAAAGCCGTTGAGGCTGATCCTCATGGGAGGATTATTGCACCAGGACCCTTAGCACTTTTAAAATGCCATTCAATGCCACGGGCTAGATGTAAACTGCAGATGACCATGTTGTGGTAGTTACCATGGATACCCAAGTGATGTGTGAGCTAACACATAGGCCCAACAGATTCCAAGAAGGCCAGAATCACCAGCGGCACCACCATCGATTGTCAGGTCACCCGGATTCAGCAAATACCAGAGTCCAAAATGATGCAGGTTTATACTGTTAATTTTCAGTTTATCGTTACAGTTGGTGTTATTCCATGTCGGAAGGGACGCAGCTACAGCCAGTGGGGTAACTAGAGACAGGCAGGCAGCTATGTGCAACAAAGGTAGGCGTGTTGTTTTCATATGCAGATCTGAAATATTGTCTTATGTGCAAGAGGAGGAGTGATGGGGGTTCAGGCAAAAGCCAGGCTATGGATTGCATTGCTAAATGCTCCATCAGAGTGCAATGGTCGCCTGTCCTTTTTTTAAGTGATGATGTGGGTTTAGCCTGTGCTGTATGTATGTATGGGTGGCTGACTGCCACCCACCCAGAAAGTGTATGGGAGGCTGGTTGGCTGCCAGCCTTCCTTCCATTCCTATGAGTAATGTGAGTGCTCATGAAGGGGACATGGTTGGGTCCACCCCTTTCCCGGTTATCCCCTCTAGGCCTTTTGGCTTAGATCAAGTGTAAAAAAGAAAGGATCTTGCGACAGATCGCATCCTGAGGCACGTTTTTTTTTGTGTGAATACTTGCACTTGGGTGACTTGTGAGCACATACTGATACATACGTTCCCTATCTGGGGACCATAAATTAAATGGATTTTTGAGAAAGGGAGCTGATTTGGAAGCTTTCTTCTGTCGCCCTATGCATTGACCCGATGTGGCAGTATCTTCGGGTAGTGAACAGTGCACCACCCCATTCCAGTGTTAAACAAGAAAGATTCTCATTTAATCCTCCGTGGGTGAGAATTTGAGTTTGAGAATTGGAGACCAAAATGATGAGTTGCACTGACTGGTTTATGAACGTCTATTCATTTAGCGTTTTAATGACCATGTTTGCACACTGATTGGTGTAAAAAAAATAAAATAAAACTAAATAATAATAATCTAGCACACCTGTGCAGGTTTGACATGACATGACAGGTAGCTGTCTTGTGGGTGGTGCTGAATCCTGTTAAATGACATGAGGGTCTCATGCCTATACACAAGGGTGTGTCATTGCTGTTGCTTGACCATGCATTGGTTTCTGTGGTCAGTGAATGATAAAAACAAAATTTACCATCCATTGATGGATGGGAAATCCGCCATGAGGCATTTGTTTTTAGAAACTGCTGCTCACAACCAATGTTGCAATGGAGTGTCTCCATCTGCTGGTGGTATTGGAAAGGCATTAGTGCTATGACAGGGTCTGAAGAAGAAGAAGAAGACGGAAAAAAATATATATAAAAAGAAAAAGAGAGAGAGAGAGAGAGACTGACTTACTGAGCGAGTGAGTGAGAGAGTGAGAGTGAGTGAGAGTGAATGAGTGAGTGAGTGATTGAGTGAGTGAGTGAGAACAAATGAGTTAAAGCAAGTGAGTGAGAGAGATCGAATGAATGAAAGTCTGAATGACAGAAAGAAAAAAGGATGAAGAAAGAAGCATGAAGAAAAAAAAATGTATATGGAGTTGCTGACATGAGTGCAATCTACAAAGCCGTTGAGGCTGATCCTCATGGGAGGATTATTGCACCAGGACCCTTAGCACTTTTAAAATGCCATTCAATGCCACGGGCTAGATGTAAACTGCAGATGACCATGTTGTGGTAGTTACCATGGATACCTAAGTGATGTGTGAGCTAACACATAGGCCCAACAGATTCCAAGAAGGCCAGAATCACCAGCGGCACCACCATCGATTGTCAGGTCACCCGGATTCAGCAAATACCAGAGTCCAAAATGATGCAGGTTTATACTGTTAATTTTCAGTTTATCGTTACAGTTGGTGTTATTCCATGTCGGAAGGGACGCAGCTACAGCCAGTGGGGTAACTAGAGACAGGCAGGCAGCTATGTGCAACAAAGGTAGGCGTGTTGTTTTCATATGCAGATCTGAAATATTGTCTTATATGCAAGAGGAGGAGTGATGGGGGTTCAGGCAAAAGCCAGGCTATGGATTGCATTGCTAAATGCTCCATCAGAGTGCAATGGTCGCCTGTCCTTTTTTTAAGTGATGATGTGGGTTTAGCCTGTGCTGTATGTATGTATGGGTGGCTGACTGCCACCCACCCAGAAAGTGTATGGGAGGCTGGTTGGCTGCCAGCCTTCCTTCCATTCCTATGAGTAATGTGAGTGCTCATGAAGGGGACATGGTTGGGTCCACCCCTTTCCCGGTTATCCCCTCTAGGCCTTTTGGCTTAGATCAAGTGTAAAAAAAGAAAGGATCTTGCGACAGATCGCATCCTGAGGCACGTTTTTTTTTGTGTGAATACTTGCACTTGGGTGACTTGTGAGCACATACTGATACATACGTTCCCTATCTGGGGACCATAAATTAAATGGATTTTTGAGAAAGGGAGCTGATTTGGAAGCTTGCTTCTGTCGCCCTATGCATTGACCCGATGTGGCAGTATCTTCGGGTAGTGAACAGTGCACCACCCCATTCCAGTGTTAAACAAGAAAGATTCTCATTTAATCCTCCGTGGGTGAGAATTTGAGTTTGAGAATTGGAGACCAAAATGATGAGTTGCACTGACTGGTTTATGAACGTCTATTCATTTAGCGTTTTAATGACCATGTTTGCACACTGATTGGTGTAAAAAAATAAAATAAAACTAAATAATAATAATCTAGCACACCTGTGCAGGTTTGACATGGCATGACAGGTAGCTGTCTTGTGGGTGGTGCTGAATCCTGTTAAATGACATGAGGGTCTCATGCCTATACACAAGGGTGTGTCATTGCTGTTGCTTGACCATGCATTGGTTTCTGTGGTCAGTGAATGATAAAAACAAAATTTACCATCCATTGATGGATGGGAAATCCGCCATGAGGCATTTGTTTTTAGAAACTGCTGCTCACAACCAATGTTGCAATGGAGTGTCTCCATCTGCTGGTGGTATTGGAAAGGCATTAGTGCTATGACAGGGTCTGAAGAAGAAGAAGAAGAAGACGGAAAAAAATATATATAAAAAGAAAAAGAGAGAGAGAGAGAGAGAGAGAGACTGACTTAGTGAGCGAGTGAGTGAGAGAGTGAGAGTGAGTGAGAGTGAATGAGTGAGTGAGTGATTGAGTGAGTGAGTGAGTGAGTGAGTGAGAACAAATGAGTTAAAGCAAGTGAGTGAGAGAGATCGAATGAATGAAAGTCTGAATGACAGAAAGAAAAAAGGATGAAGAAAGAAGCATGAAGAAAAAAAAATGTATATGGAGTTGCTGACATGAGTGCAATCTACAAAGCCGTTGAGGCTGATCCTCATGGGAGGATTATTGCACCAGGACCCTTAGCACTTTTAAAATGCCATTCAATGCCACGGGCTAGATGTAAACTGCAGATGACCATGTTGTGGTAGTTACCATGGATACCCAAGTGATGTGTGAGCTAACACATAGGCCCAACAGATTCCAAGAAGGCCAGAATCACCAGCGGCACCACCATCGATTGTCAGGTCACCCGGATTCAGCAAATACCAGAGTCCAAAATGATGCAGGTTTATACTGTTAATTTTCAGTTTATCGTTACAGTTGGTGTTATTCCATGTCGGAAGGGACGCAGCTACAGCCAGTGGGGTAACTAGAGACAGGCAGGCAGCTATGTGCAACAAAGGTAGGCGTGTTGTTTTCATATGCAGATCTGAAATATTGTCTTATATGCAAGAGGAGGAGTGATGGGGGTTCAGGCAAAAGCCAGGCTATGGATTGCATTGCTAAATGCTCCATCAGAGTGCAATGGTCGCCTGTCCTTTTTTTAAGTGATGATGTGGGTTTAGCCTGTGCTGTATGTATGTATGGGTGGCTGACTGCCACCCACCCAGAAAGTGTATGGGAGGCTGGTTGGCTGCCAGCCTTCCTTCCATTCCTATGAGTAATGTGAGTGCTCATGAAGGGGACATGGTTGGGTCCACCCCTTTCCCGGTTATCCCCTCTAGGCCTTTTGGCTTAGATCAAGTGTAAAAAAAGAAAGGATCTTGCGACAGATCGCATCCTGAGGCACGTTTTTTTTTGTGTGAATACTTGCACTTGGGTGACTTGTGAGCACATACTGATACATACGTTCCCTATCTGGGGACCATAAATTAAATGGATTTTTGAGAAAGGGAGCTGATTTGGAAGCTTGCTTCTGTCGCCCTATGCATTGACCCGATGTGGCAGTATCTTCGGGTAGTGAACAGTGCACCACCCCATTCCAGTGTTAAACAAGAAAGATTCTCATTTAATCCTCCGTGGGTGAGAATTTGAGTTTGAGAATTGGAGACCAAAATGATGAGTTGCACTGACTGGTTTATGAACGTCTATTCATTTAGCGTTTTAATGACCATGTTTGCACACTGATTGGTGTAAAAAAATAAAATAAAACTAAATAATAATAATCTAGCACACCTGTGCAGGTTTGACATGACATGACAGGTAGCTGTCTTGTGGGTGGTGCTGAATCCTGTTAAATGACATGAGGGTCTCATGCCTATACACAAGGGTGTGTCATTGCTGTTGCTTGACCATGCATTGGTTTCTGTGGTCAGTGAATGATAAAAACAAAATTTACCATCCATTGATGGATGGGAAATCCGCCATGAGGCATTTGTTTTTAGAAACTGCTGCTCACAACCAATGTTGCAATGGAGTGTCTCCATCTGCTGGTGGTATTGGAAAGGCATTAGTGCTATGACAGGGTCTGAAGAAGAAGAAGAAGAAGAAGAAGAAGACGGAAAAAAATATATATAAAAAGAAAAAGAGAGAGAGAGAGAGAGAGACTGACTTAGTGAGCGAGTGAGTGAGAGAGTGAGAGTGAGTGAGAGTGAATGAGTGAGTGAGTGAGTGATTGAGTGAGTGAGTGAGTGAGTGAGAACAAATGAGTTAAAGCAAGTGAGTGAGAGTGATCGAATGAATGAAAGTCTGAATGACAGAAAGAAAAAAGGATGAAGAAAGAAGCATGAAGAAAAAAAAATGTATATGGAGTTGCTGACATGAGTGCAATCTACAAAGCCGTTGAGGCTGATCCTCATGGGAGGATTATTGCACCAGGACCCTTAGCACTTTTAAAATGCCATTCAATGCCACGGGCTAGATGTAAACTGCAGATGACCATGTTGTGGTAGTTACCATGGATACCCAAGTGATGTGTGAGCTAACACATAGGCCCAACAGATTCCAAGAAGGCCAGAATCACCAGCGGCACCACCATCGATTGTCAGGTCACCCGGATTCAGCAAATACCAGAGTCCAAAATGATGCAGGTTTATACTGTTAATTTTCAGTTTATCGTTACAGTTGGTGTTATTCCATGTCGGAAGGGACGCAGCTACAGCCAGTGGGGTAACTAGAGACAGGCAGGCAGCTATGTGCAACAAAGGTAGGCGTGTTGTTTTCATATGCAGATCTGAAATATTGTCTTATATGCAAGAGGAGGAGTGATGGGGGTTCAGGCAAAAGCCAGGCTATGGATTGCATTGCTAAATGCTCCATCAGAGTGCAATGGTCGCCTGTCCTTTTTTTAAGTGATGATGTGGGTTTAGCCTGTGCTGTATGTATGTATGGGTGGCTGACTGCCACCCACCCAGAAAGTGTATGGGAGGCTGGTTGGCTGCCAGCCTTCCTTCCATTCCTATGAGTAATGTGAGTGCTCATGAAGGGGACATGGTTGGGTCCACCCCTTTCCCGGTTATCCCCTCTAGGCCTTTTGGCTTAGATCAAGTGTAAAAAAAGAAAGGATCTTGCGACAGATCGCATCCTGAGGCACGTTTTTTTTTGTGTGAATACTTGCACTTGGGTGACTTGTGAGCACATACTGATACATACGTTCCCTATCTGGGGACCATAAATTAAATGGATTTTTGAGAAAGGGAGCTGATTTGGAAGCTTGCTTCTGTCGCCCTATGCATTGACCCGATGTGGCAGTATCTTCGGGTAGTGAACAGTGCACCACCCCATTCCAGTGTTAAACAAGAAAGATTCTCATTTAATCCTCCGTGGGTGAGAATTTGAGTTTGAGAATTGGAGACCAAAATGATGAGTTGCACTGACTGGTTTATGAACGTCTATTCATTTAGCGTTTTAATGACCATGTTTGCACACTGATTGGTGTAAAAAAATAAAATAAAACTAAATAATAATAATCTAGCACACCTGTGCAGGTTTGACATGACATGACAGGTAGCTGTCTTGTGGGTGGTGCTGAATCCTGTTAAATGACATGAGGGTCTCATGCCTATACACAAGGGTGTGTCATTGCTGTTGCTTGACCATGCATTGGTTTCTGTGGTCAGTGAATGATAAAAACAAAATTTACCATCCATTGATGGATGGGAAATCCGCCATGAGGCATTTGTTTTTAGAAACTGCTGCTCACAACCAATGTTGCAATGGAGTGTCTCCATCTGCTGGTGGTATTGGAAAGGCATTAGTGCTATGACAGGGTCTGAAGAAGAAGAAGAAGAAGAAGAAGAAGAAGAAGACGGAAAAAAATATATATAAAAAGAAAAAGAGAGAGAGAGAGAGAGACTGACTTAGTGAGCGAGTGAGTGAGAGAGTGAGAGTGAGTGAGAGTGAATGAGTGAGTGAGTGATTGAGTGAGTGAGTGAGTGAGAACAAATGAGTTAAAGCAAGTGAGTGAGAGAGATCGAATGAATGAAAGTCTGAATGACAGAAAGAAAAAAGGATGAAGAAAGAAGCATGAAGAAAAAAAAATGTATATGGAGTTGCTGACATGAGTGCAAACTACAAAGCCGTTGAGGCTGATCCTCATGGGAGGATTATTGCACCAGGACCCTTAGCACTTTTAAAATGCCATTCAATGCCACGGGCTAGATGTAAACTGCAGATGACCATGTTGTGGTAGTTACCATGGATACCCAAGTGATGTGTGAGCTAACACATAGGCCCAACAGATTCCAAGAAGGCCAGAATCACCAGCGGCACCACCATCGATTGTCAGGTCACCCGGATTCAGCAAATACCAGAGTCCAAAATGATGCAGGTTTATACTGTTAATTTTCAGTTTATCGTTACAGTTGGTGTTATTCCATGTCGGAAGGGACGCAGCTACAGCCAGTGGGGTAACTAGAGACAGGCAGGCAGCTATGTGCAACAAAGGTAGGCGTGTTGTTTTCATATGCAGATCTGAAATATTGTCTTATATGCAAGAGGAGGAGTGATGGGGGTTCAGGCAAAAGCCAGGCTATGGATTGCATTGCTAAATGCTCCATCAGAGTGCAATGGTCGCCTGTCCTTTTTTTAAGTGATGATGTGGGTTTAGCCTGTGCTGTATGTATGTATGGGTGGCTGACTGCCACCCACCCAGAAAGTGTATGGGAGGCTGGTTGGCTGCCAGCCTTCCTTCCATTCCTATGAGTAATGTGAGTGCTCATGAAGGGGACATGGTTGGGTCCACCCCTTTCCCGGTTATCCCCTCTAGGCCTTTTGGCTTAGATCAAGTGTAAAAAAAGAAAGGATCTTGCGACAGATCGCATCCTGAGGCACGTTTTTTTTTTGTGTGAATACTTGCACTTGGGTGACTTGTGAGCACATACTGATACATACGTTCCCTATCTGGGGACCATAAATTAAATGGATTTTTGAGAAAGGGAGCTGATTTGGAAGCTTGCTTCTGTCGCCCTATGCATTGACCCGATGTGGCAGTATCTTCGGGTAGTGAACAGTGCACCACCCCATTCCAGTGTTAAACAAGAAAGATTCTCATTTAATCCTCCGTGGGTGAGAATTTGAGTTTGAGAATTGGAGACCAAAATGATGAGTTGCACTGACTGGTTTATGAACGTCTATTCATTTAGCGTTTTAATGACCATGTTTGCACACTGATTGGTGTAAAAAAATAAAATAAAACTAAATAATAATAATCTAGCACACCTGTGCAGGTTTGACATGACATGACAGGTAGCTGTCTTGTGGGTGGTGCTGAATCCTGTTAAATGACATGAGGGTCTCATGCCTATACACAAGGGTGTGTCATTGCTGTTGCTTGACCATGCATTGGTTTCTGTGGTCAGTGAATGATAAAAACAAAATTTACCATCCATTGATGGATGGGAAATGCGCCATGAGGCATTTGTTTTTAGAAACTGCTGCTCACAACCAATGTTGCAATGGAGTGTCTCCATCTTCTGGTGGTATTGGAAAGGCATTAGTGCTATGACAGGGTCTGAAGAAGAAGAAGAAGAAGACGGAAAAAAATATATATAAAAAGAAAAAGAGAGAGAGAGAGAGAGACTGACTTAGTGAGCGAGTGAGTGAGAGAGTGAGAGTGAGTGAGAGTGAATGAGTGAGTGAGTGATTGAGTGAGTGAGTGAGTGAGTGAGTGAGAACAAATGAGTTAAAGCAAGTGAGTGAGAGAGATCGAATGAATGAAAGTCTGAATGACAGAAAGAAAAAAGGATGAAGAAAGAAGCATGAAGAAAAAAAAATGTATATGGAGTTGCTGACATGAGTGCAATCTACAAAGCCGTTGAGGCTGATCCTCATGGGAGGATTATTGCACCAGGACCCTTAGCACTTTTAAAATGCCATTCAATGCCACGGGCTAGATGTAAACTGCAGATGACCATGTTGTGGTAGTTACCATGGATACCCAAGTGATGTGTGAGCTAACACATAGGCCCAACAGATTCCAAGAAGGCCAGAATCACCAGCGGCACCACCATCGATTGTCAGGTCACCCGGATTCAGCAAATACCAGAGTCCAAAATGATGCAGGTTTATACTGTTAATTTTCAGTTTATCGTTACAGTTGGTGTTATTCCATGTCGGAAGGGACGCAGCTACAGCCAGTGGGGTAACTAGAGACAGGCAGGCAGCTATGAGCAACAAAGGTAGGCGTGTTGTTTTCATATGCAGATCTGAAATATTGTCTTATATGCAAGAGGAGGAGTGATGGGGGTTCAGGCAAAAGCCAGGCTATGGATTGCATTGCTAAATGCTCCATCAGAGTGCAATGGTCGCCTGTCCTTTTTTTAAGTGATGATGTGGGTTTAGCCTGTGCTGTATGTATGTATGGGTGGCTGACTGCCACCCACCCAGAAAGTGTATGGGAAGCTGGTTGGCTGCCAGCCTTCCTTCCATTCCTATGAGTAATGTGAGTGCTCATGAAGGGGACATGGTTGGGTCCACCCCTTTCCCGGTTATCCCTTCTAGGCCTTTTGGCTTAGATCAAGTGTAAAAAAAGAAAGGATCTTGCGACAGATCGCATCCTGAGGCACGTTTTTTTTTTGTGTGAATACTTGCACTTGGGTGACTTGTGAGCACATACTGATACATACGTTCCCTATCTGGGGACCATAAATTAAATGGATTTTTGAGAAAGGGAGCTGATTTGGAAGCTTGCTTCTGTCGCCCTATGCATTGACCCGATGTGGCAGTATCTTCGGGTAGTGAACAGTGCACCACCCCATTCCAGTGTTAAACAAGAAAGATTCTCATTTAATCCTCCGTGGGTGAGAATTTAAGTTTGAGAATTGGAGACCAAAATGATGAGTTGCACTGACTGGTTTATGAACGTCTATTCATTTAGCGTTTTAATGACCATGTTTGCACACTGATTGGTGTAAAAAAATAAAATAAAACTAAATAATAATAATCTAGCACACCTGTGCAGGTTTGACATGACATGACAGGTAGCTGTCTTGTGGGTGGTGCTGAATCCTGTTAAATGACATGAGGGTCTCATGCCTATACACAAGGGTGTGTCATTGCTGTTGCTTGACCATGCATTGGTTTCTGTGGTCAGTGAATGATAAAAACAAAATTTACCATCCATTGATGGATGGGAAATCCGCCATGAGGCATTTGTTTTTAGAAACTGCTGCTCACAACCAATGTTGCAATGGAGTGTCTCCATCTGCTGGTGGTATTGGAAAGGCATTAGTGCTATGACAGGGTCTGAAGAAGAAGAAGAAGAAGAAGACGGAAAAAAATATATATAAAAAGAAAAAGAGAGAGAGAGAGAGAGACTGACTTAGTGAGCGAGTGAGTGAGAGAGTGAGAGTGAGTGAGAGTGAATGAGTGAGTGAGTGATTGAGTGAGTGAGTGAGTGAGTGAGAACAAATGAGTTAAAGCAAGTGAGTGAGAGAGATCGAATGAATGAAAGTCTGAATGACAGAAAGAAAAAAGGATGAAGAAAGAAGCATGAAGAAAAAAATATGTATATGGAGTTGCTGACATGAGTGCAATCTACAAAGCCGTTGAGGCTGATCCTCATGGGAGGATTATTGCACCAGGACCCTTAGCACTTTTAAAATGCCATTCAATGCCACGGGCTAGATGTAAACTGCAGATGACCATGTTGTGGTAGTTACCATGGATACCCAAGTGATGTGTGAGCTAACACATAGGCCCAACAGATTCCAAGAAGGCCAGAATCACCAGCGGCACCACCATCGATTGTCAGGTCACCCGGATTCAGCAAATACCAGAGTCCAAAATGATGCAGGTTTATACTGTTAATTTTCAGTTTATCGTTACAGTTGGTGTTATTCCATGTCGGAAGGGACGCAGCTACAGCCAGTGGGGTAACTAGAGACAGGCAGGCAGCTATGTGCAACAAAGGTAGGCGTGTTGTTTTCATATGCAGATCTGAAATATTGTCTTATATGCAAGAGGAGGAGTGATGGGGGTTCAGGCAAAAGCCAGGCTATGGATTGCATTGCTAAATGCTCCATCAGAGTGCAATGGTCGCCTGTCCTTTTTTTAAGTGATGATGTGGGTTTAGCCTGTGCTGTATGTATGTATGGGTGGCTGACTGCCACCCACCCAGAAAGTGTATGGGAGGCTGGTTGACTGCCAGCCTTCCTTCCATTCCTATGAGTAATGTGAGTGCTCATGAAGGGGACATGGTTGGGTCCACCCCTTTCCCGGTTATCCCCTCTAGGCCTTTTGGCTTAGATCAAGTGTAAAAAAAGAAAGGATCTTGCGACAGATCGCATCCTGAGGCACGTTTTTTTTTTGTGTGAATACTTGCACTTGGGTGACTTGTGAGCACATACTGATACATACGTTCCCTATCTGGGGACCATAAATTAAATAGATTTTTGAGAAAGGGAGCTGATTTGGAAGCTTGCTTCTGTCGCCCTATGCATTGACCCGATGTGGCAGTATCTTCGGGTAGTGAACAGTGCACCACCCCATTCCAGTGTTAAACAAGAAAGATTCTCATTTAATCCTCCGTGGGTGAGAATTTGAGTTTTAGAATTGGAGACCAAAATGATGAGTTGCACTGACTTGTTTATGAACGTCTATTCATTTAGCGTTTTAATGACCATGTTTGCACACTGATTGGTGTAAAAAAATAAAATAAAACTAAATAATAATAATCTAGCACACCTGTGCAGGTTTGACATGACATGACAGGTAGCTGTCTTGTGGGTGGTGCTGAATCCTGTTAAATGACATGAGGGTCTCATGCCTATACACAAGGGTGTGTCATTGCTGTTGCTTGACCATGCACTGATTTCTATGGTCAGTGAATGATAAAAACAAAATTTACCATCCATTGATGGATGGGAAATCCGCCATGAGGCATTTGTTTTTAGAAACTGCTGCTCACAACCAATGTTGCAATGGAGTGTCTCCATCTGCTGGTGGTATTGGAAAGGCATTAGTGCTATGACAGGGTCTGAAGAAGAAGAAGAAGAAGACGGAAAAAAATATATATAAAAAGAAAAAGAGAGAGAGAGAGAGAGACTGACTTAGTGAGCGAGTGAGTGAGAGAGTGAGAGTGAATGAGTGAGTGAGTGATTGAGTGAGTGAGTGAGTGAGTGAGTGAGAACAAATGAGTTAAAGCAAGTGAGTGAGAGAGATCGAATGAATGAAAGTCTGAATGACAGAAAGAAAAAAGGATGAAGAAAGAAGCATGAAGAAAAAAAAATGTATATGGAGTTGCTGACATGAGTGCAATCTACAAAGCCGTTGAGGCTGATCCTCATGGGAGGATTATTGCACCAGGACCCTTAGCACTTTTAAAATGCCATTCAATGCCACGGGCTAGATGTAAACTGCAGATGACCATGTTGTGGTAGTTACCATGGATACCCAAGTGATGTGTGAGCTAACACATAGGCCCAACAGATTCCAAGAAGGCCAGAATCACCAGCGGCACCACCATCGATTGTCAGGTCACCCGGATTCAGCAAATACCAGAGTCCAAAATGATGCAGGTTTACACTGTTAATTTTCAGTTTATCGTTACAGTTGGTGTTATTCCATGTCGGAAGGGACGCAGCTACAGCCAGTGGGGTAACTAGAGACAGGCAGGCAGCTATGAGCAACAAAGGTAGGCGTGTTGTTTTCATATGCAGATCTGAAATATTGTCTTATATGCAAGAGGAGGAGTGATGGGGGTTCAGGCAAAAGCCAGGCTATGGATTGCATTGCTAAATGCTCCATCAGAGTGCAATGGTCGCCTGTCCTTTTTTTAAGTGATGATGTGGGTTTAGCCTGTGCTGTATGTATGTATGGGTGGCTGACTGCCACCCACCCAGAAAGTGTATGGGAGGCTGGTTGGCTGCCAGCCTTCCTTCCATTCCTATGAGTAATGTGAGTGCTCATGAAGGGGACATGGTTGGGTCCACCCCTTTCCCGGTTATCCCCTCTAGGCCTTTTGGCTTAGATCAAGTGTAAAAAAAGAAAGGATCTTGCGACAGATCGCATCCTGAGGCACGTTTTTTTTTTGTGTGAATACTTGCACTTGGGTGACTTGTGAGCACATACTGATACATACGTTCCCTATCTGGGGACCATAAATTAAATGGATTTTTGAGAAAGGGAGCTGATTTGGAAGCTTGCTTCTGTCGCCCTATGCATTGACCCGATGTGGCAGTATCTTCGGGTAGTGAACAGTGCACCACCCCATTCCAGTGTTAAACAAGAAAGATTCTCATTTAATCCTCCGTGGGTGAGAATTTAAGTTTGAGAATTGGAGACCAAAATGATGAGTTGCACTGACTGGTTTATGAACGTCTATTCATTTAGCGTTTTAATGACCATGTTTGCACACTGATTGGTGTAAAAAAATAAAATAAAACTAAATAATAATAATCTAGCACACCTGTGCAGGTTTGACATGACATGACAGGTAGCTGTCTTGTGGGTGGTGCTGAATCCTGTTAAATGACATGAGGGTCTCATGCCTATACACAAGGGTGTGTCATTGCTGTTGCTTGACCATGCATTGGTTTCTGTGGTCAGTGAATGATAAAAACAAAATTTACCATCCATTGATGGATGGGAAATCCGCCATGAGGCATTTGTTTTTAGAAACTGCTGCTCACAACCAATGTTGCAATGGAGTGTCTCCATCTGCTGGTGGTATTGGAAAGGCATTAGTGCTATGACAGGGTCTGAAGAAGAAGAAGAAGAAGAAGACGGAAAAAAATATATATAAAAAGAAAAAGAGAGAGAGAGAGAGACTGACTTAGTGAGCGAGTGAGTGAGAGAGTGAGAGTGAGTGAGAGTGAATGAGTGAGTGAGTTATTGAGTGAGTGAGTGAGTGAGTGAGAACAAATGAGTTAAAGCAAGTGAGTGAGAGAGATCGAATGAATGAAAGTCTGAATGACAGAAAGAAAAAAGGATGAAGAAAGAAGCATGAAGAAAAAAAAATGTATATGGAGTTGCTGACATGAGTGCAATCTACAAAGCCGTTGAGGCTGATCCTCATGGGAGGATTATTGCACCAGGACCCTTAGCACTTTTAAAATGCTATTCAATGCCACGGGCTAGATGTAAACTGCAGATGACCATGTTGTGGTAGTTACCATGGATACCCAAGTGATGTGTGAGCTAACACATAGGCCCAACAGATTCCAAGAAGGCCAGAATCACCAGCGGCACCACCATCGATTGTCAGGTCACCCGGATTCAGCAAATACCAGAGTCCAAAATGATGCAGGTTTATACTGTTAATTTTCAGTTTATCGTTACAGTTGGTGTTATTCCATGTCGGAAGGGACGCAGCTACAGCCAGTGGGGTAACTAGAGACAGGCAGGCAGCTATGTGCAACAAAGGTAGGCGTGTTGTTTTCATATGCAGATCTGAAATATTGTCTTATATGCAAGAGGAGGAGTGATGGGGGTTCAGGCAAAAGCCAGGCTATGGATTGCATTGCTAAATGCTCCATCAGAGTGCAATGGTCGCCTGTCCTTTTTTTAAGTGATGATGTGGGTTTAGCCTGTGCTGTATGTATGTATGGGTGGCTGACTGCCACCCACCCAGAAAGTGTATGGGAGGCTGGTTGGCTGCCAGCCTTCCTTCCATTCCTATGAGTAATGTGAGTGCTCATGAAGGGGACATGGTTGGGTCCACCCCTTTCCCGGTTATCCCCTCTAGGCCTTTTGGCTTAGATCAAGTGTAAAAAAAGAAAGGATCTTGCGACAGATCGCATCCTGAGGAACGTTTTTTTTTGTGTGAATACTTGCACTTGGGTGACTTGTGAGCACATACTGATACATACGTTCCCTATCTGGGGACCATAAATTAAATGGATTTTTGAGAAAGGGAGCTGATTTGGAAGCTTGCTTCTGTCGCCCTATGCATTGACCCGATGTGGCAGTATCTTCGGGTAGTGAACAGTGCACCACCCCATTCCAGTGTTAAACAAGAAAGATTCTCATTTAATCCTCCGTGGGTGAGAATTTGAGTTTGAGAATTGGAGACCAAAATGATGAGTTGCACTGACTGGTTTATGAACGTCTATTCATTTAGCGTTTTAATGACCATGTTTGCACACTGATTGGTGTAAAAAAATAAAATAAAACTAAATAATAATAATCTAGCACACCTGTGCAGGTTTGACATGACATGACAGGTAGCTGTCTTGTGGGTGGTGCTGAATCCTGTTAAATGACATGAGGGTCTCATGCCTATACACAAGGGTGTGTCATTGCTGTTGCTTGACCATGCATTGGTTTCTGTGGTCAGTGAATGATAAAAACAAAATTTACCATCCATTGATGGATGGGAAATCCGCCATGAGGCATTTGTTTTTAGAAACTGCTGCTCACAACCAATGTTGCAATGGAGTGTCTCCATCTGCTGGTGGTATTGGAAAGGCATTAGTGCTATGACAGGGTCTGAAGAAGAAGAAGAAGAAGACGGAAAAAAATATATATAAAAAGAAAAAGAGAGAGAGAGAGAGAGACTGACTTAGTGAGCGAGTGAGTGAGAGAGTGAGAGTGAGTGAGAGTGAATGAGTGAGTGAGTGATTGAGTGAGTGAGTGAGTGAGTGAGAACAAATGAGTTAAAGCAAGTGAGTGAGAGAGATCGAATGAATGAAAGTCTGAATGACAGAAAGAAAAAAGGATGAAGAAAGAAGCATGAAGAAAAAAAAATGTATATGGAGTTGCTGACATGAGTGCAATCTACAAAGCCGTTGAGGCTGATCCTCATGGGAGGATTATTGCACCAGGACCCTTAGCACTTTTAAAATGCCATTCAATGCCACGGGCTAGATGTAAACTGCAGATGACCATGTTGTGGTAGTTACCATGGATACCCAAGTGATGTGTGAGCTAACACATAGGCCCAACAGATTCCAAGAAGGCCAGAATCACCAGCGGCACCACCATCGATTGTCAGGTCACCCGGATTCAGCAAATACCAGAGTCCAAAATGATGCAGGTTTATACTGTTAATTTTCAGTTTATCGTTACAGTTGGTGTTATTCCATGTCGGAAGGGACGCAGCTACAGCCAGTGGGGTAACTAGAGACAGGCAGGCAGCTATGTGCAACAAAGGTAGGCGTGTTGTTTTCATATGCAGATCTGAAATATTGTCTTATATGCAAGAGGAGGAGTGATGGGGGTTCAGGCAAAAGCCAGGCTATGGATTGCATTGCTAAATGCTCCATCAGAGTGCAATGGTCGCCTGTCCTTTTTTTAAGTGATGATGTGGGTTTAGCCTGTGCTGTATGTATGTATGGGTGGCTGACTGCCACCCACCCAGAAAGTGTATGGGAGGCTGGTTGGCTGCCAGCCTTCCTTCCATTCCTATGAGTAATGTGAGTGCTCATGAAGGGGACATGGTTGGGTCCACCCCTTTCCCGGTTATCCCCTCTAGGCCTTTTGGCTTAGATCAAGTGTAAAAAAAGAAAGGATCTTGCGACAGATCGCATCCTGAGGCACGTTTTTTTTTGTGTGAATACTTGCACTTGGGTGACTTGTGAGCACATACTGATACATACGTTCCCTATCTGGGGACCATAAATTAAATAGATTTTTGAGAAAGGGAGCTGATTTGGAAGCTTGCTTCTGTCGCCCTATGCATTGACCCGATGTGGCAGTATCTTCGGGTAGTGAACAGTGCACCACCCCATTCCAGTGTTAAACAAGAAAGATTCTCATTTAATCCTCCGTGGGTGAGAATTTGAGTTTTAGAATTGGAGACCAAAATGATGAGTTGCACTGACTGGTTTATGAACGTCTATTCATTTAGCGTTTTAATGACCATGTTTGCACACTGATTGGTGTAAAAAAATAAAATAAAACTAAATAATAATAATCTAGCACACCTGTGCAGGTTTGACATGACATGACAGGTAGCTGTCTTGTGGGTGGTGCTGAATCCTGTTAAATGACATGAGGGTCTCATGCCTATACACAAGGGTGTGTCATTGCTGTTGCTTGACCATGCATTGATTTCCGTGGTCAGTGAATGATAAAAACAAAATTTACCATCCATTGATGGATGGGAAATCCGCCATGAGGCATTTGTTTTTAGAAACTGCTGCTCACAACCAATGTTGCAATGGAGTGTCTCCATCTGCTGGTGGTATTGGAAAGGCATTAGTGCTATGACAGGGTCTGAAGAAGAAGAAGAAGAAGAAGAAGACGGAAAAAAATATATATAAAAAGAAAAAGAGAGAGAGAGAGAGAGACTGACTTAGTGAGCGAGTGAGTGAGAGAGTGAGAGTGAGTGAGAGTGAATGAGTGAGTGAGTGATTGAGTGAGTGAGTGAGTGAGTGAGAACAAATGAGTTAAAGCAAGTGAGTGAGAGAGATCGAATGAATGAAAGTCTGAATGACAGAAAGAAAAAAGGATGAAGAAAGAAGCATGAAGAAAAAAAAATGTATATGGAGTTGCTGACATGAGTGCAATCTACAAAGCCGTTGAGGCTGATCCTCATGGGAGGATTATTGCACCAGGACCCTTAGCACTTTTAAAATGCCATTCAATGCCACGGGCTAGATGTAAACTGCAGATGACCATGTTGTGGTAATTACCATGGATACCCAAGTGATGTGTGAGCTAACACATAGGCCCAACAGATTCCAAGAAGGCCAGAATCACCAGCGGCACCACCATCGATTGTCAGGTCACCCGGATTCAGCAAATACCAGAGTCCAAAATGATGCAGGTTTATACTGTTAATTTTCAGTTTATCGTTACAGTTGGTGTTATTCCATGTCGGAAGGGACGCAGCTACAGCCAGTGGGGTAACTAGAGACAGGCAGGCAGCTATGTGCAACAAAGGTAGGCGTGTTGTTTTCATATGCAGATCTGAAATATTGTCTTATATGCAAGAGGAGGAGTGATGGGGGTTCAGGCAAAAGCCAGGCTATGGATTGCATTGCTAAATGCTCCATCAGAGTGCAATGGTCGCCTGTCCTTTTTTTAAGTGATGATGTGGGTTTAGCCTGTGCTGTATGTATGTATGGGTGGCTGACTGCCACCCACCCAGAAAGTGTATGGGAGGCTGGTTGGCTGCCAGCCTTCCTTCCATTCCTATGAGTAATGTGAGTGCTCATGAAGGGGACATGGTTGGGTCCACCCCTTTCCCGGTTATCCCCTCTAGGCCTTTTGGCTTAGATCAAGTGTAAAAAAAGAAAGGATCTTGCGACAGATCGCATCCTGAGGCACGTTTTTTTTTGTGTGAATACTTGCACTTGGGTGACTTGTGAGCACATACTGATACATACGTTCCCTATCTGGGGACCATAAATTAAATGGATTTTTGAGAAAGGGAGCTGATTTGGAAGCTTGCTTCTGTCGCCCTATGCATTGACCCGATGTGGCAGTATCTTCGGGTAGTGAACAGTGCACCACCCCATTCCAGTGTTAAACAAGAAAGATTCTCATTTAATCCTCCGTGGGTGAGAATTTGAGTTTGAGAATTGGAGACCAAAATGATGAGTTGCACTGACTGGTTTATGAACGTCTATTCATTTAGCGTTTTAATGACCATGTTTGCACACTGATTGGTGTAAAAAAATAAAATAAAACTAAATAATAATAATCTAGCACACCTGTGCAGGTTTGACATGACATGACAGGTAGCTGTCTTGTGGGTGGTGCTGAATCCTGTTAAATGACATGAGGGTCTCATGCCTATACACAAGGGTGTGTCATTGCTGTTGCTTGACCATGCATTGGTTTCTGTGGTCAGTGAATGATAAAAACAAAATTTACCATCCATTGATGGATGGGAAATCCGCCATGAGGCATTTGTTTTTAGAAACTGCTGCTCACAACCAATGTTGCAATGGAGTGTCTCCATCTGCTGGTGGTATTGGAAAGGCATTAGTGCTATGACAGGGTCTGAAGAAGAAGAAGAAGAAGAAGACGGAAAAAAATATATATAAAAAGAAAAAGAGAGAGAGAGAGAGAGACTGACTTAGTGAGCGAGTGAGTGAGAGAGTGAGAGTGAGTGAGAGTGAATGAGTGAGTGAGTGATTGAGTGAGTGAGTGAGTGAGAACAAATGAGTTAAAGCAAGTGAGTGAGAGAGATCGAATGAATGAAAGTCTGAATGACAGAAAGAAAAAAGGATGAAGAAAGAAGCATGAAGAAAAAAAAATGTATATGGAGTTGCTGACATGAGTGCAATCTACAAAGCCGTTGAGGCTGATCCTCATGGGAGGATTATTGCACCAGGACCCTTAGCACTTTTAAAATGCCATTCAATGCCACGGGCTAGATGTAAACTGCAGATGACCATGTTGTGGTAGTTACCATGGATACCCAAGTGATGTGTGAGCTAACACATAGGCCCAACAGATTCCAAGAAGGCCAGAATCACCAGCGGCACCACCATCGATTGTCAGGTCACCCGGATTCAGCAAATACCAGAGTCCAAAATGATGCAGGTTTATACTGTTAATTTTCAGTTTATCGTTACAGTTGGTGTTATTCCATGTCGGAAGGGACGCAGCTACAGCCAGTGGGGTAACTAGAGACAGGCAGGCAGCTATGTGCAACAAAGGTAGGCGTGTTGTTTTCATATGCAGATCTGAAATATTGTCTTATATGCAAGAGGAGGAGTGATGGGGGTTCAGGCAAAAGCCAGGCTATGGATTGCATTGCTAAATGCTCCATCAGAGTGCAATGGTCGCCTGTCCTTTTTTTAAGTGATGATGTGGGTTTAGCCTGTGCTGTATGTATGTATGGGTGGCTGACTGCCACCCACCCAGAAAGTGTATGGGAGGCTGGTTGGCTGCCAGCCTTCCTTCCATTCCTATGAGTAATGTGAGTGCTCATGAAGGGGACATGGTTGGGTCCACCCCTTTCCCGGTTATCCCCTCTAGGCCTTTTGGCTTAGATCAAGTGTAAAAAAAGAAAGGATCTTGCGACAGATCGCATCCTGAGGCACGTTTTTTTTTTTGTGTGAATACTTGCACTTGGGTGACTTGTGAGCACATACTGATACATACGTTCCCTATCTGGGGACCATAAATTAAATGGATTTTTGAGAAAGGGAGCTGATTTGGAAGCTTGCTTCTGTCGCCCTATGCATTGACCCGATGTGGCAGTATCTTCGGGTAGTGAACAGTGCACCACCCCATTCCAGTGTTAAACAAGAAAGATTCTCATTTAATCCTCTGTGGGTGAGAATTTGAGTTTGAGAATTGGAGACCAAAATGATGAGTTGCACTGACTGGTTTATGAACGTCTATTCATTTAGCGTTTTAATGACCATGTTTGCACACTGATTGGTGTAAAAAAATAAAATAAAACTAAATAATAATAATCTAGCACACCTGTGCAGGTTTGACATGACATGACAGGTAGCTGTCTTGTGGGTGGTGCTGAATCCTGTTAAATGACATGAGGGTCTCATGCCTATACACAAGGGTGTGTCATTGCTGTTGCTTGACCATGCATTGGTTTCTGTGGTCAGTGAATGATAAAAACAAAATTTACCATCCATTGATGGATGGGAAATCCGCCATGAGGCATTTGTTTTTAGAAACTGCTGCTCACAACCAATGTTGCAATGGAGTGTCTCCATCTGCTGGTGGTATTGGAAAGGCATTAGTGCTATGACAGGGTCTGAAGAAGAAGAAGAAGACGGAAAAAAATATATATAAAAAGAAAAAGAGAGAGAGAGACTGACTTAGTGAGCGAGTGAGTGAGAGAGTGAGAGTGAGTGAGAGTGAATGAGTGAGTGAGTGATTTAGTGAGTGAGTGAGTGAGTGAGTGAGTGAGTGAGTGAGAACAAATGAGTTAAAGCAAGTGAGTGAGAGAGATCAAATGAATGAAAGTCTGAATGACAGAAAGAAAAAAGGATGAAGAAAGAAGCATGAAGAAAAAAAAATGTATATGGAGTTGCTGACATGAGTGCAATCTACAAAGCCGTTGAGGCTGATCCTCATGGGAGGATTATTGCACCAGGACCCTTAGCACTTTTAAAATGCCATTCAATGCCACGGGCTAGATGTAAACTGCAGATGACCATGTTGTGGTAGTTACCATGGATACCCAAGTGATGTGTGAGCTAACACATAGGCCCAACAGATTCCAAGAAGGCCAGAATCACCAGCGGCACCACCATCGATTGTCAGGTCACCCGGATTCAGCAAATACCAGAGTCCAAAATGATGCAGGTTTATACTGTTAATTTTCAGTTTATCGTTACAGTTGGTGTTATTCCATGTCGGAAGGGACGCAGCTACAGCCAGTGGGGTAACTAGAGACAGGCAGGCAGCTATGTGCAACAAAGGTAGGCGTGTTGTTTTCATATGCAGATCTGAAATATTGTCTTATATGCAAGAGGAGGAGTGATGGGGGTTCAGGCAAAAGCCAGGCTATGGATTGCATTGCTAAATGCTCCATCAGAGTGCAATGGTCGCCTGTCCTTTTTTTAAGTGATGATGTGGGTTTAGCCTGTGCTGTATGTATGTATGGGTGGCTGACTGCCACCCACCCAGAAAGTGTATGGGAGGCTGGTTGGCTGCCAGCCTTCCTTCCATTCCTATGAGTAATGTGAGTGCTCATGAAGGGGACATGGTTGGGTCCACCCCTTTCCCGGTTATCCCCTCTAGGCCTTTTGGCTTAGATCAAGTGTAAAAAAAGAAAGGATCTTGCGACAGATCGCATCCTGAGGCACGTTTTTTTTTTTGTGTGAATACTTGCACTTGGGTGACTTGTGAGCACATACTGATACATACGTTCCCTATCTGGGGACCATAAATTAAATGGATTTTTGAGAAAGGGAGCTGATTTGGAAGCTTGCTTCTGTCGCCCTATGCATTGACCCGATGTGGCAGTATCTTCGGGTAGTGAACAGTGCACCACCCCATTCCAGTGTTAAACAAGAAAGATTCTCATTTAATCCTCCGTGGGTGAGAATTTGAGTTTGAGAATTGGAGACCAAAATGATGAGTTGCACTGACTGGTTTATGAACGTCTATTCATTTAGCGTTTTAATGACCATGTTTGCACACTGATTGGTGTAAAAAAATAAAATAAAACTAAATAATAATAATCTAGCACACCTGTGCAGGTTTGACATGACATGACAGGTAGCTGTCTTGTGGGTGGTGCTGAATCCTGTTAAATGACATGAGGGTCTCATGCCTATACACAAGGGTGTGTCATTGCTGTTGCTTGACCATGCATTGGTTTCTGTGGTCAGTGAATGATAAAAACAAAATTTACCATCCATTGATGGATGGGAAATGCGCCATGAGGCATTTGTTTTTAGAAACTGCTGCTCACAACCAATGTTGCAATGGAGTGTCTCCATCTTCTGGTGGTATTGGAAAGGCATTAGTGCTATGACAGGGTCTGAAGAAGAAGAAGAAGAAGACGGAAAAAAATATATATAAAAAGAAAAAGAGAGAGAGAGACTGACTTAGTGAGCGAGTGAGTGAGAGAGTGAGAGTGAGTGAGAGTGAATGAGTGAGTGAGTGATTTAGTGAGTGAGTGAGTGAGTGAGTGAGAACAAATGAGTTAAAGCAAGTGAGTGAGAGAGATCAAATGAATGAAAGTCTGAATGACAGAAAGAAAAAAGGATGAAGAAAGAAGCATGAAGAAAAAAAAATGTATATGGAGTTGCTGACATGAGTGCAATCTACAAAGCCGTTGAGGCTGATCCTCATGGGAGGATTATTGCACCAGGACCCTTAGCACTTTTAAAATGCCATTCAATGCCACGGGCTAGATGTAAACTGCAGATGACCATGTTGTGGTAGTTACCATGGATACCCAAGTGATGTGTGAGCTAACACATAGGCCCAACAGATTCCAAGAAGGCCAGAATCACCAGCGGCACCACCATCGATTGTCAGGTCACCCGGATTCAGCAAATACCAGAGTCCAAAATGATGCAGGTTTATACTGTTAATTTTCAGTTTATCGTTACAGTTGGTGTTATTCCATGTCGGAAGGGACGCAGCTACAGCCAGTGGGGTAACTAGAGACAGGCAGGCAGCTATGTGCAACAAAGGTAGGCGTGTTGTTTTCATATGCAGATCTGAAATATTGTCTTATATGCAAGAGGAGGAGTGATGGGGGTTCAGGCAAAAGCCAGGCTATGGATTGCATTGCTAAATGCTCCATCAGAGTGCAATGGTCGCCTGTCCTTTTTTTAAGTGATGATGTGGGTTTAGCCTGTGCTGTATGTATGTATGGGTGGCTGACTGCCACCCACCCAGAAAGTGTATGGGAGGCTGGTTGGCTGCCAGCCTTCCTTCCATTCCTATGAGTAATGTGAGTGCTCATGAAGGGGACATGGTTGGGTCCACCCCTTTCCCGGTTATCCCCTCTAGGCCTTTTGGCTTAGATCAAGTGTAAAAAAAGAAAGGATCTTGCGACAGATCGCATCCTGAGGCACGTTTTTTTTTTTGTGTGAATACTTGCACTTGGGTGACTTGTGAGCACATACTGATACATACGTTCCCTATCTGGGGACCATAAATTAAATGGATTTTTGAGAAAGGGAGCTGATTTGGAAGCTTGCTTCTGTCGCCCTATGCATTGACCCGATGTGGCAGTATCTTCGGGTAGTGAACAGTGCACCACCCCATTCCAGTGTTAAACAAGAAAGATTCTCATTTAATCCTCCGTGGGTGAGAATTTGAGTTTGAGAATTGGAGACCAAAATGATGAGTTGCACTGACTGGTTTATGAACGTCTATTCATTTAGCGTTTTAATGACCATGTTTGCACACTGATTGGTGTAAAAAAATAAAATAAAACTAAATAATAATAATCTAGCACACCTGTGCAGGTTTGACATGACATGACAGGTAGCTGTCTTGTGGGTGGTGCTGAATCCTGTTAAATGACATGAGGGTCTCATGCCTATACACAAGGGTGTGTCATTGCTGTTGCTTGACCATGCATTGGTTTCTGTGGTCAGTGAATGATAAAAACAAAATTTACCATCCATTGATGGATGGGAAATGCGCCATGAGGCATTTGTTTTTAGAAACTGCTGCTCACAACCAATGTTGCAATGGAGTGTCTCCATCTTCTGGTGGTATTGGAAAGGCATTAGTGCTATGACAGGGTCTGAAGAAGAAGAAGAAGAAGACGGAAAAAAATATATATAAAAAGAAAAAGAGAGAGAGAGAGAGAGACTGACTTAGTGAGCGAGTGAGTGAGAGAGTGAGAGTGAGTGAGAGTGAATGAGTGAGTGAGTGATTGAGTGAGTGAGTGAGTGAGTGAGAACAAATGAGTTAAAGCAAGTGAGTGAGAGAGATCGAATGAATGAAAGTCTGAATGACAGAAAGAAAAAAGGATGAAGAAAGAAGCATGAAGAAAAAAAAATGTATATGGAGTTGCTGACATGAGTGCAATCTACAAAGCCGTTGAGGCTGATCCTCATGGGAGGATTATTGCACCAGGACCCTTAGCACTTTTAAAATGCCATTCAATGCCACGGGCTAGATGTAAACTGCAGATGACCATGTTGTGGTAGTTACCATGGATACCCAAGTGATGTGTGAGCTAACACATAGGCCCAACAGATTCCAAGAAGGCCAGAATCACCAGCGGCACCACCATCGATTGTCAGGTCACCCGGATTCAGCAAATACCAGAGTCCAAAATGATGCAGGTTTATACTGTTAATTTTCAGTTTATCGTTACAGTTGGTGTTATTCCATGTCGGAAGGGACGCAGCTACAGCCAGTGGGGTAACTAGAGACAGGCAGGCAGCTATGTGCAACAAAGGTAGGCGTGTTGTTTTCATATGCAGATCTGAAATATTGTCTTATATGCAAGAGGAGGAGTGATGGGGGTTCAGGCAAAAGCCAGGCTATGGATTGCATTGCTAAATGCTCCATCAGAGTGCAATGGTCGCCTGTCCTTTTTTTAAGTGATGATGTGGGTTTAGCCTGTGCTGTATGTATGTATGGGTGGCTGACTGCCACCCACCCAGAAAGTGTATGGGAGGCTGGTTGGCTGCCAGCCTTCCTTCCATTCCTATGAGTAATGTGAGTGCTCATGAAGGGGACATGGTTGGGTCCACCCCTTTCCCGGTTATCCCCTCTAGGCCTTTTGGCTTAGATCAAGTGTAAAAAAAGAAAGGATCTTGCGACAGATCGCATCCTGAGGCACGTTTTTTTTTGTGTGAATACTTGCACTTGGGTGACTTGTGAGCACATACTGATACATACGTTCCCTATCTGGGGACCATAAATTAAATGGATTTTTGAGAAAGGGAGCTGATTTGGAAGCTTGCTTCTGTCGCCCTATGCATTGACCCGATGTGGCAGTATCTTCGGGTAGTGAACAGTGCACCACCCCATTCCAGTGTTAAACAAGAAAGATTCTCATTTAATCCTCCGTGGGTGAGAATTTGAGTTTGAGAATTGGAGACCAAAATGATGAGTTGCACTGACTGGTTTATGAACGTCTATTCATTTAGCGTTTTAATGACCATGTTTGCACACTGATTGGTGTAAAAAAATAAAATAAAACTAAATAATAATAATCTAGCACACCTGTGCAGGTTTGACATGACATGACAGGTAGCTGTCTTGTGGGTGGTGCTGAATCCTGTTAAATGACATGAGGGTCTCATGCCTATACACAAGGGTGTGTCATTGCTGTTGCTTGACCATGCATTGGTTTCTGTGGTCAGTCAATGATAAAAACAAAATTTACCATCCATTGATGGATGGGAAATCCGCCATGAGGCATTTGTTTTTAGAAACTGCTGCTCACAACCAATGTTGCAATGGAGTGTCTCCATCTGCTGGTTGTATTGGAAAGGCATTAGTGCTATGACAGGGTCTGAAGAAGAAGAAGAAGACGGAAAAAAATATATATAAAAAGAAAAAGAGAGAGAGAGAGAGAGACTGACTTAGTGAGCGAGTGAGTGAGAGAGTGAGAGTGAGTGAGAGTGAATGAGTGAGTGAGTGATTGAGTGAGTGAGTGAGTGAGTGAGAACAAATGAGTTAAAGCAAGTGAGTGAGAGAGATCGAATGAATGAAAGTCTGAATGACAGAAAGAAAAAAGGATGAAGAAAGAAGCATGAAGAAAAAAAAATGTATATGGAGTTGCTGACATGAGTGCAATCTACAAAGCCGTTGAGGCTGATCCTCATGGGAGGATTATTGCACCAGGACCCTTAGCACTTTTAAAATGCCATTCAATGCCACGGGCTAGATGTAAACTGCAGATGACCATGTTGTGGTAGTTACCATGGATACCCAAGTGATGTGTGAGCTAACACATAGGCCCAACAGATTCCAAGAAGGCCAGAATCACCAGCGGCACCACCATCGATTGTCAGGTCACCCGGATTCAGCAAATACCAGAGTCCAAAATGATGCAGGTTTATACTGTTAATTTTCAGTTTATCGTTACAGTTGGTGTTATTCCATGTCGGAAGGGACGCAGCTACAGCCAGTGGGGTAACTAGAGACAGGCAGGCAGCTATGTGCAACAAAGGTAGGCGTGTTGTTTTCATATGCAGATCTGAAATATTGTCTTATATGCAAGAGGAGGAGTGATGGGGGTTCAGGCAAAAGCCAGGCTATGGATTGCATTGCTAAATGCTCCATCAGAGTGCAATGGTCGCCTGTCCTTTTTTTAAGTGATGATGTGGGTTTAGCCTGTGCTGTATGTATGTATGGGTGGCTGACTGCCACCCACCCAGAAAGTGTATGGGAGGCTGGTTGGCTGCCAGCCTTCCTTCCATTCCTATGAGTAATGTGAGTGCTCATGAAGGGGACATGGTTGGGTCCACCCCTTTCCCGGTTATCCCCTCTAGGCCTTTTGGCTTAGATCAAGTGTAAAAAAAAGAAAGGATCTTGCGACAGATCGCATCCTGAGGCACGTTTTTTTTTGTGTGAATACTTGCACTTGGGTGACTTGTGAGCACATACTGATACATACGTTCCCTATCTGGGGACCATAAATTAAATGGATTTTTGAGAAAGGGAGCTGATTTGGAAGCTTGCTTCTGTCGCCCTATGCATTGACCCGATGTGGCAGTATCTTCGGGTAGTGAACAGTGCACCACCCCATTCCAGTGTTAAACAAGAAAGATTCTCATTTAATCCTCCGTGGGTGAGAATTTGAGTTTGAGAATTGGAGACCAAAATGATGAGTTGCACTGACTGGTTTATGAACGTCTATTCATTTAGCGTTTTAATGACCATGTTTGCACACTGATTGGTGTAAAAAAATAAAATAAAACTAAATAATAATAATCTAGCACACCTGTGCAGGTTTGACATGACATGACAGGTAGCTGTCTTGTGGGTGGTGCTGAATCCTGTTAAATGACATGAGGGTCTCATGCCTATACACAAGGGTGTGTCATTGCTGTTGCTTGACCATGCATTGGTTTCTGTGGTCAGTGAATGATAAAAACAAAATTTACCATCCATTGATGGATGGGAAATCCGCCATGAGGCATTTGTTTTTAGAAACTGCTGCTCACAACCAATGTTGCAATGGAGTGTCTCCATCTGCTGGTGGTATTGGAAAGGCATTAGTGCTATGACAGGGTCTGAAGAAGAAGAAGAAGAAGAAGAAGACGGAAAAAAATATATATAAAAAGAAAAAGAGAGAGAGAGAGAGAGAGACTGACTTAGTGAGCGAGTGAGTGAGAGAGTGAGAGTGAGTGAGAGTGAATGAGTGAGTGAGTGATTGAGTGAGTGAGTGAGTGAGTGAGAACAAATGAGTTAAAGCAAGTGAGTGAGAGAGATCGAATGAATGAAAGTCTGAATGACAGAAAGAAAAAAGGATGAAGAAAGAAGCATGAAGAAAAAAAAATGTATATGGAGTTGCTGACATGAGTGCAATCTACAAAGCCGTTGAGGCTGATCCTCATGGGAGGATTATTGCACCAGGACCCTTAGCACTTTTAAAATGCCATTCAATGCCACGGGCTAGATGTAAACTGCAGATGACCATGTTGTGGTAGTTACCATGGATACCCAAGTGATGTGTGAGCTAACACATAGGCCCAACAGATTCCAAGAAGGCCAGAATCACCAGCGGCACCACCATCGATTGTCAGGTCACCCGGATTCAGCAAATACCAGAGTCCAAAATGATGCAGGTTTATACTGTTAATTTTCAGTTTATCGTTACAGTTGGTGTTATTCCATGTCGGAAGGGACGCAGCTACAGCCAGTGGGGTAACTAGAGACAGGCAGGCAGCTATGTGCAACAAAGGTAGGCGTGTTGTTTTCATATGCAGATCTGAAATATTGTCTTATATGCAAGAGGAGGAGTGATGGGGGTTCAGGCAAAAGCCAGGCTATGGATTGCATTGCTAAATGCTCCATCAGAGTGCAATGGTCGCCTGTCCTTTTTTTAAGTGATGATGTGGGTTTAGCCTGTGCTGTATGTATGTATGGGTGGCTGACTGCCACCCACCCAGAAAGTGTATGGGAGGCTGGTTGGCTGCCAGCCTTCCTTCCATTCCTATGAGTAATGTGAGTGCTCATGAAGGGGACATGGTTGGGTCCACCCCTTTCCCGGTTATCCCCTCTAGGCCTTTTGGCTTAGATCAAGTGTAAAAAAAAGAAAGGATCTTGCGACAGATCGCATCCTGAGGCACGTTTTTTTTTTGTGTGAATACTTGCACTTGGGTGACTTGTGAGCACATACTGATACATACGTTCCCTATCTGGGGACCATAAATTAAATGGATTTTTGAGAAAGGGAGCTGATTTGGAAGCTTGCTTCTGTCGCCCTATGCATTGACCCGATGTGGCAGTATCTTCGGGTAGTGAACAGTGCACCACCCCATTCCAGTGTTAAACAAGAAAGATTCTCATTTAATCCTCCGTGGGTGAGAATTTGAGTTTGAGAATTGGAGACCAAAATGATGAGTTGCACTGACTGGTTTATGAACGTCTATTCATTTAGCGTTTTAATGACCATGTTTGCACACTGATTGGTGTAAAAAAATAAAATAAAACTAAATAATAATAATCTAGCACACCTGTGCAGGTTTGACATGACATGACAGGTAGCTGTCTTGTGGGTGGTGCTGAATCCTGTTAAATGACATGAGGGTCTCATGCCTATACACAAGGGTGTGTCATTGCTGTTGCTTGACCATGCATTGGTTTCTGTGGTCAGTGAATGATAAAAACAAAATTTACCATCCATTGATGGATGGGAAATCCGCCATGAGGCATTTGTTTTTAGAAACTGCTGCTCACAACCAATGTTGCAATGGAGTGTCTCCATCTGCTGGTGGTATTGGAAAGGCATTAGTGCTATGACAGGGTCTGAAGAAGAAGAAGAAGAAGACGGAAAAAAATATATATAAAAAGAAAAAGAGAGAGAGAGAGAGAGACTGACTTAGTGAGCGAGTGAGTGAGAGAGTGAGAGTGAGTGAGAGTGAATGAGTGAGTGAGTGATTGAGTGAGTGAGTGAGAACAAATGAGTTAAAGCAAGTGAGTGAGAGAGATCGAATGAATGAAAGTCTGAATGACAGAAAGAAAAAAGGATGAAGAAAGAAGCATGAAGAAAAAAAAATGTATATGGAGTTGCTGACATGAGTGCAATCTACAAAGCCGTTGAGGCTGATCCTCATGGGAGGATTATTGCACCAGGACCCTTAGCACTTTTAAAATGCCATTCAATGCCACGGGCTAGATGTAAACTGCAGATGACCATGTTGTGGTAGTTACCATGGATACCCAAGTGATGTGTGAGCTAACACATAGGCCCAACAGATTCCAAGAAGGCCAGAATCACCAGCGGCACCACCATCGATTGTCAGGTCACCCGGATTCAGCAAATACCAGAGTCCAAAATGATGCAGGTTTATACTGTTAATTTTCAGTTTATCGTTACAGTTGGTGTTATTCCATGTCGGAAGGGACGCAGCTACAGCCAGTGGGGTAACTAGAGACAGGCAGGCAGCTATGTGCAACAAAGGTAGGCGTGTTGTTTTCATATGCAGATCTGAAATATTGTCTTATGTGCAAGAGGAGGAGTGATGGGGGTTCAGGCAAAAGCCAGGCTATGGATTGCATTGCTAAATGCTCCATCAGAGTGCAATGGTCGCCTGTCCTTTTTTTAAGTGATGATGTGGGTTTAGCCTGTGCTGTATGTATGTATGGGTGGCTGACTGCCACCCACCCAGAAAGTGTATGGGAGGCTGGTTGGCTGCCAGCCTTCCTTCCATTCCTATGAGTAATGTGAGTGCTCATGAAGGGGACATGGTTGGGTCCACCCCTTTCCCGGTTATCCCCTCTAGGCCTTTTGGCTTAGATCAAGTGTAAAAAAGAAAGGATCTTGCGACAGATTGCATCCTGAGGCACGTTTTTTTTTGTGTGAATACTTGCACTTGGGTGACTTGTGAGCACATACTGATACATACGTTCCCTATCTGGGGACCATAAATTAAATGGATTTTTGAGAAAGGGAGCTGATTTGGAAGCTTTCTTCTGTCGCCCTATGCATTGACCCGATGTGGCAGTATCTTCGGGTAGTGAACAGTGCACCACCCCATTCCAGTGTTAAACAAGAAAGATTCTCATTTAATCCTCCGTGGGTGAGAATTTGAGTTTGAGAATTGGAGACCAAAATGATGAGTTGCACTGACTGGTTTATGAACGTCTATTCATTTAGCGTTTTAATGACCATGTTTGCACACTGATTGGTGTAAAAAAATAAAATAAAACTAAATAATAATAATCTAGCACACCTGTGCAGGTTTGACATGACATGACAGGTAGCTGTCTTGTGGGTGGTGCTGAATCCTGTTAAATGACATGAGGGTCTCATGCCTATACACAAGGGTGTGTCATTGCTGTTGCTTGACCATGCATTGGTTTCTGTGGTCAGTGAATGATAAAAACAAAATTTACCATCCATTGATGGATGGGAAATCCGCCATGAGGCATTTGTTTTTAGAAACTGCTGCTCACAACCAATGTTGCAATGGAGTGTCTCCATCTGCTGGTGGTATTGGAAAGGCATTAGTGCTATGACAGGGTCTGAAGAAGAAGAAGAAGACGGAAAAAAATATATATAAAAAGAAAAAGAGAGAGAGAGAGAGAGACTGACTTACTGAGCGAGTGAGTGAGAGAGTGAGAGTGAGTGAGAGTGAATGAGTGAGTGAGTGATTGAGTGAGTGAGTGAGAACAAATGAGTTAAAGCAAGTGAGTGAGAGAGATCGAATGAATGAAAGTCTGAATGACAGAAAGAAAAAAGGATGAAGAAAGAAGCATGAAGAAAAAAAAATGTATATGGAGTTGCTGACATGAGTGCAATCTACAAAGCCGTTGAGGCTGATCCTCATGGGAGGATTATTGCACCAGGACCCTTAGCACTTTTAAAATGCCATTCAATGCCACGGGCTAGATGTAAACTGCAGATGACCATGTTGTGGTAGTTACCATGGATACCTAAGTGATGTGTGAGCTAACACATAGGCCCAACAGATTCCAAGAAGGCCAGAATCACCAGCGGCACCACCATCGATTGTCAGGTCACCCGGATTCAGCAAATACCAGAGTCCAAAATGATGCAGGTTTATACTGTTAATTTTCAGTTTATCGTTACAGTTGGTGTTATTCCATGTCGGAAGGGACGCAGCTACAGCCAGTGGGGTAACTAGAGACAGGCAGGCAGCTATGTGCAACAAAGGTAGGCGTGTTGTTTTCATATGCAGATCTGAAATATTGTCTTATATGCAAGAGGAGGAGTGATGGGGGTTCAGGCAAAAGCCAGGCTATGGATTGCATTGCTAAATGCTCCATCAGAGTGCAATGGTCGCCTGTCCTTTTTTTAAGTGATGATGTGGGTTT